>NC_137454.1:150091451-150668725 GCF_964235325.1 Thermobia domestica | reverse complement strand
GTCTACCCTATTTGCCGTACCTTTCTTTCTTTAATTTTATTATTGTTACTATTATTTGCGTGTAAACTAGTACAGAAACAACAGCGCAAGTTTTCGTAGCACACTACGTCGGAGTAAGGATGTTTTACTTTCATCAAAAACAACCTGTTTTGATTCTGAGTGGGCACTTTTAAAAAAAGTCTCCAGTTTTGCCGTATACGAGAGCTCCGTCGTGACTAAGCGGTTAGCATACGCGCCTTTGGCGTGGGAGACCCGGGTTCGATTCCCGGCGGGAGCTCATGTGGTTCGGATTCCATATCAATCAGTAGGTCCCGTCTCATATAGCCACGCTGCTAAAAGGGACATTAAACTTAATCAACTCAGCTTGCCGTATACACAGATTTGGCTTAAGGCTTGAATCAAATCTGGGATCACGATGTTGGGAGTCGATTGTGCCATTTCGTCATCCAAAAGATCTCCTGCATATGTGTACATTCCATAATTAAATGCGTGTACAAGCCTAACTTATTTCGGATTTCCACCTTAAACGGTCAAAATTTAATTTGAAGATAGTACATATAAGTTTTCATGTGTGTAAAGTGATATGTGTAGAAAGTCAGCATAGATAGTCATTGCAAGCAAGTACATACAAGGCGTGTTCAGGGAGGTATTGAGTGAAATGAAACGAAATCTTGTGCAGGTTTGTATCGAATCATTTTGTTAAATACTCCGTTTATATTTTTAACTGTCAGCAATATTAGTACATTTGCATCTCTTCCAATTTAGTGTGTAAGAGTTGCATAGAAACTGTTATTCACTTCCTTCCGTTTCTCCTGTAAGCGGAAAGGTTATTTATATCTAGAAAGATAATTTAGAAAGGAAGCCAGGTGAATTTTAATGTATATATTTCATTTTAGAATGTATTTCATTTCAATTCTGAATGATGTATGTGTACACAATTTAAGCTATTCTGTTTAATTGAATTGTGTAGTGAGATCCACGTTTATAGCTACACAAATATAAAATTCCTGCAGTTATAGCTGTAAAAGAAAGAAAAAGAGAGAAACTATTATGTGATACAGTACCAAAACCAGTTGAGAATGCTCCAAGAGCATTGCCAGAACGAACTTAAAAAGAATGGAGATATGGGTCGGGAAGGATAACTGTCATTGTTCCTACATGTAAAAGTAAATCTTTTTATCCATACATTCTTTTCTTTCTCGCAAAAATTAGCAAAATATCATCTCTATGACTCACAGTCCTCGCGATATGGCTGCTAAAATATCTAGAAATTCGAACTTTTGGGCCAATATCTGGGGAACGGTGGCCAGTTTGCCAGTAGACAGTTAATCAATGGCCACCGGTTACTATTTGGAACCAAAATATTTACCATCCTCGTAGGTATTGATCAACATCAATATCATCTCTCTACAACTTATGGTTCCCGAGTTATGGCTCGTTAATTATGTAGACATTGGTCATTTTTGACCGATATCATGGGAATATAGAGAGATGATATTGGTGGTAATCCATCCCTAATAGAATGTTAAACATTTTCGTACCGATATTAATTGGTGGCCACTGGTCAACTGGCCATTGGCCGAACCAGTGGGCAGTTGGACAGTGGCCACCAGTTACTATTTGTACCCATGTTTACCATCCTTTTAGATATTGATCAACACCAATATGTTCTTTTTATGCCTTACGGTTCCCGAGATATGGATCCTTAAATTTCTGGAAATCGGCCATTTTTGGGCCAATATCTCGGGAACGGTAAGAGTGACGCGAAAAATTTAATCACTTTCTCTGATAGTTTTTGATGCTCTAACGAATGCAGGGTTCAAAATTGAAAAAAAATCGCAAATAACAGACGGACGGACGGACAGACAGACAGACACACAGACATAGAAAATTCAGTAACGAACTTTTTTTTTTTAAAGTTCGTTGATAATGTCAGAAGAAAGTGTTAGGGAACTTGTATTTTACGTTTCTCTAAAGTAAATTCGTTTTATATATCATAAATTAGCACATCTTGACAAATCTACGCTTAAATAGTTATTATTTTCATTATTGTGATGTGTGTATGTGAACTGTATCCAGTATTTAAGAAGCTAAGGTTCCCAGACCTTCTGTTCACTTTTGCCATAGATATGTCCCATTTTTTTTGGTGCTCCTTTCTAATGATAAATTCTCTTATTTCTGACCCTTTTGGAACGTTTATGTTAATGAAGGGAAAACTATACTGTAATTGATAATTTACACACTGTTGGTTTCAAACACATCGCTGGATGCTGATTCACTCAATTTGGCTTCATGTCGAAACGAATAGTAACTGATTGTATTTGAATCACGGTGGTTATACTGTTGAATTCAGGAATCTACTAAATAAAACTCATAGCCGTGGAAGAGTCATGCTGGAGTTATTTGCATTTAATAAAGTAGTTCCTAGTATGTCGATGTCATGTTTGTGGTCTTTAGACGATTCGTATTGATTTCTCATTTGAGTACGGTTTATTAGCATCTGATTATAATCTCAACAGTTAAAGCTCGTTATTTTCCACCTTCCATATGTTTTCGTAATCAACCTGACAGATGATTTGTTGTGTTGTGGAACTCTTTCCATCGCATGAGGGACTGCGACCAGGCGTACCTGAAGCGATGTCCTGTCAAAATAACTAACTCAAAGTGTACAGTGGATGTCAACTTGTATTCAGGCTAGGCAAATTTCAGTCTGATGTTGGAAAAGAGAACGCCAGCTGTAGCAGATTTTAAGGATACAAGTTAAATATGCAAGTGAATTAATGAAACAGTTGCCGGAACGAAGGAAGTCGGAACAGAGAGAGAACCGATAAATGAACCACAGACACGAAGTTGTTATCCACAATTCCCCATCCTAATACACTTAATCAGTTTGTCTTCTTTTGTACGTAGATTGATGGTTGTGTAATACTGGGATTCACATCTTCCAGAAATTCTCAATTTACATTATTTTGTGTTAGCGGTTCTCAGTTTGTGATACGAGTATCACTAGAGGGCTACTTTTGCTATTTTACAAGGGATTCGCAAGCAGATTTTAGCAAAGAAACTTTTAATGTAAGAAAATTCTGAATCGACTGAGAAATTTTAACCTTTGATAGATAACCTATTACCTTTATTCTTATGGTAATGCTTAATCAATAGTATGTAATGATCTAAAAAAATGAAATGTAGCTAAAGAACTCCCTTGTGACTGTATGGTTAGCGTATGTGTGTGGTGCGGGAGACGGGTTCGATTCCCAGTGAGAGCCCATCTGCTTCCAATTCCACGTTAAGCTGTATGTTTCTCTTACATAGCTTCAGTACTGAAAGAGATGCTTGGATAAGCTCCTTTCCCCTTAAAAGGTGTAAAATGTTCACATTTTCAGTAGATCTTCGCTTAAGATATTTTCAGTTGATCCAGGAATGATGAGCTTCAACGTTCACGGCAAATGCCTAAATATTCTACTGATACCCTCTCTTCCCGCAAATCAAAACCACTTCTAAACTAACTTAACGATTTCAACTTCAAATACAATCCTTCCTCCTAATATGGAGTTTAATAACACACTTTTCTTGTGTAAATTATAACCAGTTAAGTTGCGAACTGTTTTAACTAATTTAACTGATTCTATTTTTGTCAACATCAGTAAAATTTTAATGACTCACACCTGTCTTGTAGGTAGACTGCCAACTCGACTGATTTTCGGTATGTCTCCTGAATATTCAACTTACCTATGATGAAGTTTAAAAAAAATAAAATAAAATAAAATAAAATAAAATAAAATAAAGCTTTTGATATTTACGCTTCTCGCTGCCGAAACAATCTTTCAGAGACTAAAAGACCCTTTCAACAAATTCTGCATACAATTTCTTGATTGTGTATTGTCTGTATTCACTGATTTAAACAGACAGACACAGGGTAAAGATATTCAGATTTGTAAGTTGTGCTCAAATATTGCTCCTTCAATGAAAACCATTTTTGATTGCTAAATAGAAAGCATAAACTCTTACAGTGCAGAGGCTAAAAGGTGACAGTCTAAACCATACTGTGTTCTTACCTGTAGAATAAATAGATTTTGGTGCAACGATAGAAGCTTCTGCAAAGTCAACAAACTTTCCGATACAAGTCATAAATGTTTTAAAAACAAATATGTTTGGATTCATTCATTGATGAATTCTTAATTATTAACTGACAGAAAGAATGTGTGGGTTTTACTTTATAATAAAGTATACATGGGAACAGTGCATTTAAACAATATATTTTTTTTTCAATTAAATAGCTCAGGAACGGCATTAATATACTTATAAATTAATGGAGTGCGATGCTTTTTTTTTAAAAAAATTTAAAGATACCGACTGCAATTTTCGAGCACTTGCTACTGATATCTTGAGTCCGTGGATTAGCCATGGTACTTGTAAGCCTCCCTGAGCCGGTTAACAAAACGCGTAAGCTGTCAAGACATTCACACGTAGAAGCATCTCCCACTTAAAGTAAAAATCCTTTTTTACTTTAATATTGTAGTGGTTATAAAAAAAAAAAAATTGAGTAACCAGAATACTTGGTAGCTTTTTCAATCTGTTTATGTATTTTTCAATAGTGTTAAAACGAAGTACCTCAGAAAGAAAGAAAGAAAGAAAGAAAGTGAGCAAAGTAAATCAGTAAGTTGGAGAAATCGTAACGTATTAAATTCCTTAGTCTTGACAAGGGGTGCAGTGTAACAAAATGTAAAAGGATTACAGTTTTAAGCCAGTGTAAATTCCTCTAGTTATTGTTAATAATAATAATAACCCTCCCCAAAGACTAATCAGCTGTGAGTTTTCTGAATACACCATACGAAGCAAACAGTCGGTTCGTTAAGAAAGACAGTAAGAGGCGTCGATAAACTTATTTTGCACGCATTATTCATGGGAAGTGATAAAGAAATTGAGATATGGTATTGTTCTTTATATACACAATTACCATTGTGTTATTATTTTTGTAGCAAGAGTGAAATAAGACAGGACAGGACGGGAGAAGCCTCTCCCATGTTGTGTTGGAAGAAGTTAATTGGATGAAAGCAAGACAGGTGAATAATGACTGGGACCCCTCCCAAAACATTTTGGAGCAGGTGTATTGTTTTCGTATGTGTGTGTGTGTGCGCGCTTGTATGTGGACACTTCCTGAACACTAAAGAAACGTGTCATTTCATTTTCAATGTAATGCATGTATGCTTACATACTTGAAACTCGTGTTTGTGTACGGAATTTGTAATATGTATCTACGTATATGATCAGTAGAAAGAAGTTAAACGTGATAGATTTTCTGCAAGGTGTGGCGACAAACTTAACTTCCATCAAGTTTCTTGTTGGTGGAGTCATTCTTCCTTTATATTTGGTGTGCTAGTCAAAGGGGAAATCAATTAAGATTTATTATTCGAGTTCAGTGCAAGATTACATTACTATAATTTGATTATTCTTGCCGGGTTCTGTAATCTATACAGTCCTCTTTTCTGATCTGCTAGACTGAGAGTGTTAAAAACGAAATTCGAATGTTACATCTACCGTGCCATCGGTTACTGGATATAACTGAGGGAGCGTGTAATAAGTTTCGAACTCATAACGAACTGAACATAACCTGGAACCTAAGGTATAACAGTAGATGCTACTTAGAAGTGTAATGCTATTATAAACATGATTTAAAGAAGACTAGTTACCTTAACACGTAATAGTCTTCTAGAGACTATACTTCGACGTAAAATAAACGTACCAAGATCATTCATGTATGTTTCTTTTTGGGGATAAGAGTGTAAGTCTTTGAGACGAGAGTTGGATAACCGATTTAGTGTAATCTGACTGTACCCAAGACCTTCCTAACACATGGGCCTAAATAGTTACTTGCCTGGGAGTCCGACGAATAGAATTACATGTATTACATGTAAAATTTAGTCATAGGGGCTCCAGCACATTGGTATACCCAGGGGCCCATAATCCTGTTAAAACTAGCGGTATTACTAGATTTTTCAAAACTATCAAAAACCAATTTCGGTTGTAAAACATGCTCGGTTTTCTATCAAAAATAAGTTTGTTTTTAAACCCATTCGGTTTGTCTATGAAAAACTGATTTTAGTTTCTGAATCGGTTCAGTTTTCTACCCGAAGACTGGTTTCGCTTTTCAAACGGGTCAGTGGCGAAATCCCATCCTTAGTTAAGACGGCGGTGATCTGTACCTATAATAAATGGTAAGCTTTTGAATAACAGAACGTATAGAGCTTACTGTCGAATTTGGTGTACATGGTTACTGTTATGATTTACTTCTCAGGGGCGAAGACTTCTGATGTCCTCCTTTTTCGAGCATGAGCGCTAATCTTTTAGCCATAGACGAGGTCCGTTAATTTATTTTGTTCAAATTTCGACAAATATAGCATCCAAATAATATTCAGTTTGTGAAATAACTATAAAAGGAATCTAGAAGAATTCACAATAGGGTTGGAAATTGTACCCCCCGAGAAAACCCACGACCACGATGTTGTCCACCACAAACCCATATGGCTTGGACTTGAACGAGGAATTCGTAGTATAAAAATTGACCACTCTAACATTGAGCTACTGCGTTCTCCCTTCTCTCTTCACCATGCCTTCGAGATATTGGAAATTTATTAGATAATAGTATGTACCGACCAATCAGTATCTACCTTATAAACAGTACCTTTAGAAAACTTTTGCAGCAGGCGTCTTTAAGGTTCCGCATTTGATTCCGTAGACGACTGTTAAAATATAAACGTATAGATGAATAGAAGATAAATTCTAAAAATTAAATTTCTTAAATATCATGCTGGGTGTATTTAGCCTTTATTTTTGTTTTATTCGCCACACAAAGAAGTAGATTAAGATGAAGGTAGGGAAAAAAACTTGCCTTTCCAGTAACCTTTTTGTTTTAACATCCTATTCCTCATGGAATATATATTAACAAGAGTTACCAAGCAAGAATAAGACAGGTGTACGCATTCCGCAGTAGAGGAGGGCCAAATCTTTTGGAAAGAAAGATAAGTAAATAACCAGAACCACACACTGTACATACAATGAGCTATACCCAGAAAAGCAGGTGCAACTGCGTAGATAAAAAGCGTATAAGGCCTAACTAGTATTTTCTGCTTATGTATCGCCACATTAGTTGCAGATTGTCTGTCCTTCTTGATATGGTTGTTTGTCGGGTTTTTCGTAACGATATAAGACAAAGCAGGTGTTCTTACAAAATGAATGAAAATCAAATTTCTTTAACGACATGGTATTTACCATCCCTTTTTTCCGGTTCGGATCTCTTTTTTTCTCAGTGTATTGCATTTTAGCAGCTTTTTTGGACGTTTTAGGTCTTTATGTCGACAGGAAGTGTATCGTAAAACTTAAATTGTGGTACTTGTTGTGTGTGCAGGGAACCAAGACTAAAAGATATAAAGTATCAAATATGTTACTGTAAATTAACCAATGCTACGTTTTACCAAGTTTTACCACCACCATGCAAGAGAAAAGTGGTCGGTCTGTTGTGTTGGAGTGGAGTGTGGCCTAATAGCTGCCTACCTGTTCTGCCTAACTCTCTCAAGTGCAAGCAAGGAAGTTGACGTCAACCAGCAAATATTTTTCTCCTTTACTTTCCTTTCTAATCTCGACATCACCATCCGTGTATAACTGTAGCCATCCATAGGCAGACGTTCTAATGTTTTTCAATTGTATTAAGAAAGTTATGAATACTATTTGAAAGACAGGACGTGAATTCCACTTTGTTAGTGTCTATTTCTTTTTAAGAGGCCTCATCCCGGCGAAATTAAAATACCGCTAATTTTACAGTTATTGCGTGATATCTTCAAATAGATAAAAAGATAATTGAAATGTGGAACAAGATCGCCCTAGACAATATTATTTTGCATGAGGTACCGTTATCACAAGTCACCTAGTGGCTTTTCGTTTTCAGCCGTTTAGAAATGCGAAAATAAATGCCGATTTTCAAAATGGCTCGAAATCGAAAGCAGATAAGTGAGTCGTGATAACGGTATCTCATGTAAAATAATACTGTCTAGGGAGATCTTGTTCCACATTTCGATTATCTTTTATCTATTTGAAGATACCACATAATTACTGTAAAATTAGCGGTATTTTAATTTCGCCGGGATGAGGATAGTATGATCGTATGAGTAGTTTGATTAGGAAGGGTTTAATATGGAAACATGTTAGTCTAGTGGCTAGAACGTTGGACTTATTTCCACGTGGTCGCGGATTCGATTCCCGGTCGATGCTTCCCAACTCTCGGCGTCCACCTAGCGTCGTGAGTCAAGCTGAGGAGACAAGACGTAACGGCCACTAGGTCCAGAAAGCTCCTGGTGCTCCTGTTAGGGACAGGGCATCGCAGCATGCTGACCACGGGAATTTTTCTCTGAAAAAAAAAAAAATCATTCAAAATTTACTTAGATGGAAAAAAAAGTCATTAAGGGGGTAGACTACTAAATATTTTTGAAAAACTAATAATTTTTCTTTTGTCCATTTTTCGTAAGTGGAAAGAGGTAATAAAATGTAACTTACTACAATAATACATAATGTTATTCTACACCCGAAAATACGAATCGGAAGAATTTTCAGTGTTGCCATCCATAGAAATTACAGTGTGACCAGAATTTGAATTACTCAAAAATCTAGATAAAGGCAGCGACTAGAAAAATGAACTCAACGGTAATTGATGACTTATCATGCTGTCTACCTTTCTTGTTTACTACTTTTTAAAAAATGTTTCTACTTATTTTGTAATAACTTATTTATTTTGTAATAATTTATGTAAGTTTTATAAAATAAATAGAAATGTTATTTAAAAAGTAGTAAACAAGAAAGGTAGACAGCATGATAAGTCATCAATTACCGTTGAGTTCATTTTTCTAGTCGTTGCCTTTACCTAGATTTTTGAGTAATTCAAATTCTGGTCACACTGTAATTTCTATGGATGGCAACACTGAAAATTCTTCCGATTCGTATTTTCGGGTGTAGAATAACATTATGTATTATTGTAGTAAGTTACATTTTATTACCTCTTTCCACTTACGAAAAATGGACAAAAGAAAAATTATTAGTTTTTCAAAAATATTTAGTAGTCTGCCGCCTTAAGAAAAGAGCATTTACTATGGCTCTCTCTCTGTTGATCTAGTGGTCTGAGTGAGGCGTTAAGCTGACGGAATCCACTGTCGTATTGGATTAAGTAGAGAATTAAATGAAATTCCTTAGAACATCATGGGCACAAGTGTCCCAGATGGGCCAGTTAAAAAAAAGTGTCCTGCACACACACACACGCGCGCGCGCATTTCGTGCCCGGTGCCCCGGCGGAAGAGCCTTGAAATTTGAAAACTGCTGGTTGGGATTCCCCAACTATCTTTCATATAACCTGCGTGCTGGATAGGGTCGCTGAACACCAACCAAGAGAGCAAAATTCATCAGATGGAATTTATATAAATTTATTGGAAAAAAAGAAGAAAACAATCAAACGATTTATTCGGATAGGGAAAATGCATGCAATACCCTATGCTTGCAATACCCTATGCTACATGCAATACCTACATTCAGAATTTGCTTGAAAAAATAATATTTGAATTGAAATTCAATTTTAGGTATATAATATTGTCCTACTATATAAAGTGCTACTCCATTAACGTATTCGCCTATAGGGGTTGTTAGCTTCCATGGTTACTTTAGTTAATGGGTCTGGCTAGAAATTCTCTAGTTTCAAGATTTAACTTCCAACGGAGAAACAAGCATCTTATTTAAACAACCTATGCAACAGTTACGAAGCACCTCATTAGGAGGTGCATGCTCTTTTAAAGATGGCATATATATATAATTATTGTTTATGTACAGTTTTAGTATTAATTTACTTGCATGAAATAGAACGTGCACAAAGATAATGATCCATTTGAATAAAAAAAAAAGCAAAAAATATAGAACATACAGTTGCATCAGTATATCAGTATTCCCATGAATATTTTAAGGAATACTTCAAGTAATGATTTTAGCTGTGTGTGTGCAGTAATGAGATTTTACATCTTTCATCAACCCACATAGTTCTGGATAAACGTGTCGGTTGAGTCAAAAGGAAAACATTAAAATGTGTCATACAACACATCAACAGTTCAAACTTTTATTAAATGCATTTTCTTTCCTGCAATATGTAATTCCTTTACTTAAATGGTAACTAGAGTAATAAATATTTAGAAATTTGCAAATGAATGTATGAATTCATTGTTTGACATTCTACTTTCAAAATGTAATTTTGATTTATTTTTTTCATGCATTTTGGCTTTTCTCATATAAACATTCAGAAGCCTCGTACTCGGCTGCTACCTTTTTTTTTTAAAAAAAAAAAAAACAAAACAAAGAATTGTGTCGTCCCTTTTAAGTAAGTGTGAGATTATTAGTTCAAGCAAAATTGGTTTATTACTCTTGCAAACAAGGCAGACCATTAGACACTTTGTTTCTAACACAATGCCAATTTGAATCCAAAGAATAAGGGAGAGAAATACAAATGTTCTTATTGCCGGTGAATTGAATTGGAGCGTTTACTTTGCGTCAGAAGTACACATAATGTGTGGTGGATCTCCAAGGAAATCACATCAGTAAAAATAAATAAATAAATTAATTAATTTATCACCACAAGCTGAGGAAATAAAGCTTCATAACAGGGGCGTCATTTAGGGAGGGGGCAATGCCCCTCCAATTGTTTGAGGAATACATATACTTTAATCGATTGTCTACTAAAGTACACAACGTGAAAGTCTTATATCGTTGGTGCTCTTCCCCCCCCCCCCTCAAGCGAAGTCTGGAAATGATGGCCCTGCTTCATAAAGCTGTACACAAGAATTAGTATATTAGGTAAGCTTAGTTTGTAACAATAAAATGTAAATGTTTACTAATGATACTTCTCTCAAGAGCTGTACTAAAAGTAATATAAAGCATGGAAACAAAAATATTGTTGGTGGTACCAGATCATTCACATAACAAACAAAAGGTTGAATTTCAATTGCCAACTAGACAAAGATTTTCTCATTTATGTTGGGTGTACAATGTAAAGAAGCGAGCACATCAGTCTAATCTCCTTCCCACTTCCTTCGTATATTTGTAGATGTTTCTTTACAGACACAAGTGAAGGACGGAAGGACTCAAAGGGAGTGAATTGCTATAAAAATATTTTTTTTCCTACAAATAAATTATATCTGAATACGCCTCATTGCAGCTCTACAGTTTACAAAGCCTTTTGGCTTTGCCATTCAAATTAAATCAAAGCGCCTGCAATGTCTGACAACCCGCCGTACATAGCTCTTGTTCTGGTTGCCAAACACAAGGATATCAGCCGTAGCAACGCATTAGCGACAGTGTTAATCGTATGGCTTGAAAACAATCCCTAAAACGTTGAATAGAAATATAACTGTGTTTTATTATTATTTCAGTTGGCAGATTTACACATTTTGGAGTCGACCAGTGAAAATAGAACATTTGTAGAGCTTGTGGTTTCCGAGATCTCTCTCATTCACGAAAGGAATTGACCACAAGCATAATATATAAACGTAGCGTTATATTACTGTATATAGATATGGTAGTTCAAAAAGATTAGTTACAAATTACAAGAGATGGCAACTATTCACCTTGGATCGTTCCACTTGTTAAATCAGATTCTTTGTCATATACACACAAGAACGTTCTACTGTATCATTTACTCTATTAATTTTAGTATTAATAAAGTCAAACTATCAAATAAGTAGTGTGTAGTACCTTCTGTATCAATATATTCAGGACTGTGCACGCACAGCGGGAGGTATGGGAGGTTTCAGCCATTATGAGTTCTTAAAGCACGTTACTTCGGTAAAAAAAAAAAAATTATTAATTACCTTATCGCTTGAAACTAAGAGAAGGAAACTACCTAATTAAATATTTTTGCATACAAGAATTAGTACATATGCGATATATATGCATTACTGACGTGACTTCCTTCGAGAGCAAACATTGGTTTCAACTCCTCATGTTTCCAGACTTCTGTGTTATTTAAAATACTTGTTAAGCGAAATGTTATTAATGAGTTAAAGGCAGAAGAATGGAACTTAATTTTATTGTAAATCTTTGTTTAAAAAAAAATGTGTATGTACAGTAATGACTTGTCACAGTAGTTATATCTAATTTGGATTCTATCACAGTTATATTTCACAAGTAATAATACTCCATGAAGCGTAATAAACTTTTTTTTTTTTTGTGTGTGTGTGTGTGTGTGTGTGTGTGTGTAATATTGAAGCAAAGTTCATGTTCTTCAGGCTACTTACGTATTACGGAATGCCTGTCAGGATTCTTGGATTCCTTCACTAGTGCTAGCTTTACATAAAGTATATTATCATTGTTATGCTGAGAGTATCACTTATAATAAACATAACTAACTACACTTCTTTTGTTAAATTGGGGGGAAATAGCCCTCTCGAGTGGTCTAGTGGCTAGCGTAAAATTTTCTTGGTTCCCCCACATGTTCATTCCAATTATTTTCGTAATCATTGTCTTATTTAGCCTACAGTGCATTACCATGACACGTAAAACTAGAAATTACGTTTCATTTTCGTTAATAAAATTATTATAGAAATAATCTGTGGAGAAAACTGGGAATCTTTCTTTCCGATTTCTGTTTGTAAGTAATCTCAGTTTAATTTGAGATGATATAGCGAATAATAATAATAATAATAATAAAACATCGAAATGTCACGTTCATTTTTTTAACTGTTGCATTCTACAAACATTGTGTGCAGAGTAGCTTGAAAATTAAAATCGATAATGTTTAACAAACGTACTGTAGAAACCTTGGAGGAACGACGTAACGAAATTGAGTCGTTTTTGTAAATGTTTTTTTCGTAAGTTTGGTTAAACCCGACGGGTATTGCTATTTATGTTATGCTTTTATTTCTTTGTCCTTAATACGTAAGGATAACTGAAGGAAAAGAAAAGTTCAACTTTTGTTAAAGATGTAAAGACGTAGCAGAATGCATGAATATGTCAAAGGGTACCCTAGATAACAGTTTCTGAGTGCCTTCTAGCGATGGTTGGATGCTACGGATAATTAGAAACATAAACAAAGAGACAGACGTATATATGTACTCAAACACACAAGGACTCTCTTGTTGCAACGACAGACAAATATGTATAACAATATTTTGTTTACGTGATTTTTCAGCTAGATGTTAATATATACTTTCTTCTTTCAAAACAAACTCTCATACTTTTGAATACAGTAAAGTTTCATGTTTAAAGTTACATAGTATTATATGTATTTCAAAGAGTTTTAATTAATTATGGCTTTCATTTGCTTCTCAAAATAAACATAACCGTACATTCGGATGTCATTGAACATGTGTGTGTACTGATCCATTCTGGACATGCCAATTTGATCCACAGGCGGTGTGAAGATAAGGTTACACGTTGCAATGCTCTCTGTACATTAAAAATATGATCTGGTCAGCACCTTCTGGGTACCCATTTCATAGACACTGGGTAAACCATGTTGACAAGGATAGAACTAGAGAATAAATCTCACTCCTCCACCGAGGATCGAATACTGGCCACCAGGATGGTAAGTGGATGCCTTACCGACTACTTATGTGTGCCGGTTACAGTTGGTAGATTTTATTAAAGTGGATAACTCGTACGTTAAGACAAAGCAGATTAGCTGACGTCCGTAGTGCATGGAAGCTTGTCAATTATCAGCAAATATGACCAACTGTGACAGATTATTATTACACTTTTGAAACCTTTTTGATTGTATTTTACATCGTTTGTGAGCAGCAAGAACATAAAATACAAATATAGAACTTGATCCAAAATGGAGGAACCACCGTACTACATTCGATGTTTTCCCACCGGGTATCGAACCCAAGAGGTTCATAGACCAAAGGCTGTAGTTGCCACTAGGCTAGAGAGAAAGACAGAACGTTTCGATTGTAAAATGGATCTTCATCCGGAGTGATGTTTCAACATTTTTTTCGTTTCCGTTCTCTTCCGAGGAAGAATGGCAAAAAAGAAAACTTATTATTCTAATCAGATCTTATCTGTTGAGAACCATGACACAAGAATATAAAGTTGTCGTTCGCTAGCCTGTCGAAAGTCCGAGTTAAGGAAGAAAGAAAGAAGGAAGAAAAATAGTAATTAGGTAACAGTAACGATATTGCTCGCAAAAAAAAAAATTGGATCTTCTTTTCAAAGAAGATAATTACCATAACAAGAGTATTGGCAACTTAAAAGAAAAAAGATAGAAGACATACCGTTAAGATAAGAATACCGAATAAGGAAGGAGAACTACTTTACTAATAGCACTGTATTTGGATGGAAAATTACCATTGTCATCAAAGAGAGATATCAAACAGAATGTACTGTACTTTACTGTACACTATATCTACAGTACTTCCCGCGAAGTAAGATGAGGGAAAGATAGGTCGATTTTTTTTTTTAAAAAAAAGTCTGCCTCGATATGAAGTGAATGGTGTCGATCGTTTTCTCTATATCTATTTTTTTTTTCCTCTATGTCCTCAACGCCATACTAGGATTCCATTTGGACTTTTCTGCTGGTCTTTTCGCGTGAAATGTTCCCTCCATTTTTCATGAGGACCTCAACGTCTATGACTCTGGAGAACGAAGCAGAAATGGCAGGCTCTAGTTTGAGGAGGACATCGCCCTTTCTCGAAATCTTCATCTGGTGTCGTTGAGGGGATCAGTATTTGCAAAATATATATATATATATATATATATATATATATATATATATATATATAAGTAAAATTCTATTGGTCAGTGGCTTTTCAGCAATTTGTTACTCCTATATTCTCGCATAGTGCCCTTTCTCATTTATGCACGCAGAAATTCGCTAAATGCTATGTATACATACACATACACAAGCACATTTAACTTTGCATTTTTATCGGTGGTGGTAGTTTTGGTGTCGCAATGCGACGAACCAACTCCCTTTTTTTTGAAGTGGCAGGAAAAGATAGGAGATGGAATATCGTAGTCAGTTATTGGAACAAACAGCTTGTTTATTTGAACATCCTCTTTTCAAAAAAGAGCTCTTGTCGTTCCCGTCTTCTTTCTACAGTTCCAATTTTTCCGAAAAGTCTTTTTTTTCTTTTTTTTCTCCTTTCAGATCCTTCCTCTGGTCGTTCCCCTAAAAAAAAAAAGTTCTTGTGCCCAGCAACTTCGGTTTGGAATGCAATACCGCATAGTCATAGACAGTACATTTCCTCATGGTTTTCCTTTTGATTTGAAAATAAAACATAGTTGTAGAGTAAATAGACTTGTTTCTCGTTCTCTTTGGATTTATCACTATACTTAACATAGTTCAAGAGTATACATTTTTCGCAGTTTCTCTTACTTTGATTGAAGTAAATTAGCTGGGGCTTTTTCATTTGATTTAGAGCAGTGCATAGTTGCAGTGTATTTACGTTCATGTCCGAGGAATGATACACAAGGAACTGCCTGTGTAAAGTAGCTACAGTTACCCATTCTATCTCTAATCTTATTTCTAAACCTATTCTTCTAACCCAGCTCTTAATTTTGTCGAAGTCCTTCGTTAACCACAGGAGAAAGTAAGTGTCCACCCGTCTCCTGCTGTACTGGTTCAGTGGTCACGCCTAGCTACGTTAGTATAAATGTACAAAGACTCAATACTTCGTACAGACAGACATATTTCCTTTGATTACTTAATTTCCTTGGATTTATAACATAATATTACGTACAATACATTATATTTGATAAATACATAGTTCTGTTAATTTTTTTGGAATAATTGAAAACATATTTTTTCAATGTTCGAGTAACTAATATTCGAATAATATTAATAGTATTTGTTTGGACCTCTTTATAAATACAGCACAAACCATTAATCTCTGACGCGAACCTGGAATGGTAGAAAGTGTTGCCAATTGAATTTAGAAAAGAAGCGCTACAGCGTATTTAAATCCAAATGTGAAATATTTAAAGGTTACCAAGAAAATTAAAAGGACCTGAGTGCTCAAGAACTTGAGTTCTGTTCACTATTGTGCGAATTGTTGTTCTCGTATGATTTTTTACTAGCAAGTGAAAGATGTTTATTTTCCCCATCCCTTGTTTATGTTGCTGCTAACACTAGCTATAGTAACATTATATGAAAGAAGATAAACCAATATATGATTCAAGGTTACACGTGCATTTTCACTAAAAGTACGAATGATGTACGTTGTTTTCTAGATGTTGGACATGAATCTAAGCACGATCGTGTCAACAGTAGATAAGAAAGGGATAGGATAGGCGTCGCGATGGGACGAAATATGGTTTCATTCAGTAATGCCCATCCCTCCGTGGGCTTGAGCACAATTCTACCAGATTTACCTTTCTTCAGTTTGATTGTACAATTTTCAGCGAAAAATTGATTCCTCTCCAAAATAATTTCATGAGGGGAAAACCTGGGCTGTAAAACCACACCTATGGGCACCCCTTGGTTTCGTTGTCGCGGCAGATATTCGCGTTCTGGACTTTAGAATTGTCACATTTCCTTTTTAGCATCGAGACTAGGACCTTCCTTCAAAAATGCATTTCTAATTCATTCTTCGGATTTAAAATATATTTGGAGGTGATCAACTCATTTTGTAAGATACTTTTACAACTGTTTGAAATCCGCAAATTGCACCCCTAACGTTAGCAATGGCTACATTAAAATAACTTTGTGGTAGATATCAGTATCATCATTAATATAAAGAAGCCAAAAGTTGTTGCAAAATAATTGTTCGTTCTGGTTACATACATCACTAACTCAGTAATTTACTTTATCCTGAGCCCATCAAGTCGACGGGACGCCACTGATCGACAGCATATGAGATGTAAGATTGCATTATTTCTTTTTGTTTTATATTACAGTTTTAGAGTACTTTCGTTCGTTGATTACCCCCTCGAACCCCTTGATCTGCAACGTCGAATAATTAATAAGTACACATGTTCGTGATTTCACTTTTTTGATTCGTTACATAATATTGTAGTAGCTTCAGAGTTTAGTTGCGCCAGCATTGAGGACATACTTGTTAGTTTAACACGTTTAAAAGCACAATTCGTTATTTCTGTTCAAATTATAGCATAATATCATAATACTGTTAATATACCATGATATAGAGTACTATTGGCTGAAAAAAAAAAAAAGCAACGCGTTTTACCTTTTGTAGTATTATGTCCATTTTGTTTTTCAGATGTTAATAAGCTTTGAGGAAAGTGTTACATGCAATGTTATTATTATATATAATATTAAAAAAAAAAAAAAAACTTCTTGCTTAATGTTGGAAGTCATGCAGTGTCAAGAAACAGAGACCTTGGATATCTCTAGTAGACAGCAATGTGGTAATGGCCGGCTGCTGGCGCTACCAAGAGAACCGGTTTTCACCTCCTCCGTCACGTGACGAGAGTATAAGAGAAAAATACTAAATTCAAATAAATATTCCATGAAATAACAATTAACGAGGAGGAATTATTATAAAGAAGAACGCTAAAGTATTTGTGTAGTAGTAACTGTGATGAAATACACATTTTCGTGTCGATATAACATAGTGTAGTGTAATAACAAATTAAAATAAATAAATAAATAAATAAATAAAGGTACTTGGCGATAAATACTTTGTTACGAAACTAAGGAGTAAATAAAGTAATTTCTTTGATATTTACTTATTTTCTTAAGAATTAAACGTCGCATGTACACAGCCAACATCAATAACAATTTTATCCAACAGTCACGTTTATTATTATGATCATGGTAGTGGGCCTTTGTAATACTAATAAGTCTGTTCGTTGTTACTTCATACGATAAATCGTGGGCGAGAGCGAAATTTTGATTTTTCTTTTTTGCAATAGGTACTAGAGCGAGTATTTTCGCCGAGTCAATTCGTTTAACATCTTCACGGGACGGGTAACGATGCCTTTAACGATGACTATCCGTATACCTTATCTGCTATTGAATCAAAGATGTGTAATTGTAGAATGATATGAGTTACACATTGTGTCGTTGGATGGCAGGATACATCCTTTAGCGATTGACATCTACCGGCCGAAATTGAAACTTCTGTCATTCTATTTACTGTATTAGCATAGTTTACTAGTGCATTTCATTTATAGAAGGTACAGTACAGTACTTCCATTGTAAGTTAGTACGTTTAAAATTAGTTGAACATTTTCTCTCAATTTTTTAAAGACTTATTATATTAATAACTATTGTTTCATTAGAATAATTTATTTCGTCCCAATATGTTGAAATAATTTGGAAAGTTGAATTATTCAAATTTTGCCAACAACACGTGTATAAACAATATTCTGAGTATGAGTTTATAATAAACTAGACAGTTTTCAGTAAGTTTTGAAAATACACTGTAGGTGTAGAAAACTAGCGCGTAGGAAGAGGTACGGTAAATGATTTGTAGACTGTTTCCATATTTCAAAATATAAGTAACCCCACGTAGCGCTAGTCGCTAACACTCTCGCCTTTCCTTGTTTTCGAGCGGTCTCGGATTCGATTCCCGGTGGGGACACTCAGATGAAAAGTAAAAAAACCTTTTTTTTTAGACCAGCCTTCCTGAGGTTCCAGAGCTTCATTCACATTAGGCAAATATGGGGGTGCTATCTATCGTAATGGCCCCAGGCTACTTTCTTCCTTCCCGACTCCCTGGGCAGTATATGATCACAGAGGGACGTCTTCCCTCATATGTGATAGCTAACGTGTCCATAGCTGTCGAAAGGCCAGGAATCTACACACAATTGCTCATCCTAGTCAAAATATAAGAAGGAACTTAAAAAAAAAAAAAAAAAAACTAGTGCAGTGATTTCACAACGTATAGAAGCAAGCCAAGGGAACTTACTGCAGTAATACCAAAATAAATCTGAGGACCTACCTACCTAACAATAAGTCAGGTAATAGTAACTTTTTTTTTTTTTTTGGTAATTAAAACTTGATCAGTAAGATTGTCTTAAATATTAGGCAAAATCAGGGGAAAATTCAGTGTTGTTTTCAGTAGAAATTTGGGACTTGGTCTGACCTACTGTGGCTAATAAATGTTAACAGTGGCATTTTTCTAACCATTTTTTTGTATCATTTATCCGGTCAAATACATATAAACAGTCGTATATTGAATCTTTCATAGTAGCATTTTATACTCCAGCTTGCCATACAGTTCAGTCCGTCCAGAATTCCAAATTGTTCACGTTCACAATAGGGTAAGGCATGATCCGGCTTCTTATACCTCTACTACTATCTATTTAAAAATAAATGCCCTGGAACGTTTCGTGGACAAAATCGTAAAGTATCGCGATTTACTTCCGTTGTGCACAGCTGATGTGTAATACAAATTAAATCATACGATCTATCGTTCAAGAGAGATTCCGTTGAACAGATTTTACTGTATCTAATGTTCATTAGGAAAGAACTTGTACTTTTTTTTATATAACTAAAAACGAGAGAAGAGGTTTCTGTAATCTACTTTGGTTTGACAGGTTAATTTTTTAAAGAAATGAAAATTAATGTGTTGGTAGCAGCAAGACTACTGGAAACTGTACAAAAGAAAAATAATAGGCGAGGAGAAAAGGCAAGTTTTTTAATCGCTGTTTAGTGGCTGTTGATGTATTTCAAAGGGAGTCAAAAAGTTCAGGTTGCTTGGAATGCACCTGCTCTTTTTGGGAAAGAACCATTAACAGAAGAAGGAAGGACGAAGGGGGAAGTGGAAAGAGGAGGTGGAGTTCCAAATACGAGACAGGTGGCTGTCCTATCCTGCCCTGCCAGTGGCTAAATACAGGTGCAAACTATTTGTGTGTGTGAGGGTTACCCAAAAAAGCTATTATTATTTCACTTATGTTCATGTTAGCGAGACGAAGGAAAGAGAAAAACTTCAACATTTGGTAATTCTGTAATATTTCACTTCGTTCATTTGTTCGATTTTCTAAACCCGTTTCCCATGCTGGTCGTTGAAAAATAAAAGTGAATTGTCTTCTGTTGACAACATTTATAATTGATTTTGTACGATTCAGAGAAAGAACCTTATGAAAAATGACATCTGATTATGGTGTTGCAGTCGTTTCCAGCAATATTACTTTTATAAGATGTTCTTTGTTTTTCAGTAGCACAAGATCTTGGATTCTCTTTGAGACATTCATTAAGTATTTTCATCTGTTCTACGTGATGCTAACAATATGTTATAATGCGCTACTACAAAATAGCATGAGAATGAAATTGGGAAGCATTATTCCCGAATAACGTGTGGCACGTTTCAGTGAAACTGGGGAAAACGAAGAACTGTTGTATGCTTGCATATATAACAATGCTTCACTCAGAGTTAGCCAGTGTACTAATGCCATACTTTAGGGAAATGGAGAATCAAGCATTTCGTTATATGTCAGTCATGTTCTGTCTCGGTAACTCAGAAAAGTCTATTAAAGTATGCCAGACATCATTATTCGCGGGCAAATGCTTCAATTCACAAGTCTTGTAGAAATGTTTCTCATTGTTTCGTATATCAAGTACAGTACTAAAGGAAAATGAATACCATTTTAGTTCATACCATTCCTTTTTACTTCGTTTTAATGATACAGTTGTTTAAATTGCAATTTTTAGTGTAGTAGAAGAAAACTAAAATTGTTAAGACTCTTCTCTAAGCACCCATTTAAAAAATAATGAGCATGTTTTAAAGTAATGAAGAACATGAAAGGTGTACAAAAGTGAACCAGATGCTATTTGCAATATGCTATTGATATATACTAATAATAATGTCAAAGGTCTTTCGTATAGTGTATCAATATGAGTGGCCAGCAATTATGGTACCCTAAATTGTGCACCCAAATTTCCTGTCCATAAGAAAAGATTTGTAAATACTTATTACTTTATATCTAGATCACTTGATACATTAGAAATATATAATTGGGGCCACAGATAGTTCGGATTTTCGAAAATGACCAAGAAAATGCCATTTAGGCTTAAATATACTGTATGGTATGCTCCTTTATCGATACAGTAGTTATACAGTACATACAGTAATTACAATACCGCAGTAGCGGCTCGTAGTCTGTACAAGCACCGGTTGCAATGTTGCAATATCAAAGGTATGTAGGTACGCGCAAGTGTTCCCCTCCCCCAGCATTCTTGAGTCCTGTCCAAGAAATATTCAGGAAATATGAAGAGGAAAGTCTTTTAAGCTCTATTTGTATATTATTGATTAAATTATTTCTCGAATATTAATTTAATATATAAGCTATTTCCTTTTTTTCAAACAACCACTATCAATGTACGTTTATACACTATTTATATACAAAACCTCTGCACTCATGTTATTGGACACGAGATAAATCGAATATATAGTATGTGCTGTAAGCCATGAATGATGGCGTTAATCCGAAAAGAAGAAAAAAAAACCAAGAAAATTGCATGCACGCAGTTAAACAAAATTATTTAATTATATAAACTATGCATTTTTTTAAGAATGGAAGGTCTTTCTTCGATCTTTCGGGCTTCAAATTTTTCTATGACTTTATTGAAATCTGAAATGCTGCTCGCCAAGTTTCTCTGAATAGAAAGCATCGCTACCGCAAATATTTTCCGCTTTATTTTCTTTGGGGTTCAGAAACACCTCTCTCCTCCGACAATACGCATTTTGTTAGCATTTCTTTGTACAGTATAAATATACGGAACAAAAAGTCCATTTTCAGGAACCACGTATTTTTTGTCTGTAAAGAAGCATGAAATCTAAGATGTTTTCCTTTGAAAATTAAAAAAAAAAAAAAAAAAAAATAGTTTAACATTCCAGCAAATTAGGCTAAAGAAGACAGATGAGTATTGGAAGTGAATGATTTGATATTAATTTATGCTCTCCGCCGGAAATCGAACACGGAATCATGTGCACGAAGGACACAGAGCTAGGAATTAGACCCGTAGTAAGACATTTTCTTCTTGGAGACTCGATTGACCCCCCTTCCCCCCCAGAATATGATTTTTTTAAAAATATAAATCTTATCCCAAGAATTTTCACCTTTGTATTATAAATGTTAAATAAAATCTATTGACTTCGAACGACCGCCCCCCAAACTTTCAGCCTGGATCCGTCCCTGCTACCACCAGACTTATATTTGTTCTTTGCGAGTTTATGTTTTGTGAATAACTTCTTTCTTCCACGCGTCTGTATCTTCCTCACCCTATCAACTGAGTCAAGCGCTGCTAAGCGGAGGAATTCGTAACTATTACAGAAGCTGACCAGTTGCGGAAAAAATGCAACCGTAAGGGACCAATACGGGAAGATAGGAGCGTTGCAAGAATAAATCCACTTCCCCATGTTAAGAGATAGGAGCTCGCTGCCATATGCTCAATGTTACTGCTTCCAGTGGCAACGTTCGCTGCCACTGGAAAGGTAAATCTCTCTCTTTCTTTCCGTTTTTTAATTGACTTTTTTCAGAAATGCATCAATACTGTTTTGCGCTCAAGAGCAAAGGTTTATTTTTTACTGATACACTACTTTAACACTTAAAAATATTTTTAGTATTTAAAAAAATATCCGGTTGCACAACCATGCAACATATAGTACCAGCCGCCACTGCAATACCGTACGTAAGGCTACTTATATTTAATGTTTCCGAAGAACCTGCTCGTACACTAAATTACACTGTTCTTGAAACTTAACTTTAAGGGAAAATAGAAATATGTATGACAATTACATATGGATGAGCTCTTGTAATAAAATATATATATATATATATATATATATATATATATATATATATATATATATATATATATATATATATATATATATATATATATATATATATATATATATATATATAATATAAAGTTCACACAAAGAAAATTGAATTAGTGTACTGTCATTAGCTTCTAGGGACCGGGTTCGGATTATCGACGTCCTACTTATATATATATAATTGCCTATAAGTGGGATGATGACAGGAATCTTCAGTCCTGCTATAACTCTTCTTCGGCAACATGTACTCAATTTCACTGTTGCAAAGTAATGTATTATGAAAACCAGTTGCGTACGCAGGAATTTATTTCGGAAGGGGTCCAAACTCAATATGAGGGTATTTTTTTTATTAAAAATCCTAAAATTAGGCTAATATTATACAAAAGTCAAAATTTCGGGAGGGATCCGGACTCCCAGGACCCACCCCCTGCGTACGTCCCTGATGAAAACTAAAAAGCAAATTGTGAATTCTGAGTTATTATCGTCCGAGTATTATATCAGTGTAATATCTTCACAAGCGTTTTGAGTTGTAGCATATACATTGCAAAAGTACACGTAAATATGACTAATAATGTAGACCTATACTTTTTAAACACAACTACAACAAAACAGGTGAATTTGAGTACTATTTGGAGTTTTGTATTCTTCTACGAATTAGAGAAATGTTAGGGTATATTCCAACTAGTTGCCCCATTTCAGAGTTAATGTCATATTATATGGGTGGATACTTTTGCTGGTGACTAGTGTAAAGCAGAGTAATGGTATGAACATTTCAAGGCCGGTCTAATACATGATTCACTTCTTGTGTTCTGGTTATTCATTTGTGGAAATATTGAAGAGAGTGAAATTCCCACTCAGATACGGCATTTCCGGTATAACTTCCTAGAAAGAATAGTGTTGAGAAAACTATCGAAAATGGCTTTTATTTCATCTGTGGGAAGATGAAATTCCGGAACACTTGTATGACGCATCGTTAATTGTTGTGGAAAAGCGAAATGATACCTTTTGTTTATCTATCTGTGTACGTTCTTGAGTATTTGTTCTGTTAACAGCTGTAAAAATGAAATTTATGACTCATTCATTGCATTACTGATTAAGATGCTAACGGCGGTTTTTTTTTCCTTCTTTCAGGTGAGTACATTCAGATGGCACCACTGTAGCGAATGACTGTAGCGCAGGTCAAGAATCAAACATGAAAACAGAAATTCTACTGGTAAAGGTAAAGTGTAGTACTTCAGGAGAAAAATCACATTTTATAACACGCAAATTAAGAAATAATCTTAATACAAAACACATACGGTACCCAATATCCGAATCGCTACTATCCAGCCTAGTCCCCCCCCCCAAAAAAAAAAAAAAAAGTCCGTAATGAAACGGATTTTTTTTTTTAAACAATCTACTTAACTTGAAAAGTCTTCATAAAAACGCTACTTTTGTCAAAGGAAAGCAGTCAAGAACTTTTCAAAATCTAAAAGTCATAAGTTTTGTCACTTTAAGTGGAAAGTTGCTATCAGAACAGATTTTTTTTTTTTCGGGACATCAGAAGACGAGTTAAAAATGAAAAAAGAATCACTGTAATAGTATCGGTATGGGCATGCATGATGCAGATTACAGTGTATTACAGTAAATAAAATTCGTGAAACAAGTTACGTTTTCATAATGTAGTCCATCTTTCTTGTTCTTAATGTGGGAGGCCCAATAGTTGTCTCAAGATCAGTTGAGAAATTTGAACGGTTTTAAATCTTAGTAACATAATTATATGCATAGTAGCTGTATGCGGAGATTTTAGGAGGGGAAACGCGAACTGTATACCTACAGGCAATCAAATATTTCCCCCTGACGTATGTAAATTATGGCGAACAGTGATCGAAAATATTCAGTGTGGTTTATTATTCTCGCTTTGCAACCAGACGTCCCAGGTTTTAAACTTATTCGTCCCAACGTGGATTTTTTCCGAGGTTTGATCCCAGTTTCATCAGGCTTGGTTCCTATGATGGTGCCTTTAATGAAAAAAGTGAGTACTGGTTGACTTCCCTCTAGAATCTTTCGCACGTAAAATGACTTGAAACTCGCAGATACTTCGTTAGTAAAATAAATAAAGACTACTTTTAACAATAGTACTTCATTCTAATTAGAGTAATTCTTGGATATTCCAGTTAGATATGATAAAAATAGTGGAAGGAAACAGAAACTCTTGTCTTCAGTTTTGTTTCTTTCGTATTCTTACTTTAAGAGAAAAGGAACACGTTCTAACGTATTGTAAGTACTGTCATGGATTTTTTGTAGTTCTAACCGTCTGAAATCTGCATATAAGTTGATAGTAGTATCGATATGCATGCAAAGGTAATCACTTTCTTTGCATACAGTATATCGTGAAACGAAAAGAAAAAGTAAAAAAATGTAAGATGGTTACTAAGATACGCAAGAAAAGTCAAACATTTCAAGTGGAAGGTAAAGAAAGAAAGAAAAAAAACTTATAACGGATTCGATATGCTAGTCCGTTCTTATCTCGTATAGAATGTGCTTTTCCGGGAGCTTTTTTTTTTATCACTTGAATTTTAGTGTACTCAAGAATTAAGATTATAGACTATATCCTAATTGTGGAATTGCGTTCTTTGCTTTTAAATTCTTCCTGGACAATCTGCATGCTATAGGTGTAGAGAAAAAAAAAAATATTAGGAAATTGACTTCGTTGAAAATGGGGAAAGTGGTAGTTGGAAAAAAAAAATGCATCCACGTGTATGTGAAATGAGTTCGGTAGCTCCTGTGTTTTAGTACATTTAAGTATCCTGAAGTGAGTTAGTCGAGAGTCATTGACGTGCAAATAGTGCCTGGTCCTTCGGTTTTTTTTTCTTAATTTGTATTCTAATTTGTTTCTCGCTATTAAAGTCATTTACACAGTAAAATACTGCTAGTTATGAATACATAACAACTAAATAACTTCCCTTTCTGTAAGTCAATAACTAGAAACAAAAGAGGATTTTTTTTTTTAAAATGGATTATTTTCGTAATGTACAAGACTTACACAAAATACTATTAAAATGGTCTAATATTTGTTTTCACCTCCTTGCATGTAATCCAGAAATTTGAGTATCCGGGAGTTGTGACGTCATAAAGTGGGTTCCTAGAATTTTGCGCTACAAAAGCAAGTAGCAATATCAGTGTGTACAACATGGAAATTTAAGTTCGAACTTTTACATTTTTCCTCAGTCTCCTCCATTCCTCGCTCAGAAACTTCAATAAAAGGAAAATCTGAAAGAAACAAGAATTTTAGGAATGATTAAAAAAATAAATCAGAAGATTACGATCTTGGCCAATTATTAGTTCTTGGATCAGGGGCCACAAAAGTTTTGAACGGCCCACAAATGAATTTTCTACGGAATAAGCACATCATAGTGATAGTTTGAGTTTGGCTACACTATATGTAGTTCTCCAGATATAAGGCCTACAAGAAAATTTTTGATTGATTGAATTACAGTATATTGAATCTTTTGATCCAAAAAGAACATTGCAGTCTTTCATTTCCACAAAATGTAATCTTTCTGAAGAACATAAAATTGGTCATGAATGAAATAACACACATTTTCTAATACTATAGGGTATAACGAGATACTTTGTATCGGTCCATAATTACATATATCTCGGGCAGAAAGTGCTTTTACACAAGCACTATACCTGTTATAATGTTAATTAAAAATAATAAAAGAAGAATGTTTTAATATATAAGAAATATACATTATTGTCTAGTTGGTTGCTATGTCGTTGTTTATAGATACTCAGTTAACATGTTTGATTGCAAGTCGGTTTGTGTGACTATACATTAAAAGGGAATCAAAGAATAAATTATTTAATATTCATCATGGACTTGTAATTTCAGTAGAAAAGTTGAGCATACTAGTGAATATAACTTCAGAAGATATTTTAAGGTGAAAACGATTATCGCCGCTGAAGATATAACTGAACCAGGGTTAACGACTACCTTTGGTGAGTCGTTGTAAGGGGAAAAAAATAATAAACGTGTCTTGTAAATTTTGTATTAGAAATGATTTAAGCCCAAATTAACAATTTGAAATTACGATTATAGGTTGGTGAATAAAATGTTACACATCATAGATGTGTGTTCTGGGATTTTCTGTGCAGGCAAGGGAAAGGAAATAAATAAATTGAATAACAAAACTGTCTGAACACGGAAGTTCTTTATCGTATATATATATAAAAAAAAATCGGTTACAAAACAAGTATTTTCTTATTTCCGTGATATTTAATTATGTCAGCAACAAATGCATATCCCGGTTGATTTAATTACAATGTGTGAGAGAGGTAAATAATCTCATGGTTGACATACCAATTAAAATCAAACCAATCGTTATTAGCATAAAGGTTAAACAAGAACTAATGACGCGACAAGGTACACCTACCCACACAAGATACGTGACACGACATTGTGCTGTACACTAGTCATCAGAAAAAATGGGCACAATACTGAGCGTATTCCTTTGTCATTAACTTCCGAATGAATTAACCAATTAGAATTCAATTTGCAGTGCTATATAGAGAATTACGTTTTCTCTACGAAAAAAAAAAAAGTCCCGAGGTCGGTGACAAAAGAATAATAGGATGTGCATTACGTTCTTCCTACTTCAAAGAAAATCGAATTCAGATTAGCGTACTTGTTTTGAAGTCACTTTAAAAATGAATCATAGGATGTAAAATCCGTTCTTTTTACTTCAAAGGAAACTGAATTGAAATTGTTCTATTTGTTCCGGAGTCACTGATAATTATAAATGTGTGTATTGGAAAGGTAAGGAAAACATACTTCCAATTCTTTGAAACACGTTTATATTAATCTTAATGTTACTTATTTACCATAAATAAGATTATGGTAAGCGATAGCAGTATGTTTGTTTATTTCTTTCGAAGAATATGCGTGAGCGCATCTGACAAAGGTTTTTTTCAAAAATGCTGTAGGGAGATACATCGGATAATAACAGAAGGAAACAATTGGTCGGTAGCAAGAAAATGCACTTGACTATTTTTTTTTTCTCTTCACTGCTTCTTCCTGGCGGCGAAAAGTTACATTAATTGGCAATCCTTGTCTGCAGAGAAGAACAATAGGGATGATGAGGGGGTAAGCAACCATCTACCTATCTGCCATTGTTAAAAGATGGTTAGAGAAAGGGTGAGAGATCCATGTGAACAAGTGGCCTGGCTGCGTGTGTGTGTGCGTTTGCTACCCTTCCCAATCTTGATGGTGCTGTACACCCTCTTGTATTTTAGGTGAAAAAAATTGGTAAGAGCTACTACAACTTCCAGCAGCAATAGGAAGACGGACAGACGTGTGGGCTCTGTAATTGGAATCCCATGTTCGCAGAAGAAAAACCGGATTATCACGGGTACCTGGAATACTTCATCCATTATTGTATCGCAGTAAAGGGCTTTTGCTGATGGCACGTATGGAAGAGAGGAGGACCAATCAACAGAAGTTGGATCGGCCAACAGAGT
Organism: Thermobia domestica; assembly: GCF_964235325.1. Lineage (NCBI taxonomy): Eukaryota > Metazoa > Arthropoda > Insecta > Zygentoma > Lepismatidae > Thermobia > Thermobia domestica. Next base: position 150,640,457 of record NC_137454.1, on the reverse strand, counting down.
AATCCACTTTAGCCACAAGAAGACTCCAACCAACCGCTGTGCTATTCTCAGAGGGTCCTCTTTTTATCGTTCATTCATGTCACCATACAAAACAGATGTCTTCGGTACCTTACAACACAATATATAGGCCTACATTCACCACAATTAATCCTATTTCTTTTTTTAAATTCTTATTCGTATAAATGTCTTTTCCTGTTTTTTTTTTCTTTTCTTTGTTAGATCTTCAGTTTGTGCTGTACCGAACCATCCGGTACAAATAGTGAGTAACATCTTTACTTTCGATTAGACAGTCCAAAATCCAAATCTTGATTATTCGTTAGTTATGTAGTAGCTTTTTAAATGATGATAATGTTATTTTACTTTCCTTGAAAGAGTCTCGTGTTGAAATGTGTCTTGATTTGACTTTCGTTCTGTGGGAAAATGAACTACACAAACAGTTAATTTATATAGTCATTTTAAATTTAACAGGTGGCAATCCTGGAGGTCAAATTAACTGGTTTAACTATACATTACCGTGAGTTTGATTTCGAGTATGTACTTAATCCAAATTCGATTCCTGGTGGGAGCGAGTAAGAGTGGTAATGATGGTGTGTTAAGCACAAGTCTTATTACACAAAATATATATTCAATTTCAGACTTATAAAGCAACAATGGGATCAGGATTGGAAGTGTTTGTTGAGCAATACACCTTTACTTCACGTCAGACGTTATTACCTCTTAAAATAATAATAATAATTTTACTGAATTCTACGACAGTGATTCTCAAGTCGCGTAGTCCCATATGGTGTATCGCGAAATTTTAGAATTTAAAAATCAAGAAGCATTTAATAATTGAAATAAATTTTGAAATAGACTGTGCCAGTCAACGCCTCCAGCAGTAGCAACAATGCTCAGTACTCACTGGAGTCATTACGTAATAAACGTTTACAGGCTTACAGTATATGCATAATAATAATAATAATAATAATACAGTACAACCCCTCAAATCCGAACTAATTGGGGCTGAAGCCTGTTCGGATTTCGGGGGGTTCGGATTACCCGGGAAATAATATTACGTACTTACTTTGTCACTGAATTGGCGGTAAAACAACGACTGAGGTTAGACAGGGTGGCCCAGTGGTCGAAAGGGCAGTGACCTTGACTGGCGGGTGTACACTCATGTCAAATGATTGCCGCATATATATAAGTGTCTTTTTGTAAGAATATAATTAGGTAATGATTTAGAATAAGCATTAAGTCTAAAAATGTTAAAACCTTTAAAAAAACTAAATTTGTATGATTAAATCTATTTTTCTCTCATTTTCCAGCTGTAGTTTTTTTCTCCTGAGAACGTGTTCGGATTTGCCGGGTTTTCGGATTTCCGGGGTTCGGATTTGAGGAGTTGTACTGTAATAATAATGTCAAACAAATATGTTGCAATGTTGTTGGCGTTCAGTAGCGTGTGTCGTTATATTCAGTAAAGGTTGGGAACCACTGTTCTAGGGCACTCTACTGCGTTCATTAAAATTTAGAATTGTTTTGTGTTTTACAGTATTACTTTTAGAAAAATGGCGTATACGTATTTTAACTTTCAATGACTATACTCAAGTTTGTTGTAAGTAAAAATGTGAAAGTCTATTTACTAGACTCGGTATATATAATTATTTGTATTATACTAGCTGAACCTGCGCTCTCTACACAGCGCATCATTCACATCAGCCCCGTATCCAGGGGGTCTAGGGGGCCGCCCCCCTAAATTTTCACCGCCTCCTAAAATTTTGACGCTAGGCTTGCAAATGAACTATAATATGGTGATTAACTATATTATGGTTGGATCGGGCCCCCCTAACTTCTGCCGCCCCCCCCCCAATTTTTGGGCTGGCTACCAGCCTGATTTACATATAAGCATGAATCCCCTTGTTATTCCTCACATCTGTACATGTCCCTTTGCAGACACAAGTGAAAGAAGTCTCGGTAAAAATCTGCAATAGATGCCGTAAAAGGGAGATTTTTTTTCGATTACTTTTTCAATATCTCGTACCAGTTGCAAGATTTGAGCCTACTTCTGGTCGGAGTTTTTAATTCATGTATGATCTGTGTTTTCTTTCTTCTTGCATGTAGTATGTAATAAGCAAATACATAAACTAAGTAACTCTATGGCCTATGGAACCCGGAGGTTCAATGCCGCGTTCACAAAAGCTCTCCACTGACCTTTATCCTTAGCCAATTGGATCCAGTTTCCACTTTGTATTTCTATTTCTGCGAGGTCCATCTTAATATTGTTCTCCCATCTGCGCCTACGTCTTCCTAATGGTCGTTTTCCGGCTGGTCTTCCAGTTAAGATTTTGAAAGCGTTCGTTCTTTCTTCCATCCTGGCTACATGACCTGCCCACCTGAGCCTCCTAGATTTGATGACCCTAACAATGTTGGGTAAACCGTATAAATTATGTAGCTCCTCGTTATGAAGATTCCGCCATTCCCTATTCTCGTTTCTCTTGGGTCCGAATATTCAACTCAGGATCTTGTTCTCAAATACTTTCAATCTATGTTATTCGTTCCGAGTAAGAGACTATATTTCGCAACCATACGGAACAACAGGTATGATTATCGTTTTATACATTTTGAAATAAGCTAATACATTACACATACAATAAGTTATAATGTCAGTGATATATGGTGTTCATTGGACAAAATACTCCCAAACAATAAAGATTCAACTTACACTGGAGAAATTGTTATCCTTCATTTTTCATTATGATTTGGCCATGAAACAAACACCTGAGAGATATGCAGCCCCTATATACAATTATGTGGTGTTGGAATGTATAATGGGTAGGAAATGTTGCTTTTTTTTTAAAAAAAAAGTCAACACTTCCAATGTACCCGTAAAAATGAAATAAATAAATAATGGCCATTTTTTTAAATATTGAGTTAGAACTGGACAATCTACGCAAAATTTGCAATCAATAAGTGAAAACGTCATCTTTCTAGAGCCTGTAGTTTCCGAGATCTCACTGTCGAAAGGATTTGCCACGGTCCACAAACGTATAGTTTAAAAAAAAAAACTCCAGAGATGGCAGCACAATTCATTTGCATTTATTTCGGAGAAGGCTTATTAAAATGCAAAGGCTTTGAATAATAATTTAAAAGGATAAACTTTGTGAAAAAGATCTCTTTAAGTAATTTATTTAAAGTACACATTTTTAAAAGTATGCGAAATATATATTTTATTTTCTATTGTCTCAGGCCGATTTTGGGTCCCGAGTTGGAAACCCTGTAACTCGAAAACTAAGCTTAATTCGACTCATGTTTATAGGAACTTTTCTACTGGATTTGATGTCAGGATTCATCTCTCCTAATTTTCATACTCCCTTTCAATTCGTGTTGTGTATAGGACCTAAATGCCCATAGGAAATATTTATATTTCAAGTACAAAAACCGAAATTTCAATAATTAATTGCGAATGTTAGGGGCTGCAGCCGCATGAACGGTTAACGGATATTAAATACTTAGGTACTTCTCCTATACATGTAAAAAAAATCAGATTTTTAAAAGGTGGGTTTTTTGAGAAAATGGCGTCCAAATATGGCGTCTTAATGAAATTTTCTGCTTTTCATCATGCTATAACGTGTGATGTAATAATCAGAAACGTAAGTCCTTTACATTTTCAAGAGATCTTATGGAGTAGATTTCGATGCTAGAAGCAGATGGTTTATATTGCTCGTGAGGCCAGAAAAAAAAATGTTTGAAGTTAGCAAAAATTTCACCAAAGTTGGCAACATTGCGAGTAAATTGTGCGATTCCTATTGGACCAATAGACGAATTTTGGCCCTCCACCGAAACATACCACTTTATACTCTTCCTGCTTTTGCGATTATGTTACTAAGTACATTCGTTTCTCTACAACAAAACTTTTAATTTGACATGTTTTTCAGTTTTTCGAGCAATCCGAGAGGAGGGCAGCCATTTTGGAAGGCTGTATATCGAAGGAAATTTTTTTTTCAGCAAAAAGAAAAAATATGGGTCTAATAATATTGCGTGTAGATCCCATATATAAAAAATAAATGAAATCTGAGACTATGATGGGGACCAATTGTGGTTTGCCTGGACGATTTGAAATGGAATCGGTCTAATATCATAACCACATTCAACTTTCCAATAACATTTTTTACAAATTTTAAATAAACTTTAGTTTATTGTAAATAAACATAATGTTCAGCCTTATAATCGGAAATAATAATTGTTTTGACTGCACGTGTTGAGTATACAACCCGCCAATTTCTGTACACTGTTTGGTTAATTAATTATTTGAGTCTCTCAGACTGGTTAACGAAGACAGTATGTGGATCTACGGTATCGACGCCATCTGTATGTGTACATTATATCTCCACTTCCCGTTGAAGTGGCTATCTGGTTTTGTAAGCAGATCTGGTTGCTATTAATGGAATTAAGCCTGGGATGCTGTAATTCGCAGTTGACGGAATAGATAGCTTAATGCACGTAGCTGGAATATAAATGTTCTTCTGCAGAACGGAAAGCGGGGGTAGTTCAGCTTGTGTTGATTAACCACTTGGTTTCCAGTAGTCTTAACATTTAAGAACGTTTTGGGAAGCATTAGAAGTCAGTTGTGTTTCTCATCGTGAAACAGTAGATTTCCAAACTATACTAGTGTAACATGGAAACAGGACGTGATACAACTAATACTTCCGATTTCAGTAGAGATGGAAACTTATTTTTGGAACGCTGAATTTAGATCAAAAACAGTTTTTATTGTAAGGTAATAAAATAATATTTGAAACCGGAAATGGTATATTTTTGCGTTTCCGGTTTCAATAGAGGTAACGGCAGAGATGAAGGCATTTTTTGGTACGCTGAATCTATATGAAAAATCGGTTCTTCCTGATCATATACATATTGCAGCTTTTACTCAATGAGAATCAATATTCAAACAAAAGTAGCAATTTCTACCATTTCCGGTTTCAGTAAAGGGATTGGGGCGAAAAAGTGCTGTTATAAATTTATAGCATAAAGCCGTATTTTCGCTGCGTATTACAGTTTTTGCTCAATAACAATCAATATTGAAGTCGAAAGTTGTAGAACTTTACAACTTTCGATTTCAGTAGAATGAAAAATACGAAGCTGGAATCCGTTCTTAGGACGCTGAATCATATAAACTTATACGTGTTTCTTTATTCTCCCGTAAATATGGCTTGATAGAATTTGATAGTGCCAGCATCATTCCTCCTTAATCCCTATTTTGAGTATATTGAGACATTGGCATAAGCACTTGAGTATATGTTGTCAGAACATTAAGTTCAGTACTGGCAGGCAAAGAAGGTCATACTAAAACGCAGATCCCCTCGTAAATTCTATACATGGATGAGATTTCTCTGATTCCCTGTGAAGGAAGACTAGATCAAGTTGCTTCGTTACCGATGGTTTGGCTTGCGTCAACTGAAAAAGATGGTCCTCACGAACTGCATTTATTCAATTCTACTTTTAGCAATAAACATTTATCACTCCATTTGTGTACATTTTGTGCTTTACTTTTGTTGCATAAACTCTGTAAAAACTTCCGAGTCTCAACATAAAGGACCCACCTTAAACCATTAAATCTGCGCAAAAATCTAGAAACAAACTAAAACATATTTCAGTAACGATAATCTTTCTCCTCTATTCAACATTGAAATTAACCTTTCTGTTATTCACGTTTTCACTCCCTACAAAAGTAAGTATAATTTGTACAAACGTGTTAAACTGAACGCGGTATCGCGAGTTTGGTGGTGATGGTGCGTTGAAGTTTGTTTAAAAGCAGGTAAACTTTTTTTTTTTTTTTGCGGGGCGGGGCGGGAAAGGCTTTTGATACATTTAAGATGGTGTATAATGGACTTTGGCTGGAATATGCACCACTGCTGTATGATAATTTTGTTATGAATAACAAGAGAAATAAATTAGTATTTTTAAATTAAAAAAAAACGTTAAATCTTGAATTCTCGTAGGCATATATACATCATGGGTTTTACATAGTCTTTCTCCTCTTCTTTTTCGATGTATATCGTCTTGTTTATTTATTAGGAAGCTTAAAGCTTCTTTATCTACGATTTCTTTCTTTTTTTTTCTATTGGACCGAAGTTTCAGCCATATTTATCTCCTAATGGAGGAAAGCTAAAACAAACTAAAGATAAATTGGACAAACGATAACATTTTTTTTATTAAACCGAAACCAAAGTGGAAGTAAATTCAAGTCCTCAGACACCTTATTTGGTAGTACGTGATAACTCAGTATGAATGTACGGTTAACTACTGTATTATTTATCATTAAAATGAGTTTGAACCTGCAGCCACATGTATCGAAAGATAGTGGGATTATCCATAAGGTTATTGGTAAAGAATAATGAAAAAATATTAAATATGCATAAGAATTCAGGTAAAGTAATTACGTATAAAAATGAGAAGTACTTCACAATACGGTGATAATTTTTCAGTAGAATGCTGGTACACGTTATATAGGATTACTCGGATTTCTATGGCTTAGAAAATATTCATGCATTTATGCCTCCCCCCCAAAAGAAAATCAATATATGACCTAAAATAACACTTTAAAAAACAAAAGTGTTTTGTAATTGTAGAGAGGGGCGCAAGAAGTATCCTTTCAAATGATAGGCCTAGCATATACATTTTAATCAGTACGATAATAATATACTAATGAAAATGTTAAACTCTTGATGCAAAGTTCTGCGACAGAAATCCCTCCAAGGAATATCAAAGCAATATGCAACAAAGAAACTAGGTACAGGTAGTTTTTGTAGGAGAGGAGAAAGACGCGAGACCGACATAGGTTGAAGTGATGTTTTCGCTTTTCATACGCCAGGTCAACTTTTACTTTGACCCTCTCACATTTTACAGTATTCCTTTTAAATCTTGTTACACAAGGCCAAATATTTCTAAGAAATAAGTTCCAAATAACTCCATTGCCAATACTGGCGAACATATTTCTGAATGATAAATGAAATTCTTCTAAAATAGGCTTTTATACATCACTTCGTGTCCAAAATATGACTTAACGCTAAAATAAGGTTCAAATTTGCGTTTATATGACAAATTAAAACTGTATTTTCGTGTTCGCAAGAGTCAGAAATATGCTTATATTTAATTAGACATGTAAAAATAGTTTGCAGGATAAAAATATACATGTCAGAGATCGGAGTCTTACGAGGGGCTGCTGACGTAGCCCAACCCGGAAGGAGAGCAGGTAGAACGATGACAATGTAGTTAAAAAAAAATACCTCTTTATGTACGAATACAATTTTTTTTAACACATTAATAATAGTGTTTTTTCAGGTCCTTGAAATAATCGTGTGTGCTCAAGCAGTGAATTTCACGAACATCAGGATCAGAGATGTCATCAGATTTTTGTTCCAAGGACACCCGACACAAATTCATGAGGAAATCAGTGAAACACAACGGGACTCTCCTCTGTGATATTATAAGCAGTGTTGAAGAAGTGACTGGTACAGTGTAAACGTCGCGATTTCTCAGCAGACGATGCTTCACGTGCAGGATGATCAGAAACAGTGAAATCGTGGATGAAATGCATGACATTATCCTTGAAAACAGCAGATTCTCAGCAAAATGTGTGGCAGAGATTGTGGGTATTTCTCGAGGACGCGTCGGTAGCATAATTCATAATGACTTGGGGATGCGCAAGCTTTCGGTAGAATGGGTTCCCAAAAAATCTGTCAGCAGATTAGAAACCTGAACGAGTGAGAGCATCAAGGTTAGTCTTCTCTCATTTTGACCCCAATGCCGATCAATTTCTATCACGAATAGTAATCGTGGACGAAACGGGATTCTATTACTACGATCCTGAATCTTAGGACAATGCTGTGCATTGAGCCCTGCAAACGCAATCGATTTTGCATGATCTAGGGTTTCAATGTGTACATAATCTTCCATATTCTCCAGATCTAGCGTCGTGAGACTTACTTATTTCCCAAACTCAAACTACACTTGAAAGAACGCCATTTTGGATCTGACAAACAAGTAGTTAGGTGCGAAGAACAGTTTCTAACTGATGTGCAAAAAAATGAAGCACCATGCAACGAAGTGTATTGTGCTTCGGGGAGAGTATGTAAAATAACTAAAATTTCATCATTCCATGTGCAGTGCACTCCTGTGTTGGGCTACGAACTTTTTAGCAGTCCTTCGTAGTAGTTATATAAAATTAAAAAAAAAATGACAAGAACTTGATATCCTCTTGTTACTGATAGCTGTTACGACATATCACATCGATAGAAATGACATTTTTATCACTACAAGCTAAGGGAAAAAAATACCTACCTAATGTTTGGATTCTTGCATAGAGTTGTAAGTTTTACCGATATGACTTATTCCTGCAAGTGCCACCATTTCATTCAATAAAATAAATGGGAAGAATGTTCTGGTTAAGAGTTTCAAAATGCAGAATAATATTTTGCTTAGAATGCAGAGAGAAGACCTTATACGTATGTAGTGTAATGAAAAGAGATTTCGTAAAGCAAATGATTTACGCTATTGGTATGCATTTTTCATGTAAGAAGAGGCACTCGAGGGGGTTTTATTCGGTAAGGGACATGCAGCCTCAGTTAGTTTTCAGCTTCTCTCTATATCCATTTCCATTCGAGTATTGTAGTAGACCGGAAGTACGAAAGAACGTGAGTGCACATAAGTAAACCCCTTGCACAAAAGCCTCGATTGCTTACGTTAAGATCCTACTATAAGAAGATGAAAGAGTTCTTCCCAGAGAGTTGGGGGGTATTCTACAAACAGCGCTGCAAGTGGTCATAATCTGAACCTTGAGAAAACTGACGTCAACACGGACAATGGGCGGAAAAGGTTCGCTGGCCCGTCTGGTCAGAAAGAACGAACGTAAAGAAAAAGAACTGAAGTTGTAGGGGCGGACTTTTGAGAACTGGTCCAGCAGTTCAAGAAGTGAGGTTGTTCCACTTTGTAAAGCCTCAGGAATTAAATAGTCTTTGCCTTCGTTAGTTCGTTTTGTTATACACGTATTTTAAGGCCTTACTGTTTAAAATGCCATGTTGCCAGATTATCAAATATGTAGATTTACAAACACAATGTTATAAACATACGTGTTAGCAAAAGTATGATACTCTAGTATTTCGCATTTTTTTTTGTTTTGTTTTCGTATCGTATTTTAAAAAGTGCTTCTAGTAGTTTTTTTTTTTTCAACAATGTACCATTGACTGTGTGCTACGACGCAAATGTAATACATTCTGTTGATTTAAAAATTGAAACAGTACTAACCGTCCTCGCTGGTCTTGTGACGAGAGAGCGCGCGCATCTTTTGATGAATGTGGGCCCATGTTCGATTCCTGGTGGGAGAACATTGAAATTTGAACGCATTAATGTGTTGCAGATCCCATTTTAAACTTTAGATCAACGTCTCATGTACCTATGTCTTTTCTACAGGAAATTATATGATATTGATTGAAATTGGAAACTGTGTATTGAACTTTCGTTTTATTGAACTGATTGGATGCAGTTCATTTACGTAACTTCGAGGCGAATAAACTAGCAAATCATGAGTAAGATGGTCAGTTTTTATTTTATCTGGAATTCCAAAAGGTACAGGAAAAATTGCGTTAATTTATAGGTTAATCGAAATTTATCATTTCAGTTCAGAGGCTGTGATAGATGAGATGGACTGCTTAAAGTGAAATTCATCCGAGACAAATACCCCCAGGAGTCGAACATGGAACAACGAGCAAAAAGCATGTACATTACCCACTGGGCTATTGGCAAAATAGAAGTTAAAGATTTGGAGTAAAAGGATATATTAAGAACAATACTGCATATATGACAGCTGAGTGTGATTATAACTGTTACACATACACTGAGGTTGCACATAGTAGGCCCTAATAGCTGTTCCTCCTATGTTAGGTGCTATTGACTTATAGTGTTAAAAAGCCAAATTCTTGGCAAAGGTTTCTCTAAGAGGAAAGGGAAAATGTTTCCCTCAGGTTGTATTCAAAAAATACGTAGCAAGAGAAGCAATAGTTACCAAGAGATCAGAGAAAGAAAGAGGGAAGGGGGGCGAAACGATATATTCCAGAGTCGTGATTGGCATAAACGTTAGTGCCTGTTATAGAATCGACTTCTGCAGCCAACCCATATGATCCCGATACATTTCCCAAGTTAAAAATACAAGGGTATATGTATAAAGATGCGGTGATAAAAGAGAAAAAAGAAAAGAAAAAAAAAAAGAGGCTAAAGTCAAGAGGTATTTTACATGGCCCCTTTTAGATCCAATCATTTATCATAAGATATCTTTTGCAGATATCCCACCATTGTTATGCTGGTTGTAACGCAGCAAATAATATGACATCTTATGCCATGGTATCTGCTATAGCGTATTTTCCGAGACAGAGTATGTTGCAGTTTTGTAAGAATTTTCATGAACAATTTGTGGTTCGGTTAAAGCGCAGTCATACTCTGAACTGGCTGTAAATTTGTCAAAATCAGAATGTTTGGGGAGATAGCATTTATTTTAAAGGAGTTTGGTTGCCAAAACACTTCTCGTATATTTACCCTGTCCCTTTATCTGCCCGGGAGAAAGAATCGAGAACTATTCAATCAATCGAGTTCGTTTTTGGAGCTGATATTAAACCGGAAGTGGTAAAAATAAGCTTTTTAGGTTTTAACGTTAATAACTATAGAACAAAAACGGTAATAGATATGTAGAAGCTGTTGTCTGCCATCGATTAAGCATTCCAAGAATACATTTTCATCATCTTCAACTTTAATTTTCTATTAAAACCGTAAGTTTTAGAAATAAAGTACAACTTCTGATTTCAATAATAATTGGGGAAAATATTACACCATACAAACAAAACTCTGTCACGCTTCTACTTGTTTCGTTTCTCTCGGCAGTAAAAGACTTTCGGCCTAAAATCAGTTAATCCTTTGGGGACTTTTGGTACAGATCTGTACCATGGCGTCGACCTTCGGAATTTGTTTTATAAATCTCTAGTAATGTAAAGCTTTCCACACCGGGTCTTTTGCATTCATTCAAACGGGTAAGCATCAAAATATGTTTCATGGGCATCTTGCAGTCACGCGTGCGTTGTCCGGGGACAATGACGTCATAAACATGGACGAAGGAAAAAAAGTTTTTTTTTTTTTTTTTTTTTAAATTCCTGATACACTGCTATTAATCCTAGAATCATGGTCCGTACCTCGTGTTCGTGATGAAGGAATGTTTCCAACTGTACCACTCAATCCCGGTGAGAGCTCATGTGGTTCGAATTCCATGGTTAATCAGTAGGTCCCGTCTCATATAATCTCACTTCTGAAAGGGACGTTGTTAAGCTCAAAATAACTCAACTGTACTACTCAAATTTCCCTATTATGTACCAGAAGCGGGAATATCCCACCCAAAGTGAAAAATTGAGGATTCTTCGGGAAACGGAGATTTTACCTTTTTCGGAAATTCCTCCCCTCAGGTACATGATAGGGACATGTGAGTGGTACCGTTTAAAACCTAACATCATTCCAAACAAAACGAGGTACGAATAATAAAGTATATTCCTGGTGGATAAAGTATATTACAGTGTAGCAGATTATCTTTACAATAATGTATATTAAATAGTAGTAACATATTTCTTTTTCTAACTGTATTTGAAACAAGAAAGAGGACTGTCTGAACCCTCCAAATACAAAATGTATCTTGGTTTCAAATGGAGTAAATAAATACAAATACAAATGATCGTAGGGTAAATAGAGATTTTTCAAAAAAATTGAAATTTTCCCCTATTATACATATTTAGTCAATGTGTTTAATGAAGTAGCTAGTGTCTTCCCTATTTGTCGTAGGATCATGGTTCATACTTCATTTTGTTCGTAATGATGCAATGTTTCCAACGGTACCACTATCGTTGCACTGTCTTGTACCTGAGAAGATAAATTTCCGAAAAAGGAAACTTTTCAAAATTTGAATTTCCCGCTACTACTTTATACATTTTGGTCGGGAATTCCTCTCCTCAGGTACTTGATAGGGACATGCAAGTGGTACAGTTGGAAACGCTGCTTCATTACGAACAAAATTGGGTGCAAACCATAATCTTAGAATAGTTCTCGGACTACAGCTGATTTAGTAAATTTCCCTCCCCATTTGTGGCTAATGATTACTAATGTATTGTTATTGAATAAGTTCTAGCGTCAAGAATGTTCATTATAGAGTCATGGTTCGTACCTCATTTTGTTTGTAATGAAACAGCGTTTCAAACTGTGCCATTCAAGTGGCGCTAGCATGTACCTGGGAGAATAAATTCCCGAAAAAGTGATTTTTTCCTGACATTTTTTTTCCAGTTTGGGCGGGATTTTCCCACTTCTTGTACACAATAGGGAAACTTAAGTTACACAGTTGAAAACATTTCTTTATTATGAACACAATGAGGTACGAACTATGATCCTACGATAAAGTCTTGACATTTGAGCTTATTGAATAACAATGGATTAGTAGTTATTAGGAAAAAATGGATCGGGAAAATTAGGAAATGAATTTTAGCACCAAGATTATTTACCCTAGGATCATAGTTCATACCTTGTTTTGTTCGCAGTGATTTTTTTTTTCTTTGGTAACATTCGCATGTCCGTGTCGTCTACCGGAGGAGAGAAATTCGCGCGAAACGGACATTCAAAAAAAAAAAAAAAATTCTTCCCACTTTGGGCGGGAATTTTATTGCCTTAGACACATACTAGGGAAATTTGAATGACAGTTGGAAACACTGCTTCATTCAAAACAAAACGAGGTATCCATGACCCTACGATAAATAATCTCGATGCAATAGCAGCTTGATTGAAAGTCTAAAATTTACCCTCCCCCCCCAAAAAAAAGGTTAATGTGGGAAGTTTCAAAAGGGTTAATGTGTGCGTTATATTTGTATTTGAAAGTAAATCTTATCTTAAAACCATATTCTTTGTGCACAACACAGTTTAAAAAAAATGCCATTACTGTGGGAGAATACTAAGTTTACCACTATGGAAACGATAGGCGGTATTTTGTATTCAGTTTGTTTCTGAAAATTGTGCAGATGCACCTTTGGCAGGTAATTGAAGAAGGGCACGAAATAACAACTGAGGAGGACGAAACTAGTTTTTATTCTTTTTAGCAGCGAGGGTATACGAGACGTAGACTTAACAACTTAATGTAGGATCCAAACCACGTGAGCTCCCTCCGTGAATCGAACCCGGGTTTCCCGCGCCAAAGGCACGTACGCTATCCACGTAGCGACAAGGGAGCACGCGGAAAGAATTAACCTGAGTGTTTGTAATTGTGTTCTTACATTAACAGAAGTTCACATAGTATAGATGATTGATTTATTATTTCAGAACTCTTGGCTTTCCTCTCCATGAAAAATAGAAATAATAATTCTTATTGTGAGTTATTTCTTTTCTTTTGTTTCTTTTTTCTCTTTCTTTATTGCAAACCAAATATACCTTAGTAAGGACTAAAGAGTGTTACGAACCAATCGGTAATAACCGCGTTTGTCAATATTATAGATAAAGCCATACACAGCTGTGTAATGTGACAGCTCTTGAAGTAATTACGTACTTGACATGTAATTTTCTTTTCTTACGATGTTTACAAAGGATATTTATGTCAAGACGGAAAGTTCATACATTTTAGACTTCAAAACATTATATATATATATATATATATATATATATATATATATATATATATATATATATATATATTTAAATATTAACAACTTTTGATAATATTAAGAGAAATTAGATCGAATTGTTTTTAACCCTTTTAAATTATGACCTGTTTTGGTGTTTTTCTTGAGTCTCAGATAAGCAGCGGCAGTATCATCCCATTTACCCTAGGATCATGATTCATAGCTCGTCTTTTCCAGAATAGAACAGCCTTTCAAACAGTACTACGTACGTGTCCCTATGATGTACTGAAGGGGAAATATTTGAGGGAAAATCGGGGTTTTTTGGATTTAAAAAATATATTTGGGGCCCTCTGGGCCCCACATGGGTCTACACACCTCATTTTTTTTTTTTGAAAATTACTACTTAGTGAACTAAACAACTGTGCCAAATTTTGTTCTCATAGGTTGAATAGTAAGGGAGGGATTTTTTTTTTTTTTTACCTCTGTGGGAAAGCATCAAAAATGCACCCAAAGTAGGCCTAAAATCGCAAAATGTAACTTTAAAATTTCTATCATGGTTTATAGCTCGTTCTCTTCAGAATAGAGCTGCCTTTTCAAAAGTACTATTCAGATGTCCCTATGATGCACCTGAGGGAAGAAATTTACAGAAATCCCTCAGTTTTTCCTTAAGAAATCCCTTTTTTTTTTTTAATTATGGGGCTCTTTGGAGCCACCCCTGTGTTAACGCAGACATAAGAAAAAAAATCAGGAAATAGCAACTGGTATACTGAGTCAATGTACAAAATTCCAGGCTCCTTTCCCAATGGACCATTTTACCTTAAATGACCCGGATGAAATAAAAATTTTCTGAGACGTCCCTAATTACCCTAGGATCATGGTTCATAGCTCGTTCTTTTCAGAATAGAACAACCTTTCAGACGGTACTACTCGCATCTCTCCATCGTGTATATAAAGCGAGAAAATCGGGAAGAAAGGGAATTTTTAACATCTTTTTTTAAAATTTTTTAAATCATCATTTCACTTTGACGGTGCAACTTAGAAGAGGAGGAGAATGAGATATTTAAAAATAGTCGAAAATGACCAATATTAATATCGAATCCATTATTTTAGGTGTCGCTGAGATGAACATCTTCCGATGCTGTTTAAATCCAAATTCAGTCCCTCAACTTAGGGAGATATATAGAAATGATCAAAATGACCGATATTAGTGTCGAATCCATAGTTTTCGGGGTTGCTGAGACCGAGAGTGACACTTTCGATGCCATTTAAAATCCATATTCAGCCATTTATGTTCTATATGAAACGTATTCTCCGCGTGCGAAGAACAGATATTCTGCTACTAACTTACAAACACGCAGCATACAGTATAGATATACAAGGGTTCCATCTCTTATAAATTACTACTTTAATATCGCAACCCCACGCAGTGATGATTTCATAGGGGTAGCCCGGCGTAAAATCTCCTTTCACGGAACCTCGAAATTCTACTGTGGGACATATTTCCGATCGTGCTCAACGTGGGTAACAAGTATTTTTGCAGTATTACTTTCTTCACCTGTGTATTGAAAATCTTCCTGGAGGAAACTTGAAATTACCACTGATGCTACGGACCACCAGAGGTTCATGGGCCAGTAGTTACGAAAGATTGGTCTATTCTATTACAACTTGAAATGACAAAAACCTACGTGAATTTTTTTTCGTTGTCTTAGATATAATTGTGTATATCAATGAAAGATTGCTACAATTGCATATTTTTTTTCTTGTACTACTAATGATACAACTCATCCAGGAGTCATTTGACCGTACCGTTCAATTCGTTGTCAACCGAATTTCCATAACTGAGAAAAGAACGGAACAAACCGTGTATGGATTTGCTGAAGGTTTACATTCACCAGTAAAAGCTGGAAAATTAGTTCAGAACCGGAGACTGTTCCAGGCACAAACCATTTTATAGGTGACGAAAATCGCGATAATCAAAATGAATACGAACAAACAAACAAACGAGCTTTTCAACCAGCTAATGCCGGATAACTCTCATAACGGAAAAGTATAATAGTCCTGTAAAAGCAATGCTCCACAAAGATTTGTTATATAATGCATTTTAACTCTTGTCGCGTCGGCACTGCACCTCCTAGCATTACATCCCATCATCAACCTGAACAAACATGAAGATTCATGATTACGTTCAACGTCTATTTATGCAGACTGTTGGTCTGATCGTGCGTGTTTGCATATTCATTTGTGCTGACGTGTATACACACAGCTAAAACTACATGCGTAATGTTGTTACTACACTCGAAAATAACTCCTTGAAAACTAATATACATACACAAGTTAGGAAAGGGCATGCAGGAATTTAAATAATTTATATGCTCTTGGTACTTTTGTAAACAGAAACACGAAAGGCCGTTTTCGATGACAAGAGACAACAACACTTGCAGAGGGCAAATACTTGCTTAGTCCAATTATTTATTACGTAGTAATTTTTCTAGTACGTTAACTTTAAAGCACATTTTGATTACAACCTAGGTTTTAATATATTGACAACTCTTTTTGTAAATCCTGCAAACATCATTTTTCTTTCCTTGGTCTGGTTTCATTCGGACGTCTTCTATATGTAATCTCTGGGGTTAAAAAAAACTGCGTGACGAACATCTTGGCATTTGAAGGCGGCGCTCCAAGGTCCCTTTAAATGCTGCTAACAAATGAGAAACCAGCTGTATTGCCACGTTTATTTTGCACACATCCACGTCTATCCCCTGCCACCTGATCGCGCTGTAGTTTGTTTGCTTACCCATAGCCACACCCCTTTACCACTTGGCAACGTCACGCCAGAGCTTGCGTTTTATTCGTTTAGCTGAAATGCCAAGATGTTTATCACAGGCCTTAATTTCAGATGATAATACAATAAACAAATTATTCACGATCCTATTTGCCATCATCTGAGTAGGCCTAATTGTTCTTTGTGTAGTGTATATGATACATCCTTCTGTAATTACTGATTCAAACCGGTCCAACTAGTTGAGTAATCGAATTTGGCCAATTGTATAACTAGAATTCTAAAAAGCCATGTCAACTGTAAGCAGAAGAATGGACGTGAATCCAGTTTTTTTCACAAGCTCTAAGAAGGATATTCCGGGAATTTGGAATACCTCTGTCAAGTAGAGAGGCCGGGAGTTTTTCCGCGGGAAATTGTTAATATAGAAATTCGGTTTTTGAACATTTTCGTGTTTAATTCTCTATAATACAACATAAGGGTATATATATATTCATATATTCAGAAAGTCTCTCAATGTCCCCCACGTAACTACAGAGAAGCTTTTCAATGGTTTTGAGTCATTATGTAAATAGAAATGCAATCTTTTAGATAACATACCTTCACTGCAGGCCCGTAGCCAGCCCAAAAATGTGTGTGTGTGTGGGGGGGGGGGGCGATCCAGCTATATAATAGTTCATCACCACATTATAGTTCATTTGCAAGCCTACCGTGAAAACTTTAGGGGGCCCGTCCCCCCTAGACCCCCTTGGATACGAGCCTGCTTCACTGTATTTCAAGATGTAGATAGCCGGTATGTCGAGTCAAAATCGTAATGAAACATACTTTTTCTTTTCCATTTCGAACACTGGTTGCAGCGTAAGGAGAAATTGTTGCAGAAGATTTAACAAATGGTAGCATCAGTACTAAACCAGTAAACCTTGAGGGACCCCTTTTAATTAGGAATATAATTTCAGATACAGCTAAACGTCAGTTTACACTGGAATATCCAATAAATCACTGTAACAATAACGTATTGAACATACTGCAGTGTTTTGTGGTACCGGAAGTAGAGCAATGAATGTACGAAATTTTTTGGTTTTATTTGTGAACTTTTATTACAAACACTAAAATATACTAAAAATTTTAACAGACTTTTTAAAAACAGTGTCCGGAGACGCAGCTGAGTCTGTAATTATTATTATTTGAATAGTTTGAGTTTTGAATGGAGTATACGGTTGTAAGGAATACTCCACGGCTCAGTGTAGTCGAGCAGAGTAGGAGAGGTGGTAAGCAGATAATTTGGAAATAAAACTGATTATAAAGTGCAGATTACTTTTTCTTGTGTGTGTGTATGTGTGTGTGATACCAACTGAAGTGTAGTTTGCTTTTGTTGACATATAGTACGTGGCTGGCACATTACAAAATACGGTCGTAAATTTGTTAACAAAGTAACTGCAAATAAAGTTTAAGGTATATACTTAGACGAGTCCGATATGTATTCAATGTATTACAAGCAGATTGGCGAGACGACGCTTTGACTGATTTGGCAACATTGGTGACGAGAAGAATGGACGTGAATAAAAGTTCCATTTGTTGGATTAAGAGTGGGAGCATGATTTCAAATTGTGTCATGATGGAGTTTGTCAGGCGACCATTGACTTTTCAGCTGCGGTGACTGACTGACTGGACGGGGTCTGCTTGAGCTTCCTAGTCTCTCTTTCTTCTCTCTCCTATTCTGCTCTCCCTTAGTGAAAGATCTGAAGAAAAGATAGGATAAACCATAAGAATCACAATAGACCCCCAAAATATGCTTGTTGCATTCACAGGACGTAATGTCTCGTTCGTCGTCGTCATAACAGCATTCGTGCAGAGTATATATAAAAGAAAGAAAGAGAAAAAAATCGAAAGAAATCCGATCTCAAGGCCTTTCTGATTGGCGACGTTGGTTGCTTACTAAATAAAGTCGTTTGGATCGGATTGACGAAGAGGCCATTCCCATTCAGATTGTTTGGATAAGAGATCCATGTCTTATTGCTTCATTATAGTCTCTTCAAGACAACAGAAAAGAAATAAGAGAAAACTGGCCGTGAATATCTCTCTTGTGCTCGTTTTGTCGTTTAGTTTGGTCGATACTCTTGGACCACAGCAAAGGAAGATAAGGAAAGAATGTACATAGTATATGGAACTGACCTTCCGTCATTTCCCGGTGCAATTTATGGTAAATGGAGAATCCTTGTCTGGCAAATTTCTCTCTATCTAAATTTCATTTCCCGTATTTTATTCGTATCATCTCTTAGGTCAGCAGCCGTCGCCAGGGCTTGAATTTTGAGGCGAATCGATTACTATCACTAATAATAATGTCACTTCAAAATCACGTTAAATTGTAGAAGTGAGGAAGGAATTGTCTTTGTTTTTCATACTATAGAATTCAGATTAATTTTTAAGGCAAAGGACGTAAAATGAACGTCAAAAACACCTGGACAGGAGAAATATACTTTTGTTTCATTAACCTAAAATTTTAAAATTTACGTTTTACCGGATGGATCCCAGAAGAAACGTAATAGTAAACGGGATAATGAACACAGCAGTGTATATTAACAATATAAAATTTCTGAAGAACATTGTTTTATGAGGAGAGTACTTCAACAAAATAGGAAGAATTGACTAACTTTTGTGCGCCACGGTTGGATATCAGTACTGACACCTCCCGCGTGCTCTCGCATGCAGGTGTTATATGATATTTATGTCTGTCGTCACCAAAGACAATTTACTACGACGAATCTGGCATAGGCCAGGAAACAAATAATTAACTTTATTATTATTATTGTTATTCCGACTGAAAATTGGCTTTTTGTGTGACTACTGTGAGGCTAGTAGAAATGAGTTGAGTTGATTTTGAGTTTAACGTCCCTTTCAGCAGCGAGGCTATATTTGAGGGTCCTATTGATTAACGTGGATTCCGAACCTCAAGCTCCCACCGGGAATCGAACCAGTCTCCCACACCAAAGGGGCGTACGCTAACCGATTAGCCACGAAAGAGCTCGCTAGTAGAAATGTAAAGGATATATTAGTATACCCTTACTTCCTTTATGGGATCTACTTCTATAGTGAAAGGAAATGGCATGTAACATCGGCAATCTGTATTAATACAGTACCATAAGACGGGGTACAAAATATAAAAAGAGTTTCACAGTCCTCTGTCGGTAAAACCATGAACTGTTAAGAGGAAGTTTCAACTACCACCGTATGATAGAACACCTAACTGTATTTTGGTTATAATGTTGGCGGTTAACATCAGTTCTAATTACCTGGAGAATTTGTTGTTGTAGAGGTATGGAAAGCAGTCACTATAAAGGCCGACAAAATTTAAAAGATAACACGTACAAGAATTTCCGTCAAAGTTAAGTCAGTTTCGTAACAATAGTTGAAATTGAAATGTGGCACACTTTAAAGTCATAAAAAAGTAAAACTGGCAGAAGGCGATATCAGCCTCTAATCCGGGTTACTTTGGACCGGTCCAGATAACGCTTGGATAGGAAATTATTACTACTGGGACCTCATGCATTCTAAATTTAGATAAATTTCCTATTTAGGTAGATGCCAGAATGAATATCTTGTTGGAAAATAAATTATGAACAGTGGCGGATCCAGAAAAAATAGTTTAAGAGGGGCTTCACTCGCAAAGGCTTCGTTTTTTAGAAATCACTAGACTTTTGTGGGGACTTCATTAGATTTTTAAAAAAGAAATCATGCAATTTGGGTGGGTTTCAGCCTAACGTCCCAAACCCCGTAAATAATACAAGATTACTGTTGGGATGATATTCTTGGACATAAGGAATAGCCAAGGCAAATCAGTTCACGGGGATTTTTTTCTGTTCCTGAGTTGGTATTTTTGTGGGACATATGCTAAACTATTAGAATGTGGTTCCTGTGCCGGTACCAGAAAATACATAATTTTCTTTACAAATATTGGTAATTCATACTAAGTATCGATACCAATACCCTCATTCTAATATCAATATTTGTAGACTGCATGCAGTTTTGTGTTGAAAGTAAAATGTACACGTATAAATACTGAATGTGTACTAATGAACTTGCACTAGTGTTTTCCTTATATATCTAGCTATTATATGTTTAAAATACAGTGTTCTAAATCATTATGTTTGTAAGTTACATGCGATTTTCTTTAAAATTCCTTAAATCTTGTGCAAAGTATTACGGTATTTGTAAAGGATTTTGTGGGTCGCAGTTCACCATTTCGTTTAGTTCTTAAGATAGAAGGTAAAACGTTTACATATAACGTGCGAATATTTGTACTTGCTGTCGCCACTGCAAATATGATATTTCGGTTTATTTGTCATGGAATAGTTTTTCAACTTATAGCTGTTCAGGTGAATGTCTATTTTCCGTGCACAATCCGAAATGTTAAACTGCACAGTCCTAAGAGAAATGTTAAAGGCTTATTTGTTACACAAATTCTTACTCGTTATTGTATTAGTATCTGTTACCTTTAGCATCCAGAACATAACCATAGGACGTTAATAAACATTTCATTTTAAATGTGGCGTAATATAAACTATATTAGATCCCGAATTCAATTCCCAGGAGAACACGCGTACTTCGGATCCCACGTTAAAGTACAAACAAAACTGTTATAATCCTTTATTTATCCTTAGAACTACGCTACATCGGTGAATTCAAACAGTGCGGGTTTGCATACGCTCTAGGAATGCCACACATAATTTAACTCTCCCTGTAGATGACAGCTTTCTTCTTTCAAATTTTATTTCGTATGACTAACGCACACTTTCTCAGTAGATATATAGTACTATAATTTACAATATAGTCGTAGTTTATTTCCACTGCAACTCGATATTCCTTCCAACTGTGCAGGTATTACTTGGATAATGCTGTATATTGTGTTGGCTTTTGTGACAGCACAATGAAGATATTTTCTCCCGTTTTCCAGTACAGTCGGAAAGCAGAATTGCAGAAGAGAACAGCAGAGCGGTTTAATTATTTGCTCTCCCTCCCACCTTGAGATGTCTCACGTAAGTCTTTAACGTTTAATTTGTTGCTACAGTTGCGAGATGGCATTGTTTTCGCTTGCGTTCCTATTGTTAACAGACATCGTAATTACATTTTGAGCATATGAAAAAAAAGAAAAGCAGCAGCTCTGACTCGCTCTTTCGCGCCATTTCTACATACAGTGTGATTCCCCCCCCCCCCCTTCCCTTCATAACTAGAGAACCGGGAAGAAGGTTTATTAACAAGAAAAAAAGGCGCGTTAAAAATTGATCTTTTTTCCTCTTTCACTCTTAAACACTTATTTTTCTTGTGATTGCATCTACTCCAATCCTAGTGTCTGTAAACTATTTAATGAATTGCTGCAAATCGTAGTTGTTACGATCAGTGTTGCCAGATAATAGTATGCTTACTGAATCTTTACAATAATTTCTGTCTTTAGAGTTTAAATTTTGTCTGGGGAAAGGCGGCGGAGAGATCCAGTGTTTTAATCAAACAGTTTCCGGTGAATGAGGAGCACAAGTTACATAACAAGGAACTTCAGTGCAACATTAAGAATATTCGTAATATTGTCCGTATGTGGTTTAGACTAATACCAGTAGTTCAGATTCTTTTTATTTTGCTTGTAAATGCCATCGTATGAGAAAATACAAGGTATGTTTACCTCGGTGCAAAGTATCGGGCGTATTACCAAAATTACAAGAATAATTAAAAAATAACGAAAAATTGCCGAAGCTTACTGAAAATTAAGAAAAAATCACCGAAACTTAGAAACATACAAAAAAAAAAAAAACTTAAAATAATAAATAAAATGACCTAAAAGCTGAAAATTAGCAGAATATGCAATAGTATGTACTTTAAAATTATCAGTTTTTGTTTCAGAACGAAGTGTAATATTACGTGTATGTGGACATCGCGTCCGCGATACCAGAGAAAAGATGACATTTCAACTTCAACCCCTAATCATCGGTGCGTATAACTTGAAGTAAAAAGTTCTTTAGTTAATCTATATCCAAACTTTTCGGCTCACGAGTCTTAGTATTTTTCTATGGCTTTTGGCGTCTCAAAGACGAAGTATTAAAATCCTAACACCAAGTTTCATTTCGCTGTGTGTACCCGGAAACTAGGTTGCTAGACGTCATGGTGTGAGAATGCAAAATCAGGGGACATATTCACAAGGACACCAAAGTACGAATTGTTCTTTTGGTTGCTAATTTATTTACGAAAAAAATGGTATTTAAATTTCCAAAACAAAGAAAAATTAAAATTTTAGAGAAAGATAATTAATTAGATGGGGAAATGTGTCTGCATGGCATATATATATATAATATAATATTTTCAGTTTGCTTTCTCTGTCTTGCAACCATATCCCTGGTTTGATCGTAGCTATTTTTTCTTTAATAATAAATGCAGTTAAATTACGGACTTCACTTAATTAGATTCACTCCTTTTTTTTTTGTTTGTAAAAGTGTTTCATTCCATAAATGTATCAAGAAATTAGCGTGAATTCTTCAAGGATGGATTTTAAATTTGTAGCTATTTATCTTGTGAACGGTTGCGTAATAATGCGTACTTCCCAACCAATAAAGTAATGAACTTTTTTCTGTCTTTCTTTTTAATGAGCAAGGAAGGTAACATTGGCTCAGGGGCGTCATTTCAGACTTCGCTTGGGAGAGAGCACCACCGATATAAGACTTTCATGTTTTGTACTAGTATATTAGTATACAATTAATTAAAGTATGTGTGTTCCTCAAACTCTTGGAGGTGACAATTGCTTCCTCCTGCCCACCCCTAAATGACGCCCCTGTATTGCCTGCTAAAATATGTCAAAGTACATCAGTAGTTTATCTACTAGTTTGAAAGTGGCCTACAATTTGTTTCGAATGTTGTGTAATAAATACTGCCAAGTAGTTTATTAGATATACACAGAATATGGAAATAATTCCATATTTTTCTCTATGAAAGATGATTTTTTTTTTTAACAGTGATAACCGTGTTAACTAGATTACCTGAACACAATTTTTATGACTTTATTTCAGTGTTTCTGTTATTGAAAGTTCATCTTCATTATTTCTAGTTAGGTTTTAGTGCCTATTTTTCATAGTATTAGTGTGTCGATATTCAGTCTCTCAGTAGGATTGGTGACTGACCGGTGTATTTGTCAGGCTCATCTTATTCATCTGTTTTTGAGAACTATGAACGGGTACTGGTACGTTCTTATTTTATTCAGAATTGGCAACCCCCATCTGGTAGACATAACATTTTTCTGGTCACTTGCAACCCTGATTTTATAATTGCGTATCTTGTATAGCCCCTGAAAGAAACAAATAGAAATTACTAAGGAATAGGGGGGGTGGAGACTTTACTTTCTTTAAATGTAGTAGCTTGTTCTTCTTTTCGTGTGCCCCTCTCTGGATTTCAATTCGGTTAACGTCAACTTTCGTTAAAGCCAGAGACTGTGAAAGCAATTCGTCTAACTAAATACTGTATCACTTTTTTTTCTTTCTTTTAAATCCAACAATAATACACATGTTTTTGTTCTAAATTCTCAAGACAGACACAGTAGAGCAGCACTTTTGTTTCCAAGATGGAAAGGGGGTGTAAGCAAAAGTAGGTGAGGAGAGAGAGAGAGAGAGAGAGAGAGAGAGAGAGAGAGAGAGAGAGAGAGAGAGAAAGAGAAAGAAAGAAATTTCAAAACTAGATGATGAAAATGTAACAATAAGGATAATATTTCTAAGAAAAGGGATTTAGCTTTATTTTCCACTTGTAAGTAAGAAGAATTAAATAATAATAATAAAAAAAACCTTCTTAATCCGTTCATAGAACTCGTTAGCTCTTGTCTTTTGTTAAGTTACCGTGTTGTTGATGCTGCTACCGTAGCGCAAGAAAATAACATTATAACGCTTTGCTTTCCAAATGAGCAAAATGCCATCTGTTTGTATGTCTTCCGTTCCTTTTGTCTGGTGGAAGTCTACATAAGGGATGATGATGATGATGTAAAGAAGGCAAGGGAGATACATTTCGTGTTAAACGAACTGATTACAGTTGATGAATAAATTACGTTAAGAAGGAGAGGACATTCTATGGAAGTAAATAAATTCATTCCGTGTAGCAGTTGTCAAACAAAAATCAGCGAATACAGATCACTTTGCTTTGTTAGATGATATCATATCAAATTATTATTATTATTATTATTATTATTATTATTATTATTATTATTATTATTATTATTATTATTATTATTATTATTATTATTATTATTATTATTATTTTATGCACGTAGTTCCGGGTAAGAGAGCCTTGAAATTTAAGCGTTTGGAATCCACTTTAAGAGGCCCCCCAAGATATCTTTAAATAGATAAAAAGATAATCGAAAGGTGGAACAAGAGCTGGCTAGACAATATTATTTTACATGAGAGACTGTTATCACAACTTAACTTATCTGCTTTCGATTTCCAGCCATTTAGAAAATCGGCATTTATTTTCGCGTTTCTAAATGACTGTAAACGGTAAGCTACTAGGTGACTCATGATAATGGTATCTCGTGCAAAATAATATTGTCTAGCGCGCTCTTGTTCCACATTTCGATTATACTTTATCTATTTGAATGTATCACATAATTAGTATAAAATTAGCGGTATTTTAATTTCGCAGCGATTAGGCTTCCTAAGTTATAGAAGTGCATGTCTCGATTGCTTTGGTGCTGGCCAGCCGGTCAATCATAAAAGCAGATTTATGATTGCGGGCTGTTTTTGTACTTGGAATAGAAAGTATTTTTTTTAAAGACATTTTGAGATGCGCTAGTGCTACGGGATAAACATCAATGTTAACTCGAATTGTAACGATTCTAGTTCTAACATTGTTAACGTTGTATGTAATATGTTTATGTAGCCACCGTTGATTTTTTTATATATATATATATATAATTTCAACGGAGGCAGATAAATTTACTGCGTTCCCATGTTTTGTATCTTCATGGATCGATATTGACACTGAAGCCCTCGTTGCGGTATTATTTTTTTTTTTTTAATAAAAAGAAGAAGAGAACAAAAACTATGAAAACAATTTCAATAAAGCCGTCCGTCCGTCCTCTCATCCCTCACACAAATCATTGTGAACGGTCAGTGTGTGTTACTTTTCCCGCATCCTTTAAATGTTCACATATACCATATATCGACTGCAAACCGTATACATGAGAGAGATGAAAAAAAAAAAAAAAATTGAAAACACCACAAAACTTCTCTGTTGTACCTAATTCTACGTTGTTCTCAACTACCGTGGTGCATTTTACGTTCTACCTGTCTTTTTTTTTTCTTCTTTTCTTTCTGTTGTCTAATTCGTGTAATTGAATTAATCAATTGTTTCGTTCTTTTCTGTCAACGAACTTCTGAACCCAGTGAACGCATACACTAACCTAATATTACAGTAATGTTTGTAAAATTGTTCTATATTACGTAATTTGTTGTAAATACAGTATATAATAAGATTACAGGGGGAAGTTTCTTAATATAACTTGTTTTCATAGTGTAATCAGTATTGAATTAAAACATTGCAAAGAAAACATCATTTCTTTTTTAAAATGTTTAAAGAAAGTGCTGTATACATATTTGTTCGATTGAAGCTTAGCGTCTCTTTTGAGAACCGAGGCTAGGAGACGTGGACCTAAAACTTAAGATGAAGTCCGAAGAACTGTAATGCGTTCAGATTTCAACAGTCTCTCACCGGAAATCGAACCTGCACTGAAGACGCACACCAGTTATTAGACCAAAGAAGAAGCTCTGTCTCTTAAAAATCTAAAATAATAATAATAATAATAATAATAATAATAATAATAATAGATGTATTTTTAAACATTATATTGACTGACTGGCGAGATACTGCATAGAAGTGCGTGCTTGATTCTGTGACAGGACAACTGACAACTTCGAATACAATTCTTTCTGGTGTCCTTCTCTCAGGGCTTCTTAAGGAACTTTATTCCCAAAATTCTATGTCTCAAAAGGAATCCAATGTGAAAACAGATTTTTCAGCGACTTAAAAAAAAAATTCTTCTTCCTAAAGACTCTACACTATTCAGTATTTAAAAAAAAAAATGTTCACATAAGTTTTCATTATAGGGTTTCTACCAGTCAGGGAAGTCAGGGAAAATGGTGTAGGTCTGGGAAACTCAGGGAAAAAGACCGGAAATCAGGGAAAATCAGGGAAATTTTATGAAATATATTTTTTCTAACATTAATTGTACACCAATTTCAGCTTAGCCAACCATAAATGATCACAGTATGGGACGTTGCTCAGATTTTTATGGGAGGTGAGTGGAATGTACGTATGAGTAATTGGTTACTATTTATCTCTATAGAATAAATGTTTTCATATATAAATATCCACCCTTATTTATATATCAACGTCATCCAACACGTGTCATGAAAGTCCGGGAATTTCCTGCAAAAGGCCAGGGAAAAGTCAGGGAAATAGATTTTCTAGATCAGTAAGAACCCTGCATTAATACAAAATATATCTACTACCGTGGTATTGTAGGTACTGAAAACTAGTGAGCGTCGTACTATCCAACTTATTATAGTTGACACAACTCGCTTTCTTCCAGGTGTTTTTCCCAGGATTTTCTAGTTTGAAGATGTAATAAAAATTTGGACAGGTGTAATATATATATATATATATATATATATATATATATATATATATATATATATATATATATATATATATATATATATATATATAATATCAAAAGCGTAATGTACCAAAAGTTAAGTTTGGTACCAGACAATAACGTCTACTATATAAGCAAAAGCATAGGCCAGTTCCATGTTATTTTCGTGTATTTGCTTACCTTAAATTTATTTATTTCGAAAATTTAAACAGATCAAGCGCAGTTCCAATTTCATCAAAATAAGTCAGCTGAAAACATAAGCATCATAAGTTTATAAAATAAAATGTAAAATATATAGTGTATAAAATTCGTGTCTTTGGAACCCACCGAAAACAAATTATGTCGGAAGTATTGGCAGAAATACGTCATACTTGCCCCGATTCATTTCATTTGTAGGTGTCTATAATTCGAACGTATTTAGAGTTCAAAGAGGCTTAGAATTCAAAAGCACGAGGTCGGTCGTATCTTGCTTACACACACACACACACACAACACACACACACACACACATATATATATATATATATATATATATATATATATATATATATATATATAAATAATATAATATAATATATATATATGTGTGTGTGTGTGTGTGTGTGTATTCCTATAATCCCAGTGTGTGTACAGTAGGAAATCGAAAATCCGAACTAATTGGGACCACACAGGTAGTTCGGATTTTCAAATTGTTTGGATTTTCGAAAATGACCAAGAAAATGCCATTTAGGCTTAAATACACTGTACGGTATGCTCTTTTATCGATACAGTGGTTATATAGTGCATACAGTAATTACAATACCGTACGTAAGGCTACTTACATTTAATGTTTCTGAAGAACCTGCTCGTACACTAAATTACACTGTTCTTGTAACTCACACTTAAAACTTGTATAGGTCTAAAGGAAAATAAAAATAAAAATATGTATGTCAAACAATTACATATGAATGAGCTTTAGTAAAAATACTGACTTCACACAACGCCGACGAACAACCCTATTGTTTGTTTATCGCTAGCACTAAGATGAACGTAAAAAGCTTCTAGGGATCGCGTTCGGATTTTTGACGTCCTACTACTACATGACGTCCTACTACTGACGTCCTATATACTACTAGTACATATACATACATACATACCAGCGGCGTAGCATAAGGGAACGCCGGTATGCCCGGCATCCCCTGTTAATAAGAAAAAAGTACGTATTTCATTGTATAAAAATTGTTTGCTTGTAATTATCACAATTACTTCCACCGCAATCTTCTGGATGTGCCCTCTCGCCTTACTTTGATAAGCGGAACCTACGCATGCGCGTCACTCAGATGCACATTTTCTATCTTTCCTCTTGTCGTATGCTATGTTCCTTGGGCATCCAGACCTACTGCAAGAAATGAAGTTTTCGTCTGCTTTCTGTCGAGTGCGCATGCGCAACTACTTGCTTTCTTAACTCTCTTCATACTTTGCAACTCTACATTTTGCTTTAGATATACGCTGGCATATCTTCAAGTTATTTCCAACTCTATATATTTTGAACTAAGCTATAGTTTCTGTACAGAACGTACGAGCGCTAACGTCAAGGAAATAGAACAAAGCAGAAGTGGCTAGTTCAATGCCTTTTTGAAGCATGTCGGTTATGTAAATAATAGTATAAAAATAGTTATGCTTTAATCGTAATTAAATGCATCGTAATTGTAATCGTAATTAAAGGCAAACTATTAATCTTCATCATAAATACATAGTATGTCCAGTGTCGTGGCCAGAAACTCTTTGAGGGAGCTCACACACGCAAGCATAAATATAAAGCAATTTGTAGAATCACGGTCACCGATCTAGTAGACCAAGAGAGCCAGCGTTCCCGCCCCTCGCAAAGATTGCTTGGGCCCTTCAGTCATTGGCACATATCCCGAGGAGATAAGGGGGACATGTCCTCCCCTCCATCCGATTTGAAATTGTGATGATTTGTATCCGAATGCCACAAAGGAAAGTGGGATAAAATTGAGGTCCCTTGACTTGTTTCATTTTTGAAAAAAGAATCGTGTTTTCTAATATTTCATTGTCATTAATTATTGTTAGTCTATTTTCAACTATTTGTTTAATTCCTGTAACGATTCCTATAATGATATTGTGATCATCATAATTTTGCTCAAATAAAAGTATTGTTGCGTCATACATACTTGATTTTCTTTCATAGTTTTGGGAAGTCATTATTTATATTATTACAAAACAAGTGTCCTAAAATTTTAATGTGGATCATTGTGGATGCGTAAATATAAACATATCAATTATAAATATGCATGTATTCAGATTTCAGAATGTGTTCACGGCACTTGATACGTATCACAATTTCATTTACATCGCCTAGTATATAATATACAAAAGGTTCACCTGAGAAATCAATTCATCTACCGTAATATGAGTTTCATTACCCCTCCCCCCAGAGTAAGCCTCAAATCTGCCCTCCTCCAAATGTTGAAGACAACTCTGATCCTCCACAGCATTGTTTTTCAACTTCATAAATATTTTGAGCATCGTTTTAAAAAAATGGGAACGGTCTTACCCATTCCCCGAATGTTGAAGACAGATTTGTGCCCCTGCCTTCAGTATCTGGATATCTGACAACGGAATACCTACACAGAAACAGGCCCCCAGAGTTGGTTTAAGTGTTTTCTATTTGCATCTTCAAATGATATACGTATACACTCAGGCCCATATTCACGAATGGGCGTCTGAGTTCCGGATTCAAGATGACAAATTTCTAGGGGTGAGTTTTTAAAGAACGAGATTGAAGTATGGTATGTGAGAAAGAAGCTGCCCACGAGAAAGAAATAAAGGGAGCTATACTGGAAACAATGTTCATACAACAGCGGGGTCGAGTTTTCTTGTCACACGATAGTGGTAAGAAGAAGCCGAGACAATTGCTTATTGGCTTCTGACGTAATCCACGCATTTGGTTCTGTATGCCCTACTAGGCCATCAATTAGGGGGCCTCCAACCTAAATTTTTTGCAACCCTATATTTCCCATCGGTATAGTTGTGTATTGCTGATTTTAGTAGTATTGTATCGCACAAGTGACTAACTTTGGCATTCCCATTTCGGAATATCACGCTACGCTACTGATACATACATACATACATATATAATTATTTTTTTAAAGAAATGTTCGTGTCGTTTAACGGGGATACCGGAGATACACGTTTTCTTAAGGTAAACGATGACATTATACGCTCGTAGAGTAATAGACATATTATCATTAGAGCCATAAAATGCGTGTTTGTTGTGTTTTCTTTATTTCTTTGGTTATGTGTAATATACCAAAAATATGAACTTGCGATGTTTGTAGTGTAAAGAAAAAAAAAAAAAAAACTTCTCGCGTTTTCTTTCAAGTTGAAGTTATTCTACTTTCCAACACAATAAGTTGATGTATTTGTCAAAATATGGAAAGAAGGGAGGTGAAAAGAAACAAGGGAGGAAAAGAAAACAATTACTGAGATCTGACGTGATTCTGATGGATGACGTGTTGATGAATCTTCACGTAAAGATGTCTGAAAAAATTCAACGAAAATACTTTACCTTATATTTTCATTTTGTCTTCTATAATAAGTTTTTTTTTCTTTTCTTTGTTGAATGTTGTGTGTAGAAACCGTTACAAAGAAAAAAAACGGTATAAAAAAGTGGGAGAAGGGATGTAATAAGTGTGAAGTGATTCTGGCACCCCTGTTTCCGACGTTGGCGTTATGAGTCGGTATTTTAATTTCCGGCTTCTTCATTGGGTGGGTCCACGCGACGTGACTTTCTATTATACGAGCCATACACTGACGTATTTTTCCGCCGTAGCCATAAAATTTCATGCGCTAGTCTTGTTAGCAGCTGTCAATACGTTAGTGTATGGGGCCTGGCGTACGTTTACGTACCGAATTTTTATACGCTGGAAAAGTCTGGCTGCTTTTAACTTCGAGCGTAAATACGGCGCGTAAAAACGGCTCAGATGAAAGGGTTTTCGAGCAGCAGGTGGTCTCTTGCCCTTTCCACGGCCTTCTCCCTGGTCTGGTCTTATTGTTTTCAGAAGAGAAAACCTGTTCTTGTGTTGTCCTCGCGAATCGTTGCTGAGGTTTGCTGGTAGACTCACCAGAAATCATCATTCCAATCTAGTTTCAGTCTTTCCATACAAGATACGATTTCGGCTAAACTAATATTTCCTATTGCACAAAAGGATACATTATTTCCTAATTAAAATTCATAATTAATTTTGAGTGCACAGAGAAAAAGGTATTTAAATCCAATACTTCCTAATCTGAATTCGCAAATTATGAGAGCTCCTCCGTGGCTATATAGTCAGCGTACCCGTCCTCTGTGCGGGGCGCCCTGTTCGATTCTAGGCGGGAGCTCATGCAGTTCGGGTTCTACTTCTCATATAGGCTCGCTAAACTTATCGAACCTCACGCCTTTCGACTAGGAATTTAAGATTTAATTTAATATTTGGACATTAGTTTTTTTTTTCACACAGGTAAAGGCGCATATAAAGATGAAGTCACACCTTCAGAGTTACCCACGTTGTGATACTGAAATGAAATCTTTGAGTTTAACTTCCCACGATTATGCAATTTAGAATAAAGAATACAATAATTAAGGCAAGTGAATGATGATGAGAGAATTGGTGGAATGAAATGTGGGAGGAAACGAGAGTACCCTGAAAAAAACCCACGGACATGATGTTGCCCACACAAACTTATTTGCACGGGGATTGAACCAGGGACCCCACGCACCAGAGATAAGTGCTTTAGCACTGAGCCGCTGTGGCCCTCTGTTGTGATATTAAAAAAAAAAGCATGACTGTCAATAGCATTTGGCCAATTCTTGCCGAATTGAAAATTATCTATAAATCATATGTTGCTCCCACTATTGAGTATTGTTCTCCTATCTGGTCTATGGCCTGCCCTACTCATTTAAAAAATTAAATTCCGTAATTAATTTCTTTTTAGCCATTGTATCCTACCGAGTACCTCACCTCCGAACACTTCCAAAAAATAACGTTTTAAAATCCCTCAATATCAAACTTCCCCTAGTGAGAAACAAAATTTCTGACCTAATATTTTTCCAAAAAATTATAAATGGCCACATATCATATGAACAGTTTTTAAGTCAGATCAATTTTCGCGTACCCGCGAGAACAACACGGTCTAGTGATCTCTTTTACACTCGAGCTGTGAGAGTTAATATTATCCAAAGGTCTCTTCTAAACAAAATTAGATCAGTACCTATAATCAGTTACCAGAAACTGTAGACGTTTTTTCAAGTGAGTATTATTTCAGATCATCTATAAATAAGCTATTTTTGTAATGTCGCTGTTGTCTTGTACCATCTTGACCTCAAATTGTTATTAAATTGTTATCAAATTGTTAAAATGTTTCAGGGTAAAATGGTCTAGTGTATCTGTAAGTTTAAATAGTAGTAATCCTTACCTTGAACAAGATACTATCCGATATTTCCCTGATAACACGGAGCAAATAATTGAGTTTGAATATCGAAATTCGATGACGATTCTTGCTATTTTGACAATGTGCTGCTTGTTATTTTAAATACTTTCTCAACTTTACAAGAATTTATAGCGAAATAGGTTCAGAAAGTAACTATTTTTTCACGCGATCTTGATATTACTCGTAAAAAAATTCAATAAACCACGATATATAATGTTTCTTTCTTCGTATATTGTTCCAAACCTCAGTTTGTGCAAATATTTAAATCTAATAATAATCCTATTTCATCATTAATGCTTATATACTAAGTCAAATAGCAAATCGTTGTACAGTTTTTTTTTTTTTTTTTTTTTGTATGGTTGCTTCCCAGCCGTAAAAGTTCTGGTTCAATTCGAGGTGCCGGCCATGTTGAATATTTTTCAACATTGTATTATATCTCATCATGATGGGGATATGTTTACGAACACTTACCTGAAAAGTACAATAGATGTAAGCCCAAAAGAGATCATAACAAAGACCACAATTGAAAATTACACCCATTTACAGGAAATACACTCATAAATTTATATTAACTTATTAAAGCATTTCTCAATCTTAGTGTTGGGAGTACTATCAAACCTTCCTAGATAAATGTCAACTTAAGGTATATTGCCATAAAATATTACGTAACACTCAATACTTGTCATTTAAATAATTTATTTCACGAACAACTCAATCGTTTTACCATGTTTGTAAGTAGTATATGCATCATTATTAGGAGAATTGACATAATTGACGCAATCTGCTACTTAATAGTGTATATTTTTCATAGACATTACATATTGAACATAGTAGAAACTCGTCTTCAAGACTGCTTCGTGTGGATGTTTCCATATTGATTAAACATTTATTTATGAAATATGAACTATCACCTAAGGCGTTTTTCAGAAATTCGAAAAAAATTCTCCCTCAAGAGTAAACTACCCGTTGTGGATCTTTTCAGGGAAAATTAGTTACGTCATATTGTCCGGTTATTAATAAACCATTTATTTATCAATTACGAACAAAATTAACTGACTCGTGTTTGAGAAAATATCTCGAAAAAACTCATAGGCAAGAGTAAACTAACCTTTTTGTATTTTTACCACAGAAATAACTTATGCCAAATAGTAAAAGTGGTAATGAAATATTGATGTACGAGAAGAATCGTTAGTCATTTTCGATAAAATCGTGTTTATCTTTTTATTTTCATCTATCAGTGAACTTCCTTTATTTTGGGGGATAGGAAGAAAATTCGAAAACCTTCCCTTGGAAATCTGATAAAGGTTTTAAGTTTAGAAATGTATCACTCGAATTTAAAGAAAATTATCCGATGTTGAGTTCGCCCTTACTACTACTCAATTGATTTGTATGTATATGTGGAAACCCTCAAGTTCGGGTGGATTTTACCCTCATGTCACATACCCGACAGCAAGAACGAAGAAAAAAGTCATTAAGTTTAAAACATTTTTTTAATACAGTAAATTACTAAAGACTACATTTAAAGAAACCATAAAAATAAACAGTGATAAACTGGCAATAAACGAAAACCAGAGTAGAACTGAATTTAACCTGACCCCGCATGCTAACACCGGGCGACGGTAATTTTGTCACCGGAAAATTCGTCACAGTAATTTCGTCACCGGTAATTTTGTCACCAAAATATTACCATATAGGTAATTTCGTCACCGAAAATAATGTCACGATAATTTCATCACCAGTGTCTTTTAGAACATAATACAAGTACAATGAATGAACTCGAAAAAGTTTTTGAAATTGTTTTCTTTAATCTTCAACTGCCAAAACTATGCAGCATAATCAAAATATATTATTATTATTAAATAAAGAGTTACATATTTTAGATATTGTATTTGAGACAAGAGATAAAAGTTTCCAGTAATTCTATCACAGAAATATTGTCATATAGGAAATTTTGTCACGGTTATTTCTTCACCTTTGTTGAATTAAATAGAGACAAAGCAAACGATCAAACAGCTTACGTTATTTTAATAAAACTTAGAAAACAATTCAGTTGGTGTTGAACTCTGCAAAATTGAAGTTTCTGTTACTCGAAGCAAGAACAAACACCAGTAGAAGAAAATAATGTCTGCTTGAGCAAATGTTAAAAGCACAGGCAACATGGGGCACTAATGGGTTCATTATTCACTATTTAGAAATATTAAATTTCGCGAATATCAAAATTTCAGAACAGAAAATAATAAATAAATATGGGAAGATACGCCAATCTGTTAATTTTCCCGCAGAATAGACGAAAATTTTCATCGTTCTAGTACCGTTCTCTGAGCCCAAACTCTTGGACCTTCCAAGTTAACAGAGTCATTTGAAAAGAGTGGCTTTTTTTTTAGGAGCTATTAAAAGAATTATATTATATTTCAACTCTGAGTAAACATTGGCAAATTGTTATTGGATATATGTGGAGATCAAATTTCTATAAAGGAAGAAAAACGTATAAATATTTCCGGATGTTTCCTTTAAATATAGCCTTATGAAACTATTAAAAAGTGAAACATGGATGGTGAACGCCAACTTTTCAATGGCGCCAAAAAAAAAAAGTATATGTTATTTGAGGTGAGACTTCCTTTACTAGGTATACGCCCTAATGTAGACCAAGACACAAAATTCATATGAAGAACTGTTTCGTGCGGTGGTGCATCAGTGCAGTGAATTTAGTGAATATCCGGACCTGTAACTATGGTAATGGATTTTGATATAGCGTAAATGCTGGCTGTAAATGCAACTTTTGAAGATTCAACTCGTTTATAGCGTTACTTTTTTCACCTGACTCAGTCAACATGGAGGAAGGTCCAAGAGCTTGGACTCTTAGAACGGTACAAAAGCAATGAAAATTTTCGTCTATTTTGCGAGAAAATAAACAGATTTGCATTTCTTCCAATAGCAGATGTGCATCGATTAATACAAGTGACTTCGTAGGAAAAGCTGGAACTTCTGGACTATTTTGATAGCACTTACGTGTCAAACACGTATCGCCGTGTTAAAGGTCGGTCTGGGAATATTTGTTTGCGTAATGTGCCCCGTCTATATCCCCCAGACAATTGGAACGTTCACCAGGCTACCTTTATCAGCAATTCTAGGATAATTAATATTTGTGAATTGTGGAACTAGAAGTTTCATCATCTAGTAGGAATGTCCCACGCAACTATTTGGAAGCTTATTCATGAAATTCAACAAGTTGAAGCAACGGTTTCAGCTGTGCTTCATCAAGATGCTGTGGGGCAACCACCCAAACAGCAAACTAGAAGAGTGTTTCAGATCTTTTAGAAACGGCTCTAGTCTTTGTGCTTAACGTATAACACTGGAACTAAATGTTTAAAAAAATTGCTTGTTGTTTCCTATAGTAGAATGAACATGTAAACCATTTATTGCATTAATACAAGTTATATCTTGTTTGCTAATTTTCTGTTCTAAAATTTTAATATTGCCAAAACTTATATTTGTAAATAGTGATATATAAATCCATTACTGGCCCATTTTGCCTGTGCTTTTAACATTTGCTGAAACTGACATTATGCTATTTTACTGCTGTTTGTTCTTGCTTCGAGTATCCGAAACTTTGACTTTCCAGAGTCGAACACTAACTGAATTGTTTTCCCACTTTGATTAAGATAAGGTCAGCTGTTTCGGTCGTTTACTTTGTCTCTACTTAGTTCAACAAAGATGAAAAAATGACCATGATAAAATATCCTGCATGCTAATATTTTGGTGACAAAATTACAAGTGACGAAATTACTATGTCGAAATTTCCGGTGACGAAATAACCTACATGCTAATATTTTGGTGACAAAATTACCGGTGACGAAAATTCCAGTGATGAAATTACCCAAGTCCGTTAACACCCAACCTTTCAATAAATAAATATTTAAATGATTTTTAACAACTAGATAAAAACTAAATGGCAAGATAAACTTTGAAATAAAAAAAAGGTAGGTGGAAGCAGCGGGGAGGATCCCTTCAACTTACAAAAGCCGAGGTAACAAGGATCAAACTATTTCTAAAGAATAGGGCTGGACAGCGGCGTAGCGAGCTTTACAAGATTGGGAAGGGGGGGGGGGAGAAATGAAACTTGAAATTGCCAAGTCTTGATTTAAAAAAAAATGCCACACTTACCAACCCTGTGGAAAACTTTACAGCAACCTTATTTACATATTCGTCCCATTTCATGCCCCATCTGAGATATGAATACGAATAACCCCTCGGTTTCGAGTCCAATTTCACAGCTCAATTCAGGATCATTATCATCACCCATGATGCACAACTGTTAATTTGACAACTCATGGTTATCATAGTTTAGGTAATCCCCGCCAGCCAATCCTTACGAGAAGTGCGCAGAGCTTTTTTTTTTCTGTCCTCCAGTCTCCTCCCACTTCGATATCATGATTTCGCATTCTGATGAAAAGTATTAAAATACCGGCAGGAAAAATACTAATATTTAACCTCCCTTTTAGGCGCCCCACCAGTCACGCGCCCGGGGCACGTGAATTGCTTTCTTCCCCATAGTTGCGGCCCTGTGAACTACGTAACATGCAATGGTTACGTAATGCTTTGACTTATAAATACGTACTATAAAGAAAGGAAGAACTTCAATTTTTGTTTAACTTTCCGAAAGAAGCAACTACGGGATTAAAAATAAGGTAGGAATGACAACTCATCTGTATGAAAATAAAGTGAAAGACACGCCGGTCTATGCTTTCACCCAGCAGACGTATTGTTTGGCCCTCCAGAATGTGACTTTTGGAATCATGCACTTAGGTTTACAAAATGACTCGACTCATCCATTGTAGCTTCCCCCCATCGAACGCCTGAGAAACCTACTGTGGCCCCCCAGTGCCGTGCCATGGAAATCAGCGCCTGGAGCGAGGGTATACGACGGCGCCCACGTACAATATGAGTGAGGTCGAAATAGCAACCGCGAAGCGCCATCATGGTTTGCGCGAAGCGTAAGAAAATTTTCAAAACTAAACCTTGCTTTTCCTTGATTTTGAGCACTTTTTATTACTTTTTCCTTCCATTTTATACATGTGCGCATATATTTTCCTCGGGGCGAGAGTACACGATGGCGCCCCCGTACATATGAGTGAGATCGACATACCAACCGCGAAGCGCCACCATGGTTGACACGAAGCGTAAGAAAATTTTCAGAAATAAACCCTGATTTTCCTTGATTTTGAGCAAATTTTGTTACTTTTTCCCTTCCATTTTATATATGTGGACATATATTTTCCTAACATGAGTAACATTATAGGACCACCTCCTAAAGCAGAAAGAGGATTTAAGTACATACTAGTAATATTCCTCTAATTTTTCATTTCTTTCTTTTTTCTTTCGTTCTCTTCTTTTTCTATCCCAATTTTGCGCCCCTTACTTCGGCGCCCGGGGCTATCACTCGCTCTCCCCCTTATATAAGGCACTGGCTATACCATTCCCAAAACACACTTCTGTTCAGTTCTCCCTACTAGAAAAGCCCTGTGAATAGAAAGTCTTACTGCAAAACAGAACTGAAATAAAAAGTTTATACTAACCAGTCACTGCCTTGTTCTTGTTTTATTAATATCAATTCTTATTAGTTTCATTAATCTCCACAATATGCCTGTTGTCTTGTATACGCTCTTGTATCAAATGCTTTTGTTTCCAATATAACTGCCACCGAAAAACCTCTTCTATCTGTCTTTGTTTTAATTTTGTACGCCACCTCTATTGTGCTTTTGTCAGTGGTACAATTTCCCGATTTTTTTATTGAAGATTCTTCAAAATGTTTAGGAATATCAAATGAACAAAAGTGAAGTGTGATCACATGCAACAAGTAAAGGAGCTTTAAACGAATATATCAATTTATTTCAAAATAGGAAACTACACAAAATTTATGCCAAATCTATAAAAGAACTGATAAGTTACAGCAACTGGGTATCTAAGAAAATGTTAAACCAAATAAGTCAATTGAACAAAACGGCATTCTTCAAGTTGCCAACTAGGTATTTTAATTTGCCAACTTGTCAAGAAATTGGTAACTTTGAGGGGGGAGGCTCCCCCCTTACCCCCTTAACAACGCCCCTGGGGCTGGAGGTAGTTGTATAAGTCTTGTTTTTCTTTTCTGGCCTATTTTTAGCTGTGGATAACATAATAAAAATTGGTATCCCGTGAGGGGATAATTTATTCTATTTGTTGCTACTATATTCTTCGTTAATTTTGTAAGAAAGAAAAAAAAAAAACGAAAGCTGCAACCATTAATAAATCATATTTTCTTTAAATTGAATTTATCATTCAGTAGCCCACTTTTTAACCACCAAAGTCAACAGTCTAAAACATTGTATAACAAAAAAATCAATCAATTATTCAACTATCGGAACACTCCTTTACTCCCTTATTCTTTGTAAACTGCAGTTCCAAACAATAGGCTTATTTCGGAAGGTAAGAGGAAACCACACATCAAGCTCGTTCAGATTGTATTAAATCATCATTGTGTCTGTTTAGAAATTTAAATGTTTGCAATTTACATCGTAAAAAATTGAATATAACTTTTTCCCTGTCCTGTGTCCTACTCCTTCGAAGTACGATTTATATAAATATTTAGTGATCTCAGATCACTAAGTACAATGATGTAAGATTGTACCAAAACTAGGCTAAGTGGATTGAGCTGCTTGGACGTAATATAGATAAATGTGAATTTTTAATCCTCTTCGGCGTGGCTCCCAGTCTGTTTCTTCTATGCTTTCTTTTTATTTTTTTTACTTAACAACACAATGTGTATAGCTCCTGCACTTAAAGCCATGGCCTCAGATAGATCCATCTTGTTCAAGCAACTTGAGTAAACTGGAAAACGACCATGTGCTCAAACAACAGGCAAGAGGAAGAGCGAAAAATGACCGCTTCTTTTTCTTCTTCTTTTACGCGGCTATTTTTACGCTAGGTGTATGGGCCAACTTACGGACCGAAATTTACGACATCATTTTACGGACCGAAAATGCGCGCTGAAAATACGCTAGTGTATGTTGGCCTTTAGCAACCAAGTAACATGAAGAAGAAGAAGAAGAAGAGATAGAAAAACGACCGAATGCACGGATGGGTTGGGTGGTTTGTCTCAACCGAACGAACGAACGAATACTTAGCGTGAAATCATTAACAGAAGGATTTGAAAGGGAAACAAAGCTACACAATGGCCAAAATCTTGTCTCCTCTCTCTACCTCTCTCAGGTATCTGAGTTGTTTGTTCGCGTGCCTTTGGAGTACGTGGAGGTCATGGGCTCTATTCCATATGAGGGCAAAAGAAAATGGTTGTTTTTCAGTTTTGATCCAGCACAGGCCCGAAACCAGCCACATAGGTTAGGGGGGGGCATGAATGTTAGGGGGACACATATCTATTATGTTTTTTTTTTTTTTTTTTTTTACATTGAGGTCTGGAGGAGCCACGAAAAGTTTAGGGGGCAGGCCCCCTAGACCCCTCTGCTTGTGGACCTGATCCAGCATTGAAAGAATTACGATAGCTACTTTCAGCTACTAGGTTCTGAACGCAAGGCGTGTGTAGAAAGCCAGTAGTAACTGCGATTACGAGATCTCTGTTCATTTTTTACGTAGGTAAATAAAAAAATATTACTTTCAAAGCAATTGATCAGTAAGCGACGGTATAAAAATTTTGGTTTCGGGTGAGGGGGAATTATTAGTTCCTTGAGATCTTACTTATCCATTCATAACGTGTCAGCTCGTTGAATAATGTAATACCTGATTGATCGTTCATGTATAGTGTGCAGTTCAGTAATTTTGAAATTGGGGAAATGGAAGGTCCAACAATTGTTACACAGTTTACCCCACAATTAGTGTGGTGTGGGGCCTAAAGAAAATGAGAATCAGCTATTCAGTATTTCTCTATCGAAAAACCGTGTATCACACGCACATAAGCATACTAAAGTACTTATAAAGGGATGGGGTTGGAAGGTTTACTAAAAGGGAAGAATGTATGTAGTAAGAGAAATTTGGTTGGTTATATTGGAATTTACAATCCTACTCAGCAGCTTTACATAAGATCCAGTCTACATGAGTTTCCACCGGAAATCGAATTCGGGTCACCCGTGCCGAAGCCCTGTATGCTATCCGCATGCCCACGAGGAAGAAGAGAGACCGGAAACATACTGTGAGTCAAGGCAATACCTAATAAAGAAGGTCATAGGGTCGTGTTATTTTAAAGGTAGAAAATCCACCACATTAGTACTTAAAATGCAATTGTTCCTTTTGTATACGTACTTCATTGGGCGAAGAATTCAGACTTGACTCCGAGTATTGATTGACCTTTGAGAAGGGAGGGATAAGAGTTTGAAGTCATTTTTTCCAGTACCCCTAATAGGTTTTTTAAAGATATATTCCTCCCCCCTTTTATTGTGTGTGTGTTCTGTTTTAGCGTTTTTTAAGACTACTTCATGTACTGCTATGAGTAGAACAAAAAGATACGCAGGTAAAACAAACGTAAGAAAATTAGGTCGAACTGTTCATGTTCCGAGTGAAACTTGAATACGGTATTTGTGTTCAAAATTTCCGATAATGCGTTTGAGTAGGAGCGCTCCCACTGGGAATCACTCCCAGACTTCCTTACTTTACATTTGTACATTTTCTTAACAAAACTATACTTGTTTAACGGAAAAAATGATTGATGTAGCATGAAAATTTGATCTTAGACTTCATCTGTACTCTCTCTCTCTCTTATATATAAAAGCACTCTACCTGTAGTTCTATCATTTTTATTTCTGAAAATATAGGTAGAAGTATTTACAATTACTTATTGTCTTTTTGAGTGCGGAATAATACCCCTTAAATAATACACATAGTGGCTTGTAGGGTGTAGTATTGGACCCCCCCCAAGCTTGGACCCCTTTCAACAAAAATTTCTGGGTGCGCGCCTGCGTTTGAGCGACATGTGCCTTATAACAACAGGACTTATTACAAATGTCGACTTCACGAAATATAAAATTTAGTGAGTATTAAATGACAAGAGAATTAAATTATGATAAATTGAAGTAGTTATGGACAATTGTAGGAGGCTTTAGTGCTAGATTAAGAACATGTTATGTGTATTCTTTTTGCTTAAACGTACAGCATATCTAAAACTATCGGCCGTCTTGCTGTTGAAATATTTTTTATTGTTTTAAGAGAATGAAAGAAAGGAAACATGTGAAGCTTCAAATACGAGTGAGGAAAATAAGTTTTATCATAATCTAGATTGTAATGCCTTCCGT
Organism: Thermobia domestica; assembly: GCF_964235325.1. Taxonomy (NCBI): domain Eukaryota; kingdom Metazoa; phylum Arthropoda; class Insecta; order Zygentoma; family Lepismatidae; genus Thermobia; species Thermobia domestica. The sequence continues at coordinate 150,598,595 of NC_137454.1, read as the reverse complement.
ATTATAGATCAGTGAAGTTACTATAAATATAATTGTAAGATAACTTCAGAGCACGGTAAAATTAACCAAAAAAAACTGTATAATATATATGAAACATTCAAATGAACGCTGTGAAATCTTCACGCGTGGTCACTTTGAGCTGTTTTTTCTTTCTCTTCATTTAAGTTTCAGTTCATGTTACACATTTATCACAAATCAAGCTTAAGGTTTTTTTGCATTAATTAGGAAGGAAATTTAGAAGTATATCTTAGATGTTGAGAAGTAATATCCGGCCATAAAAGTGACGTAAATTGGTTAGATGAGGCTATATGATTTTTATCACGAGTCGACAAAGGAAATAAGGTTGAATTGCTTTGTCGGTAGTTTTCAAGCATGGTCATTAATCTTTTTACTTGCAAGTAACATACATACAGTGGCGTAGGGAAGGGGGGGGCCGGAGGCCCCCCCCCCCAAAGAGGTCCGACAATCTACTTTGGTACTTAGATGTTTGTAATTTTTTACATATTTTTATGTTTATATAATTTTTGTTTGTAATTTTTCTATATGTACCTATAACAGCACTTGCCCCCCCCCCAAACACACATCCTGGCTACGCTACTGCATACATATGATATTTACATTTCTTACAATAGTACTATAGTATTGTAGTAAAAGAGGGAGATATTATTTTAAGTAAATGATGCGGCCTACTAGTACAGATCGTTGACTGTCGAAATGTTAAACCTAGAAGTATGTTCGATCGTAGGTCACGCCATGTATATGTATGTGTTTAAATGAGTCAGTCATATCCTTTCGTGAAGGGACCGTGCTCCTGGGTTTTCTCGGGGTTCTCCCGTTTCCTCCCACTTTCTTCATTCCACCATTTCATTCATTTCTCATCATCACCGTCTCCTTGAGCCTAGCCGGCATAATCGTGGGACGTAAAACTAAAGATTTCATTTCATTTCCTTTCGCGAATGGAGGGGGATATGTACCGTATTGGTAGGCCGTTCTCAGCTAATGCACTTTTTCTGGCTAGATTGCAGCAGGTATGTAAATATACGGTGAACAACACACTACCCGCGCGAGAATTTACCTTTTGCTCTCTTTTCTACCTAATTTCACCAGTTTTAATCCAGAAGGTGCGTTAGGTTGCATTGGATTTTAGCATCCTTTTCAGCATAGAGGTTGTAAGAAATGTGGATCTACAGCTTAACGTGGGATCCGAACGAAATGAGCTTCCGCTGGGAATCGAAATTGGGTCTCCCATGTCGAAGACGTGTACGCTAACCATATAACCAAGAGGGAGCACTAGATGTATTAGGATCTTCTATGTGATCATGCGAATGTGATTATACAGCGAAGCTACCATGTTACAAGATGAACCTGTACATCAGACCTTGTAGAAAATTACAGTTGTCGATGAAACATTGTGAGCGGGTCTATATTGTGATCCTATTTGCTGAAGGATGTACCCTGCACAAGAGTGACATATGTATTAGTCGCAATTTAATTTGTAGCTCTGGGGAGGAGGTTTGCTAACTCAGGGTTGGAAGAAACTCTGCTGGCCACACACACGTTCATGATCAATTCATCAGAACTTTCCCCAACGTAAATTCCTTAACAGTGATGGAAACTACTTGTTCCGACAAACTACGCGAGTAAGATCATGTGGAAATATTGTATTTATTAACACTGAATTTCGAACACTTTTTCTTATCTTGTACCGTTATCCATTATACGTTACCAACCTCAAAAAAGTTTGATTTTGTGATTATTTGAATAAATTTAAATGTTACCAAATATTACCAACACACAGATTGCTTTAGTTCTATAGATTCAGAATGCCTTATACTTAAAATCTAATGAAAACTTTCCAAACTGTCTCATTTTTGAATACGTTCTGATAAGACTTTATGGAGCTTCCCATTTTTACTTCAAAAGATCGTTATCCTTTTAACAGTCCAGTTAATCGAACAAATGCGATTTTTCGGGAAAGTGTGATACACTACAACTCCTATCCAACTGCCACATATATAGAGCTGTTAGTAGTCAAAGAGGACGAGATATGGACACACTGTATTTTGTGCATTTGTATTTGTGTATACTACCATGAAGGAATTTACTTTCTGGATACACCTCGTACCCGTGGTGTACGCAGAAGTTCGTCAATGGAATATTCAAGGTCGCAAATTCATTTCATTTTAGGATTTTATATACATGTTAATACAGTAATGTTTATTTTTGCATATGTTCCTCAAGGAAGGGGGTTAAAACCCCGAAACTTTTCTTTCATACGCCAGTGGATAAGTATACTGTACTGTAATACAAATGTTAATGCAGATATTTGAGAAATTAATGTCCTAGTGTTTTTTTTATTATTTCAGCTTGTCTTCTAAGTTTTGATTTTCATATGTTCTTTCTTACAGGTGAGTTTCGAAGGCAATTCTTGAATTATCATTCACAACCAGCGATAATTGTTCCGGCAGCATGTAAGTACAAGTTAAAGCAACATCGTAGAATGAACTCCCTTGTAACTAATCGGGCGCCTTTGGCGTGGGAGATCCGGATTCGATTCCCGACAGGAGCTTGTGGTTCGGATTCTACGTTAAGCTGTAGGTCTACGTCTTACATAGCCTCACTGCTGAAAGAGACACTAAACTCAAAATCACATCACATCAACAGTGTAGAATGTTTAAGAATATGTTTTACTGAAACTACAACAGACTAGGGTAAGAGATAAATGGCGGGTCATCCACTTAAAAAGCAGGGTCGAAACCTTGGGAGTTGGAGTGTTTCCCCCATTTTTTTGGAGGAAAATCTCCAAAAGTGACACTGTTAGAAGTTTGCAAATTAATTATAATAATTGATATGTTATTAGCATGTATTTCATAAATAATTATTGAGTGAACTATTGGTTAGCAGAATTCCTAGAATTTAAATAGTTTAATAATTAAGTATTTCAATTATGTGAACCTCTATTTCGAAGCATTTCAATGCAAATGTGGCTTTTTGTGATAGTAACAATCACAGATGTGACTGTAATTTAGCAAAGAATGTCTGATTTGTGAGTAATTGTAAACTGACAAAAAAAAAAAAAAAAAAAAAAAACTCATACAGACTGTGATAGATTATTATCAGATAAAATTTTACTATCTCCACCTAATGATACCTGTTTGATCGCTGAAAAATTAAAAATATATTAAATAGTAGAGAATGCATATTCCTTTTTAAAAAAATAGCGTAATATTTACAGTTTATGGAAATTGCATTAAAATTCTGTTAGTGCAAAATTTTTGAACAATGATTAATATTAAAATATCGTTAAGGATCATGTATTTTTACTTGCCATATTTCTTGTGCTTTAAGTAGGCATGTAATTTAACAATCATGGCATCAACGTATTTTTGCCAGTGCGTCACTAGTATGATTATATTATGTGAGCTAATCGTAATAATAATAGTAGAATAATTGTATCTTGTCAGGAGGAAAAGTGGGAGAGGATGCTCACTGAAATACCGCTCCCCCCATGATTCGGAACTTTTGTTAATAGGTCAAATAAATAAATAAATAAATAAATAAATAAATAAGGAAATATATCGAAGGAAACTGAAAATGTAACAAGTTAAAATAAAGCTGGCTTGAGTAACGTTCTTTCTCTTCACTATATTTCATGCGTTGAGAAAACAAGATTTTAAAAAAAGCATCTTTTTTTATATACTTATTTTTGGGCTTGTCGTATCTGCATCTGACGCACATTCTCTTTGTGTCATCTTTTATGTCTTTGTTTTTATTCCGTCCTGTTTCTCTTCCTCTCTTCGCTTTCTCTCATTCTGTCACACACCTTCTGTGTAGTTCTATATAGCTGGACCATATTTTGTAAACAAACCAGGAAAATCTGGCGTGGAATTCATTATTGATGCGACAGGCAGCTCTTCCAACGGAATGGCGATTTTGCCCAGTTCATTTGTGTAAACTACATTCTCTCTCTCTCTCTCGCTCTGTGTGTGTGTCTACCTCTCTTTCTCGCCGCTTTGAGTTCACGGAGAATGAAGTTTTGGTGCAATTCAGGGAATTTGTGTTCCGTTATGATTCAGAAGGGTGGGGGTTTTATTAGACTAGTTTGCAGAGAGAGATTTTCGGTCTTCATCAATAGTTAGTCAGCACATTTGATTGTGTACCTTTACCTGTCTTTGTGGTTCAGCGCTTTTTTCTTTTTTTTTCTCTTTCTTTTTTTAATATGCATATAATATTAAAAGTTAGTATAATATTGCTTGTAGGCTACTGTATGCCAAAGTGGTCAGAATACATGTTGGTTTGCGTGATTCTATGGATTTTTTTTTTTATTTTAAAGAAATTTTAGACCTCCAATTTAGAAAGCTCTAGTATAACGAGTCTATACAATAACCGCGTATTTCGCAGTTAGTGTGTTCCACTTGGCTGGCCATATAGCTTTTAGTAGTGATGCAGTAGATGCAGTACCAGGGAGGCCAGGAGCTCGTAACTTTTAAGTTGCAGATTATACGAGTATAAACAAAATTTGGTTAAGTACTAAAAGTTGTGGAATACCTACCTAATAACGTATGGGACATCCTCGAGCATGGCGAAATGCAGCAACTCGACGTGACTGGGATGCTACAGGTCGCTGGGAGTTCGGTGAAGGAACATGCAGTCAGCAGTCTGTTGCCGTCCATAATTCGGTGGTTGTTACAAGTGGAGGATTCTGGACCCGAACGGGCCGTTCGATTATATCCCATCTGTGATCCATAGGGTACATACCGGGAGATCTAGGGGTCCAAATTATGCGTTGAAAGTGTCCAGAATGTTCCTGAGACCACACTCGTGCACCATTGCAACCCGGTGATATTTGTTGGTGCATCGTTATCGTGGAAAATCTCATTGTTGGCAGGGTACACGGAGTCCCTAAAAGGCTGCAGATGGTCACCAAGTAGATGAACAACATATAATCGGTTAATATCCGACTCAGATGATGCCATGTAAACACAACACCAACCATTACGGAAAGTGCCACAAGCTTGGAAAGTGCCGTGTTGGTAACTTGGGTGCAGAGGCGGATCCAGGATGTGGACTTCTGGAGGGGGGTTGTAATACTGCTACTTAGAGCTACTTTTAAGAGCTCCAAACTCTGGGATGGGTTTATATATATATATATATATATATATATATATATATATATATAAGAAAGGTTCCTCTTCTGGGGGGGGCAGTCGCTCCCTGGATCCGCCACTGCTTGGGTCCATGGCCTTATAGGGTCTGTGCCACAGCCGGACCCTACTATCCGCACGTACCAACTGGAAATGTGACGTAAGACTTAATCTACGTGTTCCCAAGCTCACGCGATTCGACTTCCGAGAGTGCCCCATTCGTCTATAGCACAACTCTCATCTCGCGCTCAAACTCCAATAAATTACCGACGACGTTTCACTGAACTCACAGAAGTCCAATTTACAGTATTAAATCTGCTCCGCACCACGCGACCGGTTTCACACGGTGTTTCCCGCGAGGTCAAGAAGTTCTGTATTCCTACTCTTGACTTTCGACACCTAAGTACATATTTGAACAAGTGTGTATATATAAAATATAGTATTTGAACATGTATCCCATTTTTATTTTGCTTATTGTGTTGCATAATAAAAAGAAATACTCGGATAATGGAAAAAGCATACATAATGATGCGAAAGCACAAATGTAGGATCTGTGGTCACAACGATATATCGAAATAAAGCATAGCAAATGAATGAATTTATGTATTGGCTGTTCGTTTTGTCCATTTAAAGTTTTAACAACCCACAACAGACATATAGTTCTTTCCGTTCTAAAATGTATACTTTTTTTTTTTTTAAGTTACGTTCGCTTTCATATCTTATTTGTTTATTTATGTGTTCACTGCAATTCAAGAGAATATTCCTTGTTTAAGCTGAGGAATTAAATGTTTTGTTGAATAAATGAATAACTAAATATCGAAGTCCAAGATCTAAATGGTTATAGAATGCTACAATCATTCAAGTTCGTACTTAATGTCGATCCAAGTATTTGATTGACACAGACATTTTCTAGTCTATAAGAAAAGATTTAGAAGAGCTATTAGTTCAGTTCATAGCATTTTTAAAGAAACTATCTGACTTTTATATGTAATTCTTTTTATATTCTTTACTGCCTTCATGTACTAAATTAAGATATTATTTTAAAAGCGTGAAGAAGTCACTACGAGGTATACTTACAGGTTCATAAGGATCATTGTGATTACGAAGAAATTATTGAATGGAGCAAGGGGTTAATCAAAATTAGGGTACAGTTATACCGAAATTTTCTTATATTTCCCTTTTTCTCGTTCAACGGGACGGAAAAGCTAAGACAAATAAATTATTTTAAATTGAACTTGGTGATACTGTATGTTTAATCACGCTCCATATCTCCTTTTCTTTTTCAAAAACAAACTTATTTGCTTTTTGCAGTGGACAACACGCTGGTTGGCTCTTCTCCCCCACCCCTCACAGTTCTTCTTGCTCAGTGGCCTTTAAAACAAGATTGCAGGTGTTCTTTCACTGCAAATATTGAATGATTTGCTTCTGGGAGAGGAAAATTAATAGCTAAACTCGACATAAACACCTTATTCTATGAAGGATGATTCGAAATAGGAAAATTTGAATATAACAGTACCCTTACACATGCTATTATCAAACAGATTAATAATGAAATTGGTTATGTCTACCTTGAGAATTTTCTAAGAGTCCAAACTTTTGAGATAGTATTATAATTGGATAACGTTCTACCTCAACAAATCGTGGATGTTATCAGCATTACTCATATAATGAAAGAATGCAACATTTCTATGAACTTCGTGTTTGCTTCTACATCGTGCCAATCTTACCTTTTCGCTTGCTAGATTTTTTTATTTTCGTTTTGGATTTAGGGTGGAAAAAAAAAGATAAAAGATGAACATACTACTACATTTCACATAGAGATATGCAGTTGCCCCAACCTACCCTACGTTCTTGTTGGCTGGGATTGGAATTTGTAATGTGTTAGTCGTGTACATGCTCTTGTTAGATTTCCAAGAAAAAGGAGATAAAAAAAGAGCGGGAATTAAGTTTTAAATTCTGCTCTATTCATTGAAAACGTGCGTATTGTAGCGAAAAGCATCAGGACTCGTGTATGTGTACAATAATAGTGTTAGTAGTAGTAGTAGTAGTAGTATTAGTAGTGATGTTACAACGAAAGAAGAGAGATCAGGATTAGAAAGGCCCCTATGTGGGGGAAAAGGGAAGGGTTAGGGATGAGAATTGTATGTAAAACAGAGGGGTTTCCATTGACGTAGGGGAGGTCAGACAGGAAAGCGGGAAGAGAGGGGTTAAATTTGAATAGTTTGGTTTCGCTTGCTTGTTCAGAAATGACGTTTCATCATTATTCAGTCTCTCTCTCTCTCTTTTTTTTTAACGACCTCCACTACTTCTTTCCTCTCCGGATAATCCTAACACGTATGTATCTTCCTATGTTCCGACCAGGGTTCACTTCCCCCTCCTCCCCCCGTGTTTTAACCCACCGTGCTTTTACCCTTTCCAACTTTGGAAACGTGGAGTAATGACGAATTCAGGTTTAATTTTCCACCACAAGTACTCTTTTTAACGGGTGCTGGAAAAGGTTATATACGAGGGGAAAGGTCGAATAGATGACTGACTGACTGGGCTGTTCTCCGAGTGACATGCCTAGCGTCAAGGAAAGGCCAGCCAAATGATATTGAAAGTGACTATGCCATTATCTTTGGTGCTGACAGGAATATATATATATATTTTCCCCCTTATTGAAAAGTTTTATCATAATACGAAAGAATGTTGAATGAAATCCTAGTCGTACAATACCAGTCATACATTTATTATTATTATTATTATTATTATTATTATTATTATTATTATTATTATTATTATTATTATTATTATTGTAATAAATACTGAATTTTCATTGTAAAAGTTTTTAAAAGCAAATTACAAGCATTGAGTTCAGATTGCAAGCTTTGAATGTTTGGCTTATTTTCTAATGGGAATATTTCAACTTCTATCTTAAATAAATAAATAAATAAATACTGCTTCACTGTGTACCTGTTGTTCGCATGCATTACCTTATAGTTTCTTTTTTTAGTTTATAAAATGAGATTTTTTTTTTTTTTTTTTTTTTTTACAAAAAGAAGAAAAATGAATGTAACACTGCCGCTCACATAGTGTATGATGCCAATCCAATCTTATAATGATTGAAACTCATTGGAAGGTGGACTATCCTCACAGATTTTTATTTTATTTTATGTTATTTCTAAGTTTCGAGATTTGTGGTATGAAGTCGGCGAGAGCTTACTGTTCTGGATAGACTATTTTTAAGCTACATGCAATTTATAAGGTAGAGAAACCAAATATCGTAAATTCTCTAAGAAGTTGGCTACATATAAATGTACAACGTCTTGCCCTTCCTTTAAAAAAAATTGAGATAAAAAAAATCTCTCCTGAAGGACTTTTTCGCACACAACAAACGTTCACATAACATTCTCTTCCGCAAGATTCGGAAAAGAAGTTTGAATCAAACAACCGTAACAAATGGATTGTTACAAAAATACCTGTTCAAGTCACAATGACGGTGGCTGAGATATATCTTTCCTATATCGAATACTATATACGAAAATGCATATCACAAATAGGTACGTAATCGTTTCGCTGAAAAAACTTGGCATTTTAGTTCGTTCTTTGTTCAAGTGACACCTTTAAACCGGATATAATATGGGGTATTCACATAGGTCATACTAAGAACAGTTAAACCGGATATAATATGGGGTATTCACATAAGGGACGAAGCTCTTCAAAGATGCGGCCCTGAATGAGATTATTATGTATGGAGTTTATTTCTAAGGCCGATACTATGTGGATTATGCTATTGCTTTATCTCTTTACAACGTAGTTAAATTGTAATTGTAAATCTTTTATGAGTTTTTATGTCCTTGTGCAACACCGAGGTTGCGGAGGACGGAACCTATTAACGTCTTCGAACTACAAACGGGACTTGAACCCAGTGCAGTAGACCATCATACAAGATCAACCCTCATAGTATAAGCCGTTCATCACACTATTTTGCCTCCAACAGAATTGGATCACAGGACCATGAAGTTTCAGAATATGGCATGCTCTAGGGTAGTGTTGTCAACGGCTCGAGCGGCTCGGCTCACGGCTGTCACCTCCGAGCCGAACTGAAGTGAGCCAAGCCAACAGCTCACTTTAGCCGAGCCGGCTCGAGCCGAACCGAGCCAATGGGTCATTCCGGTCGAGCCGGCTCGAGCTGTTGGCTCAGTTGAACCGAGCCGGAGTTAGAGCTGAGCCATTGGCTAAGGGCTAGAGCCGAGCCGGCTGACATCACTACTGTAGGGCGGGCATGGTGACTCAGTGGTAGAGCTTTCATCTTTAGTGCGAAGGGCAGTTGATTCGATCCCAGGCTACGTGAGTTTTCTAGTAGACAACGACTTCGAGCTTGTTGCTTCTCTCGAGGCTCTCCTATTTCCTCCCACGGCTTTTCTCATTCCACGAGTTCTTTTGTAGTATCTATCATTCGTCTTCCTTAGTTTACAGGACGCATCTTATTTTATTAATCGTCCACCTCCTTTAACGTACAGGATGTAAACTTGGAACGTAAAACTTGAAGTTTAATTTCATTTCGTGGGATGTTCTATAATCCCTTATTGAAAGTATCCTCCTGTGTATGCCACGAGTGAAATTACGTTACATCTAGTCAAAGGTATTAGAGGCAAGAGTAGATCTATTTTTGTGTCATACGAGAGAAAGCAAAAGACAGGAAATAGAATCGTTAATAGAAAAGAACGCTACAAGGACACATTATGAATTCACATATTGAATTTCTATTTTTTTTTTTTAAGTTTCACTATTTCTATTTATTTTTTTTTTAAAAAAATCTTTATTCCGTTCAGCAATTTTCTTACTCATGAAAATTTATGTTCTATAGTATAACGTCATTGAAAAAAAAAAAGAGGAAGTTTTTATGAGAAGCTGTAAAAATGTACGTACGGCACCTAGACTTTAGAAGTGGAATGGGTGGACATGATTGAGCAACTGTGTGTGCTACTGTATTGTTAGTGTTAAAGTTCCCTTGAGGTATTGATCTGAAATGTGCTACTTTTATGCGTATAATAAAAGAAAGAAGGGAAAACAATCTGAGAGAGAAAGAAAAGGGAAATTACTGGGAGGAAAGGGGTTAGGGGGGAATCCCAGAGCGGATACAGATCTTACGTCTTAGAAAATATACTTCCTCTGTTATTAAAAATAGCAGTAAAATACCTACGAATCTCGAGTTATCTTTAGATAACAATTGAATGTGTGAGGTGGTACGCGTGTGTAAAACTAGATGAAACAAGGATGTATGATGATCTATAATGAAGGGAACATATGCAACGTAGTACCGTACTTTTTCTTGGTTTCTTAAAGGTGGAAACGTTCGAATATACTAAATAGTACTGTATATAGGTTCAAAAAAAAAAAGTTTGGTTTCGAATTTGCATACTGTGCCATAATGATAAAAGAGCATAGCGAATATGATAAAATTTATCAAATTCGCAAGAACATTGCCAGGCGGCGTGGGAAACCCGGGTTCGATTCCTGGCGGGAGCGCATGTCGATTCCACGTTAATCAGGAGGTCCCTGTCATAGCCTTGCTGCTAAAATATACGTTAAACTCAAAATGAACCCAACATTCCAGACTATGAACTGCATCACCTCTTGTAATATTATATAATACAATATAATTTCTGTGCGTTATTTTCATACGAAAATTTAGAATATTAAATACATATGTAATCGTATTATTAGTTTGTGTTAAAAGAACACACTTGTAGGTGCGTAGTTAGCATACATACGCGCGTTCGGCGCCGGAAAGTTCTGGTTCGATTTCCGGTATCAGGTCATATTTCAAGATGTAGGTCTACATTTTTCATTTAAGTAGTTTTGGTGCTGAAAGGGATGTTAAAGTTTTTTTTTTTTTTTAATAGAAGTACTGTACTAAAAGAAATTTTAATAGTGATTTATAATCTATGACGTCAGTCCTTGAAAGGAATTTGATAGCGCGCGTTCCGTTATAATGCACAGTTTGCTGCACTTAATTAGCTACGCACTTTTCTTATAGGAGCTCCTCCGTGGCTAAGCGGTTAGCGTACGCGCCTTTGGCGTTGGAGACCCGGGTTCGATTCCCGGCGGGAGCTCATGTGGTTCGGATTCCACGTTAATCAGTAGGTCCACGTCTCATATAGCCTCGCTGCTGAAAGGGACGCTAAACTAAAAATCAACTCAACTCATCAACTTTTCTTATAAGATACTAGTAGAGTTGTTGAACGCTCAAACATGGTTACGATTTTTCTAATTTTGGAGAACGTAGACCTTCACTTTTAATCCCCCCCCCCAATAGATTCACTCGTAAAATAAATCTCAATGTCGCATGTCCTAATCTTTTCAACACATCCAGTAGACCTGTAGTTCCCAAACTGAAGGGGCTCTCCTCGAGAGATGTGAGAGGCTATCAAGTGGACACAGGTTACTGATGCAAAATGCACTGTGAAAGTACTTTTATAGTTCAAAGGAGTCAGATTACTATTATATCAATAAACTCTATTGGACAATACTCAGAAGACTTTTTTTTTTTCATTTCATATGTTTAGCAATATTAGCCATTGTTTTAACTTAAAAATCTTAATGTTTCATCGTGTAATTAAATAAAATAGATTATATGCATTAGCAGAGTTCACATTAGATTTTATTTTACCCAATAGATGCGTAACCCGTGGAACACCCATGTAGTCGTCGACACTATGAGAAAAGATGAAATTGAACACTGTAAGTTTAATGAAGAAATAGGCTTAATCGATAACGTTAGGGTCAATCTAAAATAAAAGAATACCCACGCTTGTATTCCAGTGTACTACCTTTAAAATATTACAAGTGTAAATCTTTCTGATATAATACCATGATTTACTAAGGAAACAAGATTTTTGTAAATATTTCATAATTGCTGTAGTTAATCTTGTGCATGGAAAAACAATGCTCCGGCAGTTTTTTTTTTAAATGAAGCAATATGTTTGTGCAGTGGGGGGGGGGGGCACAGAAAGAGAAAGTATTATTTAAAAGTATACACAACTCATGAGAGAAATACAGTAATCTTAACTTAAAATTTTAAAATGAAAATGAGAAAAGAAAATTAAATTTAATTCTGAACAAAAGATGGCACAAGGGAGAACTTGGTAAGAACCGGAAATGTGAGAAGCAAAAAAGACATGAAAAATAATAAAAAAAATTTTTTTAAAAATGGAAGGGTAAATGAGGGAATTATTTGCTCATTTTCCTCCTTTTTCTTCATTTTTTATTTCTGTTTTCTCTTGCATTTTCAGCTTTTAGGAGGGAAATGGGTTGTGAGAGAAAAAGAAAGAGACAAATATAAGCGTACTACTTGAGTGCAGGAAAAGTGTATTTTAATAGCCGTAATTTTTCACTAGCATAATCGTTCGGGATATATCTTTTTCCTTTTTCGTGAAATAAGAAGATAGTTAAAAAAAAAAAAAGTTGGATTGCCCATAACAAAATTTTTGCCTAGCACTCATTTCATAGTTCACACAGCTGCTGGTAGGGTAGGTTGGGTTGGATAATGTTCTTGATTTGAGGAAACTCCTTCCTACAGCAGAAAGATGGAATTCGTTGAGAGATTTTTTTTAACTTTTTCTTTTCTCATTGCACCTACCACACGAACAGACAAGACAGAAGCGAGCGACCAGCGTGCCATCTGAACTCAATCGCTGTAATTACAGTAATCTCTGATGGCAAAGAACGTGATGGCTTAATTGACTTTCCATTATGGCGTGGAACAGTGAAGGTCGTGTGGTAGATGGGATTGGAATATTCGAAGATATAAAAAGTTTTTTTTTTTTTGTGCTTGGCTTCCGAATCTTTTATTATTTTATTTTTTTTTTTTTTAAAAAAAAGCTGTATTGTATTGTGTATTTTAATAATTTTTCAGTTCTCACAAGAGCAAGGCAAATTAAAAGATGTGTTTTCTTTCAAAATTGTAACCCATTTTCTTTCGGCCATCGTGTTTGTAGAATTCTTCCAATTTGGCGATTTTTTTAAACGTGTTTGATTGTATAAATGATTAATACATTTTCCCCGTAGATTTCTAAAATTTAGAGTGCATTTCTATATTTATCCATTTAATGTATGTATATTTGATGTGATGCGCTGCACAGAGATATTGGTTTCTCAGTATTTTCAAAGAAGGAATATATACATGTTTCCTGTTGACTTAGTTATTTTTTCTTAATTGTTTCATAAATTTATTTAATAGATGTGCCATTTTTATTGTTTGTCGTTTGCGCAACATGTAGGCTACATTTCCTGATAATTTTGTTTTCATATACAGTTTGTTATAATTTCATGTGTGAAATTCTTTCATATATCTGTTGAGGCAGAAAATGCTACAATATGATTGCACATGCATTTACGGTTATTAACAAGATATATTCTGTGAAAAAGAGAATTATAATATGACAAGTTTAGTAATGGAATGAACTTAGACACATGCAAAGATTATAAGAATTAAGTGCAACAATATACATAGTAATTAGTGTGAGGAGTTATTGCAAAGATTATAAGAATTAAGTGCAACAATATACATAGTAATTAGTGTGAGGAGTTATTAGATGTCGCAGATATATTAAGAATTGTGCAAGTACACTCATGTCCAAAATTATTCTCGCATGTCTATAAATATGTTGTTGTAGGAATATAATTTGATAACGAATTCGCCCGGTATTTCTTATAATGTTAGTATGTGTATACTCGGCAAAAACATGTATATGGCAAATTTCATGTCAAAAGAGCAGTAAATAAGAACAATAAAACTAAAATAAAATTCTCTTGTCCATTTAGTAACATTCTATTTTACTCATTATAATTTTCGTATTTAGAATTCTTTTCCTATAAAATTTAGCACAAATATACATTTTCTGATTATGCACATAGTATTACAAGTATCCTGCAAAATCATTATCAAATTATATTCTTACAAGAAGACAGTTACAGATATGCGACAATAATTTTGGACACGAGTATACATGAAAAAAAAAAGAGTAATAAAAGAAGTAAACGTAGAGAAATGAGGTCTACGTTTAGGGAATCTTGGAAATTTAACAATATGGAGGCCAATTTAATGACGAAAGTAGATAAAGTCAACCCATAAAACCCATTTCTGTGCGCACGGCCCGGCGGTTCAGTAGTTATTGTTACCCACGAGACAAGACTAAAGATAAGGGTTTTGTGATCTTGTCTTGTAAAGTTTCGTATAACTCGTGTCTCGTCTCGACTAGAGTTATTCTGTTCGTGCAATCACTTAATCAATTTATTTATATATATATATATATATATATATATATATATATATATATATATATATATATATATATATATATATATATATATATATATATATATATATATATATATATATATATATATATATATATATATATTATGGACAGTGTAACACTAAAATAATGTCTGAGATCTAAGACTTAGGTGAAATAGTGTTGCCGACGAGATTCGAGGAATTTTCCCTTCTCGTCTCGAATTTGAAAATTTACTTCTCATCTCGACTCCTGTATCGTTTCCTCTCGGTAACGAGAATTTTTTCTTCTCGTTGCCAACACTATCAGTAATTTTGAGCGTTTACCTCTGGTGCGAAGTGACATTTAGTTCGACTCCAGATTATGCAAATTTGCGGACAACGACATTGTCTGTGTCCCCCCCCCCGCCTCTTTCAGCATTCTACTCCCTCGTGGCTAAGCGGTTAGCGTACGCGCCTATGACGTGGGAGACCCGGGTTCGATTCCCGGCGGGAGCTCATGTGGTTCGGATTCCACGTTAATCAGTAGGTCCACGTCTCATATAGCCTCGCCGCTGAAAGGGACGCTAAACTAAAATCAACTCAACTCAACTCTTTCAGCATTCTTAATTGTGTGTTTTTCATGAACGTATCTGCTGTAGTCCACAGAGTATGACCGTTGGACATTAAATAAAGTTGTTTTCATAAACTCTTTGGTGGGTGATAATAACTCTTTGGAGATTCCATTTGGTAGTGCATGCATATAGTTATAATATTGAATGCGAATTTCCAACTCTCGGATGTATTTGTCTGAGGGGCGAAAGATAGCATAACTTTGTCCTTAATGAAATTCTATGTCAGATCTTAAATTTCACGGCATACTGTTTGACGAACAGTTGTGTCCACCACTACTCATATATCCTACTCAGTTTCTATAGTTGGTAGGAAACGTTCAATATCATGGACATTTTTTAAATACCTCTCATCTAAATTATTCTTTCAGAAGCACGGTTGCCCGGTAAGACGCCTACGTATGAACTGGAATGGCCGGGGGAATCGATCCCTGGAGCAAGCAGGATATTTTTTCTCGGTCTATCCTCGTTTAAAATACTATTCACGGGGTTCATTCAGGCTCTGCAAAATGAGTGCCTGGGGTAACCAACCTATGGAGTAAAATTTAACAGAACCGTGGTGCTGATTACAGTATATCACCCCCTGTGTGCGCTTAGGTCGCATAATTGAAAAGTTTCCAATTGCCTAATCTGAGAGAGGGGGGGGGCAACCTTTATTTATTTAATAATATTTATTTACTCGTTCTCTCGTAAACTTCTACAAGTAGCCTTTGATTATATATAATATTGTTATAACACAGAAGTGCTGTGGATTGTCATTTTTACAATAGTTAAAGGGTTAATTCAGCATTAGTATTTGTGATGTACGTATCTTCTAGATTATAATAGCAATATTCAGTATCTTTGCTTTTTTTAATGAGGCTTTTTGAAAATATTATTTTGACGATTCTAAGAATAACTTCATGGTATAAAGAACAAAAGAAACAGATGATTATTAAATAGAGGGAGAAAGAAAGAAAAAGAAAGAGAAGTGTTGGAAGTTGAATGAGGCTTAGAAAGGAGAATATATATATATAATGTGTAGAAGAAGTAATACGAAAGTTTTTGGGTTCGAAAATAGAAGATAAGAAAAGGAAAAGGGGGCGATTAGCATATTGGGATGCATATTAATAAGAAAGACGAAGAAGTTTAAGTTTCTCTTTTTCTTCATGTGCTTGAATTGCTTCGATGGTTGAATACGCGGATTTTTTTTTTATCTCCCTCCTCCCATCCTTTCATGTATAAAATAAAATTCCCCATTGGGCAACTTAGTACCCAAAACCCAAAAGGTGTACGTAAGAGTTTGTCTGTAAGCCATAATACTTGAGGGCTGCATGGGATTTCTGGTTAACCATGAGAGGCAAAACCGTGGAAATGAGAGGTGTGCGGGGAAATTACAGTTTCTCTGGTGTACAATACGAATAAGGAGAGGAGGACGACGCCTCTGAAATTAGGTCAAAATATTCTCTTGTTGTGCTTTAGGTTCCTTCCTTCCTTCCTTGCTTTTAGTCTTCCGTATTTTAATAATGTCCATGGGAAGGGGGAATAATAACTGTTGTTTCTAGAATATACGACATGTATTTTGTCTTATTCTTGCTGGTGCTCTGTTTATGTTGATCGTATTTTATTCATGTATTATTTATATATAGAAAAGCTATATATTCTGCGGTCAATTTACATGGGAAACGTTAACAGTTGGTAATAACAACAATGGAAGAGGCTTTAAAAAACAAATTTCGTAATAGATATAATTTAATTACATGGCTCACGAGCCCCATTCTTCTTCTTCTTTTTCTTAACTACAAAATATCTAAAACATTTTCTGGAATGGCATTCCTGTGCGTTCAGGTTTAACTAAACCATTGTAAGGAAGTCAGTCAGGGCTTATATGTGAATTTAAATCAGTATGGCTGGAGTGCGGGGTTTGAACCCTGAAGCTTCCTTTACGAAGCGTGAAACTTGTATATTGCAAGCACAAAGAAAAACACCCAAAGTCAAAGCAAGGAGAGAAATTTAAGGTATGGAAAATGTTATTAGACACTGCATCGATATAAACGTTAATCTAGAAATATATATGTTTATATTTTGTAAATACGGAGTTAAAAAAAATAATTCAGTTATTATAAAATTTTGTCAATCACTATCAAAGTTTGTCAGGGGCGTACAGGCCTCTAGTTTAGTTTCTGACACTTTTTTTTACAACTCGTGTAATAACATTTGTGTGTGTACAAATGCATCCTTACGCGCCCCGTGAGACGTAAAACTTAAATATTTGATGTTTTTAAAAAAAGAGCACACGCAAAACCATTTTAAAACATCGGGTTACCTTAACAATAGTAAATCTTGCTTTTTTAGACAACGTTTGGTAATGCCAGGTGAACACATAGCAAGACTAGGTTATTTGGATTATACAGATGCACACATGCTGATACACACACAAACTTACTTTACGTTCATATGTAATTTGTGTGAGTGTCTCTGTGTGTGTGTGGGGGGGGGTGTTTCCTTCAATATCTCAATTAATGGGATGAGTCAGATATAAAGCTAAAATAAAATAAATAATAAAAAAATAGGAACCCAGACTGTGCCTGCCATCTCGTAAATGAATGAGGAATGATAATTGAGCAGAAATGAGGATTCATAATTTTAATTTCCGGTTAACCGAATCATCATCCTTCCGGATATTGCAGGGAGCGAGTGGTCGGGGAGAGGGAGAAGAAGAAGAGGAATGTTGGAATAGGTTGTTACAAGCAAGCAAAGTATTAGAGAGAGGCAGGCAGGGAGGTAGAGAAATGTTCTTCCAGTCACTCTTATTCTTCTTTAAATAATGTTCTTTTATTGCGTTTGAGTCCTGTGTGTCTCTTTATCTTTGGGATTTTACCTTTTTATAAAAAGGTTTTAGGTGAACACAAATATTACACACACACACACATACACGTCCTGCTTCCGGCATGTGGAGGAAAAATAGAGAAAAAGAGGTCTAAAAGCTTATCAGGGGTATCTTGTGTATAAATGAGTTTTTCTTCTGGAATTAGGGAAGGGGACAGAGAATAATCGCTGTTGATGATGTTCCTTTTTATGTTTAGGGTTTGGTTACGACAAACCTCTTTTATGAGGGGTGGAGAAAGAAAAGGAAAAGAGTTTGTTTTCTATATTTTCCCCCATCACTCTATCTCAGGGTCTTTTTTTTCTCCACCCTGTCTGTCTCAGCAACAGCGATAATTTCGTCTAGCTTCCTTGAGAAAGGTAGTGGTTGAAACAGAGATGAAAAGTCCAATGCCGGAATTTTACATAAGATGTTAAAAGCGTAATAGACATCCTCATGTTTTATGATAGTAATTTATATGCTGAGTAAAACATGTTGCACTTGATTACTTGCTTAATTTTACTACATATCTGTGAAACCATTGTGATATGTTGTTATTACCACAGACAAATCAACTTCACGAGAGCTAATTGAACAGTGAGGCGTAGGTTTTTAAAAAAATCGTTAGCTTTATCGTACAAATTGGCATTAGTGTAAAACTGACTAAAAGTGTAATGCTAATGAGTGTCGACAGGTTAGCAATTTAAGAGATGAAAACTGGAAGTAGTATGAGCGTCACTGTTAGAAGAGTGAGTTGATTTTAAGTTTAACGTCTCTTTCAGCAGCGCGGACCTACTGATTAACGTCGAATCCGAACTACATGGCCTCCCGCCGAGAATGTAACCCAGGTCTTCCCCGCCGAACGCGCGTACGTTAACCGCTTAGCAACGAAGGAGCTCACAATTAAAACACTAACAACCATCTGGTAGTTATTTTTTACATATACATTGCGTAAATAAATAAATAATCCGTTACAGCAGAATAAAATATAAAAATTATATTATTGGAACAAACGACACACTTTCTAAGGACATATTTTTTTCATTTTCTCGAAAACTACTCATGAGAGTTCAATTGTCAGTTTGTTCAGTTCACTGTCACCAAGCAAATAAAGTTTGATGATTCTGGTTCTGCTGAACTAATAAAACGAAATTAATCAAAATTGAGACCATGTGACCGGAATCACATTTTTTATTTGACCTCCACGTTTTGACGAAAAACCTCTTTTTGCTACTTACATGAGAAAATTACTTATCTCATGAATCCTTGATTTTTTTTTTAATGCCTCTTAACTATGCTTTGTAGCATAGTATTCAAAAACCGAAACTCTGTTAAAGACTGATAACACTTTCTGTGTGTTCATCCTGTTCCTGTTCTGAGATTGAGTCTAGTCTCTTTTCTCTATAATGAGTCCCTATTAACTCATAATCATAAGTTGAGAGTTTGTTGTAGTTCTTTATTCTTAATGTTCTTTAACGTCCGAATTGCTGATTTTGAGAGGAACTTCAAGTTCAAATGTATTTAATCGAATTGTGCACTAATTTTTTTTTTCTAAAATATCCTGAAATATCATATCACCAACATAAGTGTTATGAGTTCTCATTAGAACTAGAAAACAGTAGATTTTAACTATGTTATTGCTACAGCAACAATTTATTACATATATCAAAATGCTGTTTCTTTTATGAATGATCGATTGGTAAGATTTTTATTCACACCGGATATTATAATGCTGTTCCTTTTATGATTGGATTTTTATTCACATCCTTTGTCAGCAGCAATGTTAGGATCTTAGTTGATTTTAGTTTAGCGTCCCTTTCAGCAGCGAGGCTATATGACACGTGGACCTACTGATTAACGTGGAATCCGAACCACATGAACTCCCGCCGGGAATCGAACCCAGGTCTTCACGCCAAAGGCGCACACGCTAACCACTTAGCCACGAGGGAGCTCAATGTTAGGATCTGCGGTGACTCAGTGCCTTTCCTTTGGTGTCGATTCCAGACCATGTGAATTTGTGCTGAACACAGTGTGCCGCATTTAATGTTTTCCAACCCCTTTCCGCTGATTTCAAGTAATAAAAGTACACAATAACGTTACGTCAATGTGTGCCTCTAAGCAACAAATGAAGCAGAGGTCCAGAGGAATTGGTACGGTGACAGGGTGGTGTTGAGGCGCAAGAAAGCTGCATGCGCTGTGTTCCGGCACAATAGCATATTTTACGCACAAGTTTCTACGCAACTTCCTACGTTAACATTTCACTGAACTTCAACCATCAATGATTGAAGCCAGTAGACTCGCTAAACGAATTTTACTTGTAAGATCTTTCCTCTGAGTTATTATTATTATTATTATTATTATTATTATTATTATTATTATTATTATTATTATTATTATTATTATTAAATTTTCGTCCAGCGTGCGCCCTGAAGAACGCTACGCCCCTATACCTGAGCCTAATAGTAAATCCGGCCCGGGTGCTCCGACATGGCCATGAATTTTGTCAAGGATCTCAGTTTTCTCACACAATTTTCATTCCGTCAATTCTTCGTTAATAATTCACTCTCATTAGTCATCCGTGTTCATTAGCCTACCCAGGATATAAGAGAGACGTTAAATTTAAAAAAAAAAAAAATATATTCGTTCCATTTTCTCCCCATGTAATCCCATAAGTAAAGAAGTTAAAAGGACTGAAAACCAGTTATTGAATTAAAATCTTCTGAACCCGTAACAGCAGAGAAACTTTACGAAGGACTGTTCGAAAGGTCATGCATGAATTTGTTCCATTTTCAACTGCGAAGATGTGTGTTTGCAATGTTATTCTGTCTATAAATAATCACAATATTCACATCACAACGAAGCAAAATGAAAACGTTGGCAACAGTATGTATTCCAGTTGAGTGGTTTACAGAGTGGGCAGAAAATTCGAAACATTATTATTTTTTTTTTTTTTTTTTGGTGAAAAGTTCACTAACAAATAAGGAAAATCCTGCTGGGCCAGTATAAGATAGGTAAACACACAAATAGATGTTCACTGGTTGTTCGTGACAGGAAGTGCGGAGGAACACATACATAAAATACCTTGTTTGTAACATTATATATATAGTACTCCATAAGAATGGAAGTAACAATGTTACAAACAAGATATACTGGTGTTATAAAACAAAACAAAACATCACATCATTTAAGTTTTTGTACGGTATCAGTCATTCCAGCTCAATACTAACCAAACCATCACTGTACTAATGTAGTACTAATCACTGTACCACTACCACTTCGCTCTTCGGTCCCACTGCGTTTTTATTATTATTATTATTATTATTATTATTTCATAGTTACCGCCAAAAATGTTGAGTGAAAATGGAAGCATAACTTTGGAGTCCACTATCTATTAAAATGTTATTAAAGCGCCTGAGCTCCAACCTCTAAACTTTTGATTTCAAACCATTGATTTGCGTATATTTCTGATTTCACGTTTAACAGAGACAAATACAGTGAAACCTGTCTTTAGCGGAAACGAGCGGGACTTGCAAAAATTTCCGTTAAAGTCAGGTTTCCGCTTAGTGGAGGTAGACTTTTCCTTTCTTGTTAAAAAAAAAAAAAAAATACATGCTTATAAAGGGGCATACTGAGAAAATATATTGCTATACGTACATTGTTCGATTACAGTACTTCTTTCTTCTACGAATAAATACACAAAAAAATTAAAATGAATACAAATGTGCTATGCACACGTGGAATAGCCAAGGAGAGTTTTCTGTGTACATTGATGCTTGGCTGCTTGACTTTCCGCATACAGTTTAGCCTGAGAAATTATACTAAGTGAAGCAGAATCATTTTTTCGTAAGGCAAATTTTTGCAGTTCCCTTAGACTTCTGAGAGAATCTTGATATGTATTTATTCTACACTCTTCTTAGAACTCGGTATCGTATTCCTCTTCTTCCTCTATCTCGTTTTCTTCTTCCCGACATTCCGTATGATTCTTCATTAAGATGCGGGGATTAAGGACAATTTGTGGGGCTGAATATGAGTAGTGCTTGGGGAAGATCAACATTGTTGAGAAATATTTAACAAAAGAACGAACATTTTATCGCAGACAGTGTAATGTATATGTCTCGCAGAATGTCTAAACATCTTCTAAACGCTGTAATCCAGAACTCAGATTTTTCCGTTAAATGTTTATTTTTCTTTCCGTTGTCCGCGTAACACAGTTTCCGCTTAATGAAGGGAGTTTTACACGTTTTGTTCTCCAAAATTCGTGGGACCGTGAAATATTTCCGTTTAAGACAGTTTTCCGTTTAATAAAGGGTCCGTTGAAGACAGGTTTTACTGTATTTTAAAGCATGTGTACATTAAATAAATTATTTAAATAGATCTTTACGTTTATAAAGTTTATGTTTTTAAATTATTGTTCAAAGCCCTTGCATTTTAATAAGCCTTCTACAAAATCAATGCAAAAGAATTGTGCTGCCATCTTTGGAGTTCTTGTAAACTATACGTTTGTGAACGTTGATATGTTTGTGGTCAATCCTTTCGACAATGAGATCTCGGAAACTACAGGCTCTAGAAAGATGACGTTTTCACTGATCGATTGCAAATTTTGCGTAGATTATCCAGTTCTAATTGAATATTAAAAAAAAAAAAAAAACATGGCCATTATTTCTTTATTACAGTTTTACGGGTACACTGGAAGTGTTGAAATTTAAAAAAGAAAACATCATATCCTACGCATTATACATTCCAACACCACGTAATTACGTACAGGGGTTGCATATTTCTCAGGCGTTTGTTTCATGGCCAAATTATAATGAAAAACGAAGGATAACCATTTCTCCAGTCTAAGATGAATCTTTATTGTTTGGAGTGTTTTGCCCAGTGAACACCATATATATCACACACACAATTAAGTATAATATCAGTAATGTATTTGCTTATTAGATACTGCATGCAAGAAGAAAGAAAACACTGATCATACATGAATTAAAAACTCTAACCGGAAGTATACTCAAATCTTGCAAACGGTGCGAGATATTGAAAAAGTAATCGAAAGAAATCTCCCCTGTACGGTAGGCTATCTCTTACCGATTGTTATCAAGACTTCTTTCACTTGTGTCTGTAAAGAGACATGTACAAGTGTGAGGAATAACAAGATTCCTGATGTGAATGATGCGCTGTGTAGAAGAGGGCACAGGTTGAGCTAGTCTGTTCTGTGTATTAAAATGCTATATTTTTATGTTTGTGATCAAGAAAAGTTTATATGTTTGTGGCCAATCCTTTTGACAATAAGATCTCGAAAACAACAAGTGCTAGAAACGTGCTATTTCCGCTGGTCGATTCCAAATGTTGTATAAATTTACCAGTTCTCATTCAAATTACAAACAGAAAAAGAAAAGAAAATAAAAAAACACTTGCCTTTATTTTTCTATTCCACATTTTAGAGGTCGTTTTGACCCCATTAGTTTAATATTGCCATTAGGACGTTAAGGTTGATACCCTTGTGAAAGGCAACCAGTGGAAGAGCTATGTATAGCGGGTTGATGGACATTTCAGGCGCTTTGCTTTAATCGGAACGACAAAACCTATTGCAAGCTAACAACTTCGAAGGCTTGTGGATCCACAATGAGGCGCGCACAGATATTGAATTATAAGAAAAAAAAAATACTTGCATGTGGTACAACTTATCCAAGTTTGCCACAAACTTAGCCCAATATTTTATATATTAAAATACAACAGTTATGTTTGTCAACAGCAATTCACTCCCTTTGAGAGTCTTCCTGTCCTTGACTTGTGTCCGTAAAGGACTTACACAGATACAACAGCGCCGACTTTCCATAATTTATGTGGGTGCATATCAATTGCGGAACCTGTTACATGTTTTCTGGGTAGTCTCGGTATTTTTTATTGATTTTCTTTTAG
Organism: Thermobia domestica; assembly: GCF_964235325.1. Lineage (NCBI taxonomy): Eukaryota > Metazoa > Arthropoda > Insecta > Zygentoma > Lepismatidae > Thermobia > Thermobia domestica. The sequence continues at coordinate 150,574,799 of NC_137454.1, read as the reverse complement.
TTAAAATCTTTTATAAAGTGGTGTGCTGTGACAAAATAAAATATACCAGTAATATAAGGATAAGTTGGGACTGCCGTAGCTCAGTCGGTAACACGGCTGACTTAAACGCAAAGAAACAGGTTCAAACCCGGGTTCACGTTGAAGGATAAGTTACAGTAATGAATAATCCCACCATATGTAATCGTGGCATTACGTGTATACTTTAAACAACTTACATGATGTACAATGATTGCAAGAGGCAGTGATATTATCAACACGTTGCTAAAAGCAAATACTAAATTCATACAAATTAAAATGAAAAAAAAAAAAAGATTTCATAAAAGCAAATAATTTTAATGATATTGCAGAAAGAACTTGCAAGGATTTTGTTATGAACATAAACTACAAAGTGATTAACATAGTGTGTTGCTTGGTTGCGTTTGCACAAACACATTTGAAACAATTGTTTTAGAGGTTAGATATTTTAAGTTCCATCTTAGTGTTTTAATTGCTTATTTTTTTGATTATGGCAAGTGAGAAATATTTATTTTATTTTGTTTCTATCAAAAAAAAAAAAAAAAAAGCTTGTGGGTGCGCCGCACCTACAAGGTTGTTTGTGTGAGTGCTGTAGCCCCGGAGCACCCACGTAGTCGGTGCGCATACACACGTATAGTAGGGAAGGAGATTCACGTTCATATTAGAACTTTGCGCGGTGTAAATAGCTCAGGTTCAGCTAGTGGGAGAAAAAAAACTATTGCGGTTTACGTAACTGTGTGTTCGGGAAATTCTTTTAAGTGATGGGAGCTAGACAGAAATATTTGTTCATATTTAATTACTTGATTTCGCAATTTGACCATTGACTGAAGGGTAAAAGAACTCATATTACGATTGAAATTTGAAATTTCTGTCAGTTGACATTTCTTTCCTTTTTTTAAAAAAACAAAATCTGACAACCTTGTTAGTGTTTTAAACGACTGATAAACAGTCAAAGGCTGTCAAATCTTTTCACAAAAATCATCACTCATCCCTCCCCCCTAGTATTATTAAGTCAAACTGTATGTATGTGCTTGTCTATCAAAAGTTCCACTGTGAAACTTGAGGACGAGAGGTACTACACTTCGATTACAAGTACTGGTTCAAACATCAGTTGTTCTGAAAATCAGAGAAACTTGATCAGGTTATATGCTTTCATCAACAGACATATCTCCGTCCTTCCCTCCCCCCTCATCCGTAGAGATAATCGCTGTCCCCACCTTTCCGTTTTGCATTCTGTTTCAGGTGGCAGGTTCTTGAATCATGTTCATATATAAGTATATACACAGAACCGATTTCCCTATTCAGTCGTACATTCGCTCTCACACACACATATATAGACTTGACAGCGTTAAACACACACAAAATTCATCCCTTTAGCTGTGGAGAACGCTTTCCATGTTTGACAACTAGTACATTGTTAGTCTTTGAAACGCTAGTTGATGTGTTGATTAACGTAATGACTGACCAAACAAAGCGATTATCCAATTTCCCTCAGTCCCCCGTATTAGTCAATCAGTGAAATACAAGGAATTGCCTTTTTTTTTTTTTTTTCCTGTTTCTAATTTTAAATTTGATGGAAAGAGCAAAAATTGGTCTCTCTCTCTCTAACGCTCTATTTTTTTTTTTAAAACTGCCCGCCTGGTACGTTTACAAATAGTATGTTTATAAATGTTCATGGCTGTTAGGAGTCTATCACTGTTTTTTTTCTAAACTTATAGATAGCACAAGCATACTTTTTTAAAAAGATTTTTTCAGTGGAACTGTAAATTATATTGGCAACGAACGATATATATATATATATATATATATATATATATATATATATATATATATATATATATATATATATATATTTAGTGCCATATCTGATTACAAGTTCATTTTTGTCGTATTTTTCTCAAAAAGTACACATGATAATTTACCCGTAAGCATGTTTCGTTAAGCTTAGTATGATCTAGTATAGTAACCGATATGTCTTACTTTTGTATAATATTTTAGTTAAATAGAAACTGAAATTTAAGAACGAGTCATAATCTAGGCCATATCTCACTAACCATACTACGAACAGTCATCTTTCAGAAATTAAAGTTTGAGATGCTCATGAGTTCTGGACTATATCTTATTCATTAGCCATACTATGTACGGTCATTTTATTAGTGTTATAATGAAGAGCTTCACTCACCTCAGTAGGTAGAGTTGCTGTCGTTCAGCATCATTTTCCTTTTTTACAAGATAATTTGTTTTTCTCAATTTTCTCTAACTACGCATGAGCTTTCATACTTTGCGTATCATTTTGTTTGCTCACTAAGATCTATCGATTAGTATGTGTGTCTCATGTTAATGCTGATCAAGTCATGCTAATAATATTGTAGCATTTACTTCATAACGTGTACAGTACCGTATATTTTAATGTTATATCCCTAATGAAATTGCATTCAAACAGTTTAAGCATACTATCAATTGTTTTCATTACGCTGTCCAGGGGTTCACCTGTCCTCCGTAAAATGTGTGTCTGGGGAAATAGGGGCATAAAGTTATCCCGAACAAGGTGCTGGCTACATTTCTTTTTGTTTGGTATTATATGTACTGAAGTCTAGAGAGTATGTAGCGTGATTTTCATGCAGCAGTTGGCCTTGGCGCGTTGACGCGAATGGAGACTGTCCTTTATCATTTCTTCCACATTCTCATCCCACCGATCCTTTGATCCTTTTGATATTCGTTCACTTACATCAAAACATTAGGATTAGGAATTAGATTTCGAGGCATTTAGCATCTAAGACCATGTTAGCCCGTCACGTATAAGGGGTGATGTCCCTCGGCGATCTCACTATCCGAAGAAAGGGCTGGCAAGGGAAGGAGGCGACCTGAGACCTGGATGTTAGGCACCATTCCGGCATTTGTCTGGTGTAAATGAGGAAAACCTCCTCAGGATGGCTGGCCTAAGAAATCTTTTACACTTTTTCGACCGACTACCCCCACGGAGAATCGAACCCGGGACCGCTCGCACCATTTGATCAAACTATCCATCTCCTTAAGCCTACAGGACATAATCATAAAACGTTAAGTAAAACATTTTATTTTCACTCATTTTAATAATTGACATAAAAACCTACTCACATGACAGTTAAACAGCTTGGTGTCATATTACAGCAAATCTTGTTTTTCCATTTGAAACAGATTTTAGGTCCAAACTGTGAGTGAACTGTGCCAGCCTGTGTAAGTAGTAGTGAAATATTTCTTGTTAAAGGAAGTAGGTCTAAAGTTACAGAAGTCAACTTTAAACCTCTCTAGTTGTTATATATTTTTTTTTTCAAACGTTCTTTTTATTTAAAAGCTTGTCTATAGAAATAGTACGTCTGCAGTTTCTGTCATTACCACTAGTTATCCACTTTTCTTTCAGTCGTGGTACTAGATGCGTCTCTTTGAAGCCTGAAACTTTTTAAATTTTTTCCCCTTTTTTGTCTTGTCTTTCCATCTTTGATTTCTCCCGAACGTTCTTTGACAGAAGAGTAAAACACTATTACATTTCTTCGCTGTATTTTTCAGATCTTGAAAGAAGCATCTCTGTTTGTTGTTGATCTTCTGATGGCCAAAGTTCTGAAGTTGTTTACTGCTGCTATATTTTCCCTCTATTTTAAAATTATTACGCCTTACTGTTCGTCGCACAGTGATATCTAATGAAATAACTCTTATGACAAACTAGATCGAAATGTGGTAAATAAGGAAATAATTTCATAATTAGCTAGAAACATTACTAAATTTTAAAAATAAATGTTTAAATTTAAGTAAAATTTGAAGGCTGACAAACGCGAATTCTATTAATAAAAAGGTGAAACATCTCAGTCTGTGCATAACTCCTTAATTCTGAAATTGTAAAATGTCGTCCTATTAGTTGTCGGCACATGCACTATCGCTTGCTGCTCATTGATGTGAATTCACGCAGTGTTGGATGTATAACAAAGTCATTGAATAACTACATAAATATGATAAGGACTTCGGGGTGGTTCGTAGGAAAATTCAATAATAATAATAATAATAATAATAATAATAATATAATTCCTCGTGGCTATACGGTTACCTTCGGCGCGAGATAGCCAGGCTTCATTCTCGGTCGTGTTGTTTAGATTCCACGTTAAGCTGTAGTGCTGAAAGGGACAAATCAGTGAATCAAAATAAGGAAATAAAAATAAATTTGTTAAATGTAAGCAATTAGAGCTTTTTAAATTTTGAAAAATACAACGATAATCACCCCGATTGTATTGTATGGGTGCGAAACATGGTCGCGTACTTTGAGGGAAAAACTTAGACTAAAAGTATTTATACCTTCTACTAAGTGTCATCAAATATAGAAGGCTCATGAGGGCACGTAATGTAGCTAGAATAAAAAAAAGTAGGAACAATATCAAAATTTTAACTGGAAGTTCGCTCGAGAAACGACCATTAGGAAGACCTTGGCGCAGATGGGAAGCCAAAATTAAGATATATCTCATAGCAATAGGAATACAAAGTAGAAACTGGATCCAGTTAGTTAAGGACAGAAATCGATGGAGAGCTTTTGTGAACGCTGCATTCCACCTCCTGGTTCCATAGGCCATAGAGTTAGCTATAACTTTAATCTGTACTGTTCAGCAGACCGAATACTTTGGGAAGAAGCTAGTTTCTTTTAGGGTTCCAATGCAGCTCCGTTTTTAAAGAGTAAGAATGCGGGAGGAAACGGGATTATCTCGAGAAAACCCACGGACACGATATCTACCACAAACTTACTTGGCCGAGGATGCAACCCACAACCGCACTCACCAAAAGTAAGCGTTCTACCACTGGGCCCCCGTGCCTCCGTCATAAATTGTATACTATTCTATACGAAAGGCCTTGAAAACAGTGTAATAGGATTGTGCAGATGCTACTTGGCTTACTTTCTGCAATTTTAATATTTTCACTGTCTTTAAATTTCAGTGTAATATATATTCAGTGGAGTTTAGGCCCTCCCTTGATCATATCCTGATCCGCCACTATATATATATGGCTTTTGAGTTTAACAATTATCTTTAACTGAACAGTATTCCCTTTTTAAACTCTTTATTTTGTGGTTATATAAATTGATTTTAAAAAAAATTATTCTCATGGTGAGAAATAAGGCACTGGAATATCGCTACCCTTCAATGAGAGAGAGAAAAGCTTAGAAAAATATAAAAAAAATTAAAATATTAGAAGAGTTTTTTTTATCTACCTACTAACGCTGTTAAAAGCTACAGAAAATTCCTTTTTCGTTATCCCTTGTCCAGTGCGTTTCCTAATGTACTGCTCACAAATGTTGCCAGGTCAACTCTCGAATAAAATTCTGTTATCGCTCTATGTTACGCATCATATTCACCTTGGTTTTATTGTTATATGGCAATAAAACTAATATGCATTCGTAAAAAAACAGGGGAAAAAAAGTAGTTTACTACAAGCAAAATGTATTATCATCAGCCAGTGCTTAAAATGATTTTGTGTTCCATGTAGGCGTGTGCGTATGAAGAAAGAAAAAAATAGCTTTATAAAGTCAATTACGAGAACACAACGTTGCCATCTATCTAATTAGGGGAGTAAATAGTATATAGCTGAGCTTTTGATTTACTTTATGTGAAAATATTTAAAACAGGTCTGTGGATTGGGCTACAGAGACAATGTCTAGATGTAGGTAGTTTTTAAATAAGCATGTTAAGAGTAACATCAATTTTTCCTTAAATGCTACAGAAATCATAAGTATAGTACATAAGAAAAGAAAATCCTAAGTAATTTTCTAGTAGACAAAACCTTACTTGTTAAACCACTCAAGTGTTTTTCAGTTGATCTGCCTAGTTTGTCATCTTAAGTCTTTTCACATCATATAGCTAGCTAATTCACTTGAAGTATTCATTTGAACAATGCCTTATTATTCACTTGCATTTATCATCCACATTATTTTAACCTATATGATAAATTCTATTAAAAAAAAAAAATAATCTAGTCTATCGCGATTATACCCAAAAGCTAAAGGAGATGGATGAATAATGAAAGCGAATAATCGTGAACAAGATGGTGGAATGAAGATGTGTGATAAAAAAAAAAAAAAAAACAACTTCCACTGAGTAGTAATTTCCTAGTGCTAAAATACAGTAGGTAATCCGTTAACGCGAACATAGCCGTTCAAAAACCTTTCTTTTTAATAAAAAAAAATCAGAAAAGCACTTGCGAAAATTCAGAGAATAGAAATCAACTTTCATAATACACGAAAGACGTCACAGCTGTTAGTCTCTTTTCAGTAATAGTTTACTGTATAGATGGCAGCAAAGTACACTTCTATAGATCTTACATCCAGATAGAATTCCTTATTCTTGTGGTGTTCTGTGGGGTGTTTATCCGTACTATATTAACCTTGTGTTATCCGAACATGGTGTTTATTGTTGTGACTAGGGCCGGATTTATGGGGGATGCACCGGAGCACATGCATCCCGCCCCCCTTCGTCCTGAATATAAACTATCTAAAATGAGAAGCTAGCAGTGAAAATAGCAACACTTTCCGAAAGTTTCATGTCATGTTTCCGTTTCGGGCTTATAAGAAGGCGGAGTTTTGTAAAAACAATAGTTTAAGTAAATTTTGTGAGGATTGAAGGAAAATGATTTACCGAGAACAGACACTTAGCATTTTCAGGAAAATTCCTCATTCATACTACAGATGTCTAAAGGCATTTTAAAAAAATAAATTTAATTCAAGTATACTGTTAAGTTATTGGTGCATCCCGTTAGAAAATCCAGGATCCGGTCCTGTACGTGACTACTTTGATCCAGTATTTTTTTTCTAGATCTTCCTCTTTTTCACCTCAATCATAGGTTGCTGGACAACATGGAAATTCTAAAACTTTTCTCTCCTTTGGGAGAGCTGTTTTATTCTTTAAGGGCTTTTCTTTGTAACTGTATTCTATCTTTGGTCTTCCTCCTGGTTTTCCTTCTGCCTTTCCCTCTATCAGCACGGTGATCCAATTGGAGTACCGAATAAGATGGTCAAGCATGCTGTTTCTTCTCTTTTTTTCTATTCTACACTTCCAGCTTGGATATTTCAGCTTTTCTCAATGTCCACGTCTCCAGTCTGTAAAGCGCCATGCTCCATACCAGGGTCTTAATAAATCGTTTTTGAACGTCCAACGACACATTTCTCGATGTTAGCAGTCCTCTTTTCCTATTGAATGCTTGTTTAGCCTGCGCTGTTCTGGAACTTACATCTTTTTTTACTTCTTCCGTCCGAGGATATTAGACTTCCTAAATAGGGGAACGTCTTGACGTCTTCGATTTTCTCTCCGTCTAGCCATACGCTTGCCCCTTCCTATCCTGCTCTTGTGCACTTTATCACTTTGGTTTTCTTCGTATTTATCTTTATTTTGCATGTTTTATCCAGTTGGTCTTTCAAGTTTGAAAGTGCTTCCTGCAAGTCCTTTTCGCTCTCCGCTATCAGTACTATGTCATCAGCGAACTTTACTAGTTAGCTTTAAACTTTGAAACTCACATTTTACTATTATCTGTGTTTTTCTTCTGTTATTTTGAGAGTTGTGAAAGAAAACCGCAAATACTATGAGATTAACTCTTAATAAAAATGTCTTAAGTTTAAGAGTTCGACGGCAGGCACCCTTGCGTGGCTCAGCAATCGAGCCCTCACCTTCAGTGCAAAAGGTCCCTGATTCGATTCTAGACTATATGAGTTTGTCCTGGACAACATTGAATCCGCAAGTGCACCAGGGTTCTCTTATTTGCTCCCCACATCTTTATTCTATCAGTTCTTTCATAATCATCCGTTTTTTTTACCTCTAGGTATAATCATGGTGCATTAAATTAAAAAAAAAAAAGTAACGTCTGACATGTCCTGTAGGCCAAAGTAATGTGGATGATAAATGCAAGTTAATACTAGTGGGATTTGGTAGGATTTAAGCACAGATGTGGGGGATACTCGAAAATCTTTCATAAATATGTCATAAGCTCGCACGGTGAGGCCAAACCAAGGAGAGCAAGCACTTAATGATCAGTTTACCTTCCTCCTTTACCCTCCTCTTTCAAATGCAGTTCCAGAAATGACTAGAAATATTACCCGAATATTGCTGATAACTTTAATGTTGAGAATAGTCATATGTTCCGGTCAATTTTTCAAATAAGTAGAGAGAGAGAGAGAGAGAGAGAGAGAGAGAGAGAGAGAGAGAGAGAGATTGAGATTGAGATTATCTGGTGTTCAGGAGAATGAAAAACTAAAGTGTATTATTAATTTTCTTTTCAGTTCTTACTTCATACCTTTGTTATACTTTAATCACCTGAATGATTTTCCGCAAATAAATTACATGTTACTCAATATTTTGGAATATGTGGCAACCTTGCGTGCACGTAACGAGCAACTAATTCTCCCAGTTCTCAGTTTTCTGAGGAATTTGTGTACCTAGTTAGTTTTTTTCTTGTTTGTTTTCATTATTTTCCTACTTTTCTTTCGAAAAAGAGGGCAATCTACATGAAATTTAGTGCTTATATACCGTACACATATCATGGGTGGAGCAAACGAAGGTGTGGCTAGAAGCCATAAGAATTGGTCTGGAGCGGATGAGTAAGAGAGGGGGGAGGGAGAGAAGGACATAAGCCGTGAATAAGAGACATCTCGTGACCTGAATAAAAGGTTCATACACTCGAAAGAATGTGTCCTTACAGTTGAGGGCAGTCCGTGTTGTTTGCAATGTGTGTGACATACGTGTATATGTATGTAGAATCGCCTTACGTGTATACTGACTGCTTCTTTTCAAAATGTGGATTAATATTTTATCTACTTCTTGACCAATTTAAGAGTCATAGAGTACCTCTCATGGATAATAATGTAGTCACACACTAGAAACCGAAGACACTATGAGAAGAGCAGTAACATTCCCTCAGAAAGGGAGTTCATAGATATATTTTAGAAAATAATAATGCTCATAATGAAAGAATAATTTCCCCCCTCCTCCCATTTAATTGTTAACAAAAGTTATGTTTGTTCTCGCAGAGAGTAATACCTTTCAAATAAAAAGAAAAAAAAAATCTTGGAGTTTGCTTTATTATTTTTTAATTTAACGAGAGTGTAGCTGCGTCTTAATGTACGATTCGAAACTGCAACGATCGATTTCTGAATTTCCCATAGTACAGGATGGTCCGGAAGTGGGCGTACCCCTAATTGTACTTCTTCAAATACAATGGACATTCTTTTCTGGAGATGCTCAATGAGTGGTTGGTGCCTCAAATAGAAGAAAACAGTATCAAAGACACTGTTGTGAAACAGCAGGATGGAGCACCAGCGCACTTCGCGATTCACGTGCACAATTACCTGAATCAGACGTTTCCCGGACACTGGATTGGAAGAGGTTGTGTATCTTTAGGGATGCGCACGAGACGAGTCGAGACAGGATTTTCCTGACAAAATTCGAGTCGAGACACGGCTCTTCCAATAGAGAAATATACATTTTTCGAGTCGAGACATCACTTTTACACCACATTTTCGAGTCGAGACAGCCACAAATCTTGTCTCGTGCGCATTCCCTATGTATCTTCACCAGCTCCCTTTGTCTGGCTTCCAAGAAGTCTCGATCTGACGGCACCAGACAATGCTCTCTGTAGTTTCATAAAGCAATAAGTAAGAAACACTTGCTATTACACAACGAAGGGATTACGAGCAGCTATGGAACACGCCTTCACCCTCGTGACTCCGGAGTATCTCCGCAAAACATCTACGAGAACTTGGTGCAAAATTCAGCTGTGTTACGACATGAATGGTGATCATACCGATGTTTATGACTTAAGACCTCAAGATAACTGTGTACAGACATTCTGCCAGGACTAACACTATATTATTGAAACTTAAGGGGGAGGGGGTTACACCCACTTCCGGACCACGCTGCAAAAGTAGTATTCGAACCTACAAGAATCGACCCAGATTTCACTAAAGTAGACTCTGGATTCGAATCCACAGAGATTGAACTCAGATTTGCGAATCCATAGGGATCGAACTCAAATTTCCCCGTAGAAGTGGTAATCGAATGCATGACTGGAATCCAGATATCCCCATACTAGACTGGAATTCGAATCCACAGGGATCGAACCCAAATTACCCAAAGGTAGATGAGAACTGCGTTCAGGCACGAAGGAAATCTTTTCTTCGCCTTCGCTTTGAAAACTTCCTTCGTTCAATTCGAACGGTCTCCTCATGACCCCAGTAGTCTCTTTGGGGAAATAAGTTGGGATAATATAAGGGATGACGATCGTGCCCCCCTCTCCCTCTGTTCCGTAGGCAGATTTCTAATCTTTCAGTGACAATGATCGCATATGGATATCAATAGTTCGAGTAATGTGCACTCCACTCACGCAAGTATTGCTATACACTTATCTGCGTCTCCAAACTCGTTATCGCAAGGGGCTAACGTAGATGTTTTTCGTACAGACAAGCTCAAGTTCTATAATTTGTAAGGGGAGCTAGCCTTAGAAATGTCAATAGTACAGGGTGTCCCAAAAATCTCCATACCCCTATATTTAAGTATCACAGAATCATGTCAGTGTAATTTTAGTTTATTTATTTATTTATTTATTTATTTATTTATTTATTTGATAAGTACCGCAGTACAACATGAATACATACATGTCCAGTAGATGTACCGACTGTTTGCCCAGTGTATGGTTTTTCGTGCAACCACATACATGCCACTAACAGTTACCCTCAGCTGTGTAAGTGCAACCACAAACATAGCTCATATTTAACACCTGAAATAGTCCACCTGACCGTGGAACGCAGAATACCAGATAGTGCTTGAAAGTAGTGTTACCAATACCACAGGTAAAATTACAGTGAGATAATTCTATGTGATACTCAATCTTAAGGATACGAAGACTTCTCAGACACCCTGTAGTTTAGAAGCTTCCATAAGTAGCCTCCATGCAAGAAAAGGCGCTAAAACTGGAATCAATCATTATCGCAAAATGGCAGTCCAGATTCTTTGCACACCGTGTCAAACTTTTAGAGAAGGACATGCTGAGAAATCTCACGATGCTATGCATAAGTATAGAAAATCTTATAAAATAGCTATGTCCGTCCGTCTGTCGGTTGGCTGGTATCAGAACAGAAACAGTAAGAGGTACTGAGAAGCTGTTTCTCGGAATCAATTAAGGTTCCAATAATATGTTCCCCTTAAATCTCGGTTAAAACCGGAAGTGGCAAATATCCATAATATCCGATTTCAACATTGGTCATTATATAGCAAAACGATGATAGATCGCGAGAGGCTTTTTTTTTTTTTTTTTTTTTTTTTTTTTTTTTGAATCGATTAAATGTTCCAAGAATAAATTCCATTTCCAACTTTACAACTGTGCTAAAACCAGAAGCTGTAGAAATCCATTAGCACTTTACGGTTTAAATATTAAAATCTTCATAGACCAAAGCTGGTAAGAGACAAGGAGAAATTGCTTAAAAAAAAAAAAAAAATCGTTGTCTGAAGAGCAAGATTAATCTCTCACTGCAACTGGAAGTTAAAGATCTACCAATTTGTCAGTGAAAATATTGAATTACCCTAGATATCGAACATACATCAGAAAATGGGTCAATCTGTAGGTGTGTAGTATCCTTATTGTAAAGCAGAAACATAGTCTGTGAATAACGCTAGTATGCAAAGTCCAAAACATGCAAGATGCACGGGTTGCATAACGACCTAGGCAAAACCATATTCTTAATTCTTATTATAAACGCAAGTTCCCCGAGTCTCTCAGTCACACAAATTTCAAGTAGTTCCAGTCCGGCTAATATTGCCGCTAGCGGCACTGCTTCCTGTCTGACGGCGAGAGATGTCGCTAGTGTGTAGCAGTTTGCAGTCGTACTGAAATCTTGGGGAACAACTAGTATATAGGCCTAAATGTACCAAATATTATTATTATTATTATTATTAATAATAATAATAATAATAATAATAATAATAATAAATGTTCTTTACTGTCTTATTAGTGTGGCGTTTTATTAGCTATATGATACAACACAACAGGAAGACGACATAAGGAAAACTTTGCAAGCTAAACGTCCTTTCACGACAGGAAACTGAAGAGAAAATTTCCCTTTATTTTCGTTATCCATCTAAGAAATTTATCACCTCACCTTAAAACATAAAAGCTAATATAGGGCGTTATTACAGTAAAAGTAAGCATGCAAACTCAAGGTTCTAAGTATATATATATATATATATATATATATATATATATATATATATATATATATATATAATATGTGTGTGTGTGTGTGTGTGTATTGTAAAATATATACGTAAGGTGTTTGTAGATATGCCCTTTTGTATATACTGGATATACATATATCGTGCCTTTGCGCGCGCTTTAATTTCTTTGTAAACCAGAGGTCTCCGGCTTTGCGTGCCAAATGACAGTAATGTTGAGAGTAATGGTAGCTGAAGGGGAAGCGTATGCGTGAATTGCAATTTCCGGCTGTTACTAGTTAAGGATCTAAAGCTGACTTCAAAAAGTCAGGAAACACCAGCTTGCATTAAACTAGACAGAAGAAGAAGGAGAAAAGTGGACTGCATCACGTTAATTAAATGACACAAACAATGAAATTGTATTGCTTTTATTGTGAGGAGCGTTTTCAAATACAGTATAAAGAATCTCTTTGGTGCCTCTTCTTGTGGCTGTATTTAATATTCAAACTACGGTCAAAGTGGCGAAATGTCAGCTTAAAGGAAGAAGAAATAAGATTTGATTGAATATACTAAAATAGTATATGGGAACGTTTCAGTATTGTTCTAGTGACAGTTGATGCCACACTGTTCAAATTTTTTAGTCATTACACAGTCAGAACTTGAAAGTAAGTAAGTAAATAAAACACGAGTGTATGAGACTAATGTTAATAAAGGTAATCCCTAACTTCAGAAGAAATATATATATAATTCACTATTATTGTAGGGAACGTGCATCCACTTTGTTGTACTGTACAATCACGAACATATGGAAATAAGTAGACGTAAGAGTCTTTATTTCTTATGGCTCTAACCTCTACTTATTTATGTTCGTGGTTGTACCATAATATCACCGAACTGAAGCAGTTGTGGATCTGGTCAGTATTTCAGATGGATTATCGTTTGATCAGTACTTGAGATGGTATGAGCATTCACGCAACGTTGTAATGGCAATTAGGGAGCTACTGATAAAAGAGGAAGGGGAATTGCAGTGAAGAAAACCCCATGTCCCTAGTAGCGGATCTAACTGGGGGGCCTAGCCCCCCCCTCAGTTTTTGAGTGACAAAAATGATTCAAGCTATTATTTATATATTTGTGAAAGTTTATAATGAATTCATGATATACATATCATAGTCTCGGTTCTGTCTGCCCCAGTTTTTACAGTCTGCATCTGCCACTACGTGTTCCCTAATTTAAAATGTTTACTTTTTTAGTTTAAGCTCTTCGAAAGACTTCGCATTAGGGAGATATATATATAGTGAAACCTCTACTAACGGACACCTCTATAAAGCGGACACCTCCCATAACGGACATATTTTGTAATCCCCAAACACTGTAATAAGCAAAAGCACATTGGCAAACCTCTCTAAAGCGGACACTCTCTAGTACGGACACGGACAGTCTTTCCTGTCTTTTATAGGTATTATTCACCTCCGTATTACGGACACTCTCTAGAAACAAGTTGACACTCTCTAGAAACATGCGTCCGCAAGGAAGCACATGAGGGTGTGACAACATTTTGCCTCCTCAACTGTCTGCTCAAGAGGAAAGGTCTCCGTTTAACATCCTCATGTTCTTTGCTTGCATTCTACTCTCACCCAACCTGTTCTAGATACAAAAGTGATTGACAGTTGCCCACCGTTTGGGATGATAAGTTATTTTACTGTCCGCCGGACACTCTAACTAAGCAAAAGACAAATTTGGTATATTTTGCCCACGGGTACGCATATTGTCTCAAAAGTCATTACTAGACTGCAATTAACTCACAAATTAAAACAATACACCGAAAACGTAGTAAATAGCGATAAATGTAAAGTGCAGAGAACTATAACATCTTATTTCCATGTTGTGCCTCGAACATAGAGTATTGGATGGCGCAAGATAATACAGGTACAGTAACATTTTGGTAATATTCGTAAATACATGATTCATGCAAAAGTATTTTTCTAATTGCACAATACCTTGTACTAATTTACGTAAGAAGATACTGAAACCTCTCTAAGGCGGACACCTCTCTGTAGCGGACAATTTTTGATTCCCTACGGCTGTCCGCTTTAGAGAGGTTTCACTGTATTTTTTTAATTAGTATTTTCGAATATGTATTTACTTCTTGGGATTCTCATCTTTATACCACGTAAGAACCTCCAGTCGAACACGCATAGAAGAAACGGGGAAAGTAAATAAAAAATGAAGCAAATGCAGAAAAAAAAAGAGCGTAAAAAATAAGGTGTGATTAAAATAGGCTCGCGTTGGTTGTGGTGTACCCGACAGCAGCACGATTGGTCCTCTATTATACATGACGACTACATTATTAACTCGCAAGAAGTGAAATAAAATAAGGGGAGGAAAGGAAAAAAAAAGTAAGTATATAGAAAATAAGCAAGATACAAACTTACGAACCACCCGAGGCTTCAAAATTGTTCCCCACTCCTGGTGAAACAAACTACAACAAGAGGGAGAGTCGGGGGAGAATTTAAGTTAAAAAAAAAAAAGTGGAGAACGTCGTTTTCTGTCACGTCTTGAAAATGAGTCTAGATAAATCGAAATAGCGTGAAGGAAGCAGGACAAGTAATATCGATTCTTGGTTCCCAAGGGCCACTTCTCTCAGGAGAACAAGAAGAAAAAATAAAAATAAAATAAAAGAAGGGGGAGAAAAACCGAATGAACGTTAAAAGCTCCTGAAATTGTCTTCTCCGCTTCATCGTCTGTACCACCACTAGAGAGTACGATAGTGCCAATAACACTTCTCCCCCCTTCTCTCCCGAAACCCCCATCACTATATACGAAATCCAAAACGTTGTCCTTGTTGAGAAGAGTGTTCTGTAAAAGCCATCACGCTCATCACCCCGAGACAGCATATCAAGTATAATTTACCCATCTTCACCCCCTCTGCTACAGATCCCGCATTTGTGTGCCCTCTTCACCCCTTCTTTGGATATACTAACAGGTTCACTCATCACTTTCCGAGTTAGCTATATATGCACCCTCCCCCCTCTCTCTCTCTCGTTTCCTCTCACAGTTAACTTGTTGAGAAAAAGGGTACTTTCTCGTGATCGTTTTTAGTTAACAGTAAAATGCTTCTCTTTTCGTTAACTTAAAAAAAGGATAATAGTAATAATAGTAAAAAATAACTCCCTTTGAAACGATCTTAATTGACATTTCATGTGGCGTGTCAAGTGATGTGGCTTGTTGCTCATCATTGGGGGCTGCATCGTCATCGTCCGAGCGGCATCATAGCCCTGAATTATACAGATCAACAAGCTCCTCTTAACACCCATCGATGCCTCTGTGAGCAGAGATTACAGTATACATATATGGTTGGAGACTGTTCATGCACACTTGCTTTTTGTGCTGAACGGGTCCCGGGGTGGTTGCATATTCGATAAAGACCTCTTTTTAGTTTTGACCCAATAATCGTGAAACCTGTTTTAAAAAAAATTCCCAGAGTTTTCGTTTAAATTAGAGAATATATTGCATACAAGTGAATCGCAATTAGTTGAATGGCTTATGGGTATGATTTATAAACTAAACGAAACAACTACGATAAATACAAATTAATGAGCAGTTAATGATTGACGAAATATATATATATATATATATATATATATATATATATATATATATATATATATATATAGATAGATAGATAGATAGATAGATAGAAATAATAGAATTAATCCTTAGTAGAAAGGAGACAAATAATAAATGAAAGTAGTTGATTATGGAAGAACTTTTAGAGTGAGAATAGCTGGACAAGGTAGAAGATATGTTATCTACTACAAGTTCACATACTCCTTGGTCGAACTACAGAAGTGTGTGTGCTTAACAGAGGTGAGTGTTTTACCACAAAGCTAATGTATTTCCACTAAACTCTCAACTCACACCTTAAGTGTAAGACCTTAGTTCTAAATACAGGAATAAATATTTTGCTATTATTGGCAGATCATTTGCCGACTTGCCACAACTGTGAAAAGCTTCCATGCATCACGATCTTCAGTTATCCTCTTCATCTTCACGGAATTTTCCATCTTAAACAATCTTTCCAGAGCTTGCTTGTCTCTATCTGGATAGCGTACGCACCTTTGGTGTGGGTGACGTGGGTTCGATTATCTATGAGAGCTTATGTAATTCGTATCCCACGTAGGTCTATCGTGTCTCATATAGCCTTGCTGCTGAAATGAACGCTAAAATCAACTTAAGTAAAAATAAGAAAACGTCAGTTAACTGTAAATACTTTCGTCCTTCCTTCATTCTTCCTGCCACCATACACTACCATAGCACGTCTCTCATCATACTGTTCCTTCTCAGCCAACCTCCCAATAAATTTCTTTTCCTCTTTTCAGTTACATCTAAATTTTTCTTCTTTTTTCCCCTACCGCTTCTAACACATTTCTCGTTCTACTCAACTAATTCTCTTCATTCTTCTTCACACTCATGTGTTGTGATAATAGTATTCAGATATTATATAAACAATTAGAACATTAACCAATATTTAAATTTTAAAAAATAACTATTCAATACATATATGCGACATTTCTATGATTGGCTAACAATTTCGTCTTTAGTGCGTTTGGTTTCGGGTTCGATAACATGCTAGCGCACATATAATTTAATCTTGACCCACATTAAAATAAATGAAACAGAAAAATTGGGGAAGTATCCTTCTCCGGAAACTACAAGCATGGCAATAGAAGCTCATGTGATGACCGGTCATTACCCATAGAGAGAGTGGAGAACTGGGAGAGCCTCATACATTGTAGACTGCAGCATCTTGGAATCCGACTGAAGATTTGAGTATTAAACTATAGATATACCACATTGACTTGACGACACCTAGTCTTCCGTTCCGAGCGCTGCTATCGGCTGAAGGAATTCCACTTCCTTTGGCTAAGGCTCTCTCGCTTAGCAACAGCTAAACCCTTATTGGCTCAACCGTGGGTGTGTTGCGAGTGTGAGCTTTAGTTCGCATATTTGCCACGGCTCAAGACATTTTGGCAGCACTATGATAAAATCCAAAATCAGTGGTTCAATACTTCGTCATTGTAGCAATTTTGGGTAAAAGGTATGATGGGAAAAACATGGATTGTTAAGTAATGCTTTTCGTATCAGAATATACTTACAAGTAGAAAACCCTCTTCAGAAGTTAGCTCTTATCTGCCCATTCATAGTCCTTTTTCAGGAGTTTGGTTTAGCAACCAAAAACTTTCATATACTCTGTCTGTCCGGCCGAGAGACGAGAAAAAAAGGATCAAAAACTACTTGATGGATGACGGTCAATTTTGACCAGGATACAGAGGGTAAAAAGTTTGGAATCAAGTTCGTAGATGGAGGTGATCCATCCAGTTGATCCAAAGACATGACCCCCGGTATATTCAAATGATAAATTATTTAAGGGGATTGTAGGTGGATATTGCCCCTTAGCAGTATGCAACTCAGTTATACATGGATATCATATTGGGTGCATACCATTCAGTTACTTTAAATATTAAAAGTATTATTTAATACTATTTAATACTTTAAATACTGAATATTAAATATTAATAAACCAAACTCCTTCATGTGATGTACAGGTGAGACTACTACTTAAGTTAATAAAAAGTTGCCCACAACTTGTCTGTATCGAAGAAGCCCTTATTTTATCAAATAAGGAGAATGTTTCTGAAGATGTGTATTATTGTATGCATACTTTTCCCATTTATAATCCTAATCTTTGTATGATAAATTTAATATTGTATTTGCAATTAGGAACATTATATTACATTACATATAATAAAAACAAGTTCGAATATAATTACACTGCCCAACATGCTTTTGTCTTCGGGAAAATAATAGGTGATTGTGAATAATTTTGGTGTGTAGAAAACGAAAATGGTAATTTTTGCACATCACGTCACAGTTCTGAGATATTGCATCATATATATTCCGCTCATACATGTAATTTATGGAAATGAAGAACGTAAAGTAAGTCCAGTTTAACCGTCAATAATCGAAGAGTGGAAGTTTAAAATACCTTGCCATAAGGACATTGTGCCTTTCAATGCCCTCTTATCTCTTTTCTTCAAATAGATAACAATTATAAGCAGTGTTGCCAACGTTAACAATAATATCACTAAACATACTGTGAAAAGTCACTAGAAACCTTAATTGTAATGGAAATAATGCTAGTTTATTCGCTGTGCATTTTAAAAGTCGGTAAATCCCCAGTTTAACAATGGTAAAGGAAACAAATATTGTCTCTAAAATATTTATCAAATCACAAGATTTAGCGACAAAATCGCTAATTAGCAACATTAATTGTAAGCAGGATTACAAGAGGCAACACAAACGCAAGCGTTTGTAAGGAAGGTAAGATGCATATCTCGATACAATATAAGGTACCCATGGTGTATATATAGCCTGACAAAGCCGGGCACTTAATAATGAAATCATCAAAAGTTTGAATAGATATTTCCAAGGCTTTTTATAAACATCTTATCTCCGTGAACCCCAAAGTTTTCAATTCTTCTCTACGTCATTGTTACGGATGATTCAGTAAGCTGATTTAAAAAGAGAGTTGCACGAGTTTATAAGTATGTGAACACCTTATAGGCGTCACCATGTAACAATCTGTATCGAAACTTTTTAATGTACCTACAATACAATAGGACCTCGATTATCCGGCACAGTTTCCGGGCTATTTCTCAGCCTCTATTCAATCGATCTGTTTCAAATTTTGCAGAATATAACTAGATATCCTTAGAAACATACTTTTCAAATTTGCTGTAAATCGGTAGAATAAGGGCTGAGAAATATTCCGAAAACTGTATCGGATAATCGTGGTTGTACTGTCTATAATCCGAATAATGAATCTGTTCATATCTTTTGAACCTGACGTGAGAGGTCATTTTTATGGTGATTTTCAGCGTGATCGTTTCCTTAAGAATCACCTATTTTGATCGCGGAGGTATAAAAAGAAAGTTTTTATTTGTTGGGCATTGTTATTGAAGAGAAGTATTAAAATATATTCGGATCCTACAATGACTGTAAGTCCACGTTACATGTATCTTTACTGTTGGAAAGGGACATCTACTCCAAAGCAAACAATTGTAACGAAAATAATATTTCAGTTGACTCCGTGCGTGGAGAGGAATATTTCAGTGTATTCTTCAGTAGATTTAATATTAATTACTTATCAATCGGAATTTTCTCTCTTTCTGCGTTCTAGTTGGTAAAACTTTTTTTTTTATTTTGTTGATGTATGTACCTGCTATCTATTTCCTGCTGTCAGGAGCCTTTTTCTTTATAACCTCTCTTTATCTCAAAAATGTGAACTTCAGTTATTTACATAGATCATAAGAGGGGAGGGAAAACTTATCATTAATTAAATATTGAAGCATTTTTCCTCTTGAAGTTGATAGCAGTACAAAATGATTCGTTTAACGTGAAAAAATATATGTGTATGTACACAGTCACACTGGTCGAAAGAAAGTAAAAACTTTTGACCAGTGCCGGATTTACGTGTAAGCTAAATAAGCTATAGGTTAGTTCCCCACTCTTTTGGGAGCCCCAAAAAACTAAAGGAAAAGCTAAGTGTACATTTCCAAAGTATAAGAAAAACAACAAAATAAAATTCACATTTAGCAACATGCTTTGTTCTATAGACTGTAATAATTAGGCCCCTTCTGCTAGCCTGCTTCCTAAAATATCACGTTTTTTTTTTTTTTTTCATTTCTGTATATAGGATGCCTATGTTCATCTGGACACACAAAGGGTCCCATTATCTTTAATAGTTTAAGGCCCGATCAAACCTAAATCCGTCTCTGCTTTTTACCTAGGGACCAGTCCTGAAAACTAGGCGCCATAATGCCTTTTTAACTATTCACGGAAATGTTAATAAAAAAAAATACTACTAGACTTTTTTTTATGCATATGGAATTCTGAAATAACTTTACTGATGCTTTTTGAGGTCTGTATTGAAATATGTAATGGATAATGGCAGATATTTGATTACATAATCCTGTTTATATATGTATTTTTTTGTTTACCATCAAATATATATACACACACATACACCCTATGGCTAAATTATGATTTTACTAATTGAATTGACTGCCAAATGTATTCAATATACACAATTAATTCCAATATAACGCGTTGGTGATTTAATCACTGCCTAATTTATTTTCGCAGTTTGAATCATTGATAGCATTAGAGGAGCAGTCGATGCATGCATGCATGCGTGTGCGTGGTGGTGGTGGTAGTGGCATTTATCCAAACAAATGCTGGATTGAATGTTGTTCACACGACATAAATTATTATTACCTCGATCAAAGCGTTTGGAAGAGTTGGAGGATAGCGATGTGATGGTTATATCAGCATGACTCCACTGTGGTCTCAGCACAATGTGGGAGTAATATAGACAGCCACTGTTATTATATACGGTACATGTTTTCAGCCATATATAATTTTCACTAGATAGCATGCGTTTTTATCTTTCTGGTGAAAATTGGAATTTTAGGTCGATCTGATGGAAATTGATATTTTAAGGCATTTTAATGTACGTTAAAAGTTTTGTAATTTTTTTCCCACTAATTAGACTTTTCTTGCTCGCGTGTCTTCCGATGAGGTGTGAGCATTTTCCGCAAAATTCATAAATTCTCAGGTCCTTAGCCAGAGAGGAGCTAGATGATGTCTTATCCGCGAGACTGAGACGAGACTAGGACACCTTATTCCTCATCTAATTTCGTCTCTATTCTCGGAAAGCTTTCCAAATATCATACTCTTTTTCTGCCACCGTGTGCGTGGGTTTTCTCGGGGTTCTCCCGTTTCCTCCCACTTTCTTCATTCCACCATTTCATTCATTATTCATCATCACCGTCTCCTTTAGCCTAACCGGCATAACCGTGGGGCGTAAAACTCAGAGATTTCATTTCATTTCTTTTTCTGCCCTAACTTTTTAAATTTCACCTAGAAGTTAACCTGAATCCTTCCACGTCACGAGAGGTGCACCAAAGATACAAGTATGGTATAACAACCGGCATTTATTAGAGTATATTCTGTAATTACTTGAGTATCTTTAACGATACATGTTCGTGGTAGAGCGTTCACCTCTGGTGCATGGTGTCCCGGGTTCGATCCCGGCTCCCGTCAAGTGAACTTTGTGGTGAACAAACACAGTGTGCGTGGGTTTCCTTGCAATTTTCCCGTTTCCTTCCACTTTCTTCATTCCGCCATTTTATTCGTTTGTCATTATCACCGTCTCCCTTAGCGAATCGTGGGACGTGAAACTCAGATTTAATTTCATTGTGTTCGTACAATCACTTCATCAATGCATAGTTTTTATACAAGGCTGAGTCGTAAGTCTTGCAATATTCTGGTACACAACATACCAGTATTTATTACAGTACCGGTACAATGAAAGCAGCTAGTTAAATCTAAAACATTTTAGTACTACATGATTAATGAATAAAAACTGTTTATTGATAAAGTGATTGTACGAACACAGTGAAGACCATTTATGAACGTTTAAAGATACGCAAGTCATTACAAATATACCCTAATAATAAATATAGTTTAAATGTTGTTATATCACACCCTTTGTTGGCCTCTCGTGCGGCGGAATGATTCTAATAGCTTGTAGATGATGACATACATTAGAACATAAATGTTGTACACAAATTTACAGAACTAGGCAAGACGAGAAAACATTCTTTGAAAATCGAGACGAGGCTTGGGCTCAGTGGTAGAGCGTTCACCTCATGTGCATGAGGTCCTTGGTTCGATCCCAGCTGGCGCCAAGTGAGCTTTGTGGTGGACGAACACCGTGTGCATGAGTTTTTTCGGGGTTCTCCAGTTCCCTCCCACTTTCTTCATTCCACCATTACATTCATTTCTTATCACCGTCTCCTTTAGCCTAGCCGGTATAACCGTTGGACGTAAAACTTAAACAGTTCATTTCATTTTGAGATAAGACTTGTCCCCAGCAAAAAACCTGCAACACGAGCATGTAAGTTTATCGTGAAACGACGAAGTCTTTTGCTCCAAAATAAGTGTGCAGGGGAGGACACCGAGGTTTCTCCTGGCGTGATTCGTGCCACTTAAGACATTTTGTTGATTCCCTACGCTGTTAAGCGTAGTTTCACAATAAACTTACATGCTCATGTTGCAGGTTTTTTTTTTACTGCGGACTGTACAAAATTTACTAGACTAGGCGAGGTGAGCAAAACTAATCTTCACTATATTTTCTAGCATCCCGCTTTTGCTCACACGTAACAAAGTCGATCATTCCACAACAGCTAATCCACAATTTAGCTTTTGGAGCGTGAAATATTTATTCAACAATCTGTACATATATTAATTATCCTAGCGTCAGACTCTTAATATTCTAGTGTAACGTTAATATTAAATTATTGTCGTGTTGCTTGTATTGCACTAACCTTTGTTTCAACAACTCATCATGTTAAAAGTTCTTCTCTCTCTCTCTCTCTCTCTCTGTGTGTGTGTGTGTGTGTGTGTGTTGATTAAGTATGTTGACTTTGTTCTTTCCTCTCTTTGAACATGAAACAACTAAAGAGGAGGTTGTAATAGAATATCCTAGTATTTTTCTCTTTTGTGGATTGCCATGTAATAATAAGTTAATTAGGTTTCAAGAGGTAATAATAATATTCTTCAATAAGAACATACCAACCTATGTTCCATTAAGTATTGTTAATTAATTACGCTAGAATAGGTATTATTAATATATTATTTATAGTACCTTTCATTCATTTTTTTAATTATTATTTTATAACAGGTCATTGAATTTTACAGTGAAATTGTGGTTATCGTCCGTGGTTTGATTCCCGATTATGATAAAACATTTCCGGTGTTGCCAGGATATCAGTTGTGTATCTGTTAATTAATACTTAATTAAAGTGAACTGGTATGAAGTGTCAAAAACAAGAACAGTGGAAACTTATGTGCTGCTTCTATAAAGCTCCTCGGTGTGCTATAACGTCAGATTTCAGATTTTCTGTTTTCAAAATACGTTCAAAATGAAAAAAAGGCAATACAAAATATTTTATAATGTTAAAATTTTTAATATTTACAAAAAAATATAAAAATAAGCTATAATAAAATTTTATAACAAGTACTTATTATATTTTCAATATTTTACAAAAATCTATAATATAAAATAGACGGTAATATTAAAATTTTATAACTTTTTTTTTCAATATTTAGGCTACGATATTAAAACTTTATAACGTAAAGTTTGCAATGCAATGTATAGAAAAGTTCTATAATATAAAATAGGCGATTAATTAAAATATATCAATTTTTTTGATAATTACAAAATTCTGTAATTAACAGGTTCATATTAGCTTTGCTTATCATAAATAACTCAAACTAGAAAACAAATCGCTGAACAATGCAACGTTTATTTTATAAAATAATAAATGTGTAACAGTTTCGCCAACTAACTGAACATATTGGCTAAATGACTCAAACTAGAAAACAAATCACTGAACAAAGCAACTTTTATTTTATAAAATACATGTGTAACAGTTTCGCCAACTAACTGAACATATTGGCTAAATGACTCAAACTAGAAAACAAATCACTGAACAAAGCAACTTTTATTTTATAAAATAATAAATGTGTAACAGTTTCGCCAACTAACTGAACATATTGGCTAAATGACTCAAACTAGAAAACAAATCACTGAACAAAGGAACTTTTATTTTATAAAATAATACATGTGTAACAGTTTCGCCAACTAACTGAACATATTGCCTAAATGAGACACTGTCTCATTTAGGCAAACTGGGGAGTCACGTTAAAACAAGACGTGACGGCCACTAAGTCTAGAAAGCTCCTGATGCGCCTGTTAGAGACAGGGCGTCTCAGGACACTGACTACACTGCTCCTCGCTAGGCAGGACGTAATTTAGCCAGTCGCTAGCGGATGACGTTGGAGCATTTTAGGCTCACAAGTGGCCCGTTACGCCAAGGGGTTTGGTTTGGTTTGGTTTATATTCTTACAATGCTGATGTTAAGAAAAAAATATATAATCAATTAATAATTACTTAGTTAATACATGGTTCAGTCACTAAATGACTAAATAGAACTTAAAATTTTCACACTTCTTCTACTTCAGATTAAATATCGTTCATATAATATATATATATATATATATATATATATATATATATATATATATATATATATATATATATATATATATATATATATATATATATATATATATATATATATATATACAGGGTTTTCATAAAGTCTGGACGGATTTAATTTGCTTATAATTTTCATAAAAATGCTCATAATGAAACGGTAGCGGAAGGATTAAATTTTTAGTTGGCAACACTGTTAGATAAGCGGCAACTCTGAACACGTTGAGAGAGGGAGAGGGAGGGCAAGGCCAATTCTGGTGTGTCGAAAGTTCACCAAAGTGTTCAAAAAGCCGCCACCAACTGAGAGTGCAATCCGAAAGTGGCATGCTAAGTTCTTGGAGACAGGAAGTGTCCTGGACCGTCTTCGAAGTGGGAGGCCACCACAACATCGCCTGCAACAGTGAGCAGGGTAAGGGAAAGCATCATCAACAGCCCACAGAAGTCGATTCCTAGACGGTCCTACGCGAATGTGTGGACGTAAATGGCGCCCAGTTGGAGGTGTGGCGGTGAATGAACTGAGCTGGTGCAGATTACAGGTAAACATTTAATCCTTCCGCTACCGTTTGCACTTTATTTGATTTCAATATGAACATTTTTATGTAAATTATAAGCGAATTAAATCCGTCCATACTTTATGAAAACCCTGTATATATATATATATATATATATATATATATATATATATATATATATATATATATATATATATATATATATAATATTATATCGGTTATTTTTACGTAAGTATGAATTTATGTATGTCGAGTTTAAATAACTCGGTGACTGTCTATAATTTATATTATCATTAATAAAAAAAATCAAACTTGTGTCGCGAGTT
The DNA here is from genome assembly GCF_964235325.1 of Thermobia domestica. Taxonomy (NCBI): domain Eukaryota; kingdom Metazoa; phylum Arthropoda; class Insecta; order Zygentoma; family Lepismatidae; genus Thermobia; species Thermobia domestica. The sequence goes on along the minus strand of NC_137454.1, from coordinate 150,549,559 downwards.
GTAGGCGTTTAGTAAAGCGTGTCGTCAGTCAGAAAAGGTTGTAAACCATTGAGTTATTACTGCAGTGTTAGCCAAATTGAAAACTTGAGACGGTTCAATGGCCTTTCTGGGTCTATAGTTTAAATTTGGAAGAACAATAGGTCAAAGGTTGTCGTGTGAAAGGAAGCGTAGAATGCAGAGGAAGAAATCGAAACATACAAAATTTAATACTGGAAATGAATGTTATCTTCTCTCGTTATGATTGATGTTCGTGTTGATCTTCCCACATGTGCACACGAAAATGCTACTTATTGATGTGTTACGTGAATAGGCAGCACGTTTTTTTCTTCTTTTTGTTAGCTTTTTTTTTTTTTTTTCAATTATATGTAAAGAGCGCTGTTCATATAATCTGCTGTAATTCTTGTAGTAGCTACTGCATTTCTGAATGACTCTCAATGCTTTTTGCAGTGCGTTCCGTCAATGCTATCTTCGAGTTCGAGAAGTTTGCGTGTAATAGTTACTGAATTGGTTGGGCTTGATACGTAGGGGACGAAAATAATTGATCTTTTTGTAGAAACCCGTTTGGAATTGAAACGAGAGTCGTTAATCAATAATGGTAGACTATAAGCAAAAATTTTTGGTGGCGTTGCTGGGGGTGATTAACTAAAGTAAAACTAAACTCGACTAAAGACAGTGAAAAGGATTATACGATACGTTCCATACATTAATGAATGAATGGGTGTGCGTTTATAACTAGAGACTTTCTATTTCAACTGTGCCCCTTCTGGCGCTGCTGTCGATGTGTTTTTTCCCGTACCTCCCTCGAAAGAGGAGTGACAAGTTGTTGCGGCCGAAATCTTTCAATTGGTAGATGCAGAAGCGTTGCCACAATAAATTATTTCACTGACTTCGCTGTGCTCTGTCTTGTTAGTCTACGATCTTCACTCGTCAAGACCAAACGATTGAATGACAAATTGGCAACACAGCGGAGGTCATTCATTCTTTTCCATAAGCAAAGGGAAGATTTCCTCCGTCAGAGAGCGGCGGGAGTGAGGCCGAAGTATCTTTCGCATATTTTCCGAGGGCACAGATGAGATAGACAGGCTCTAGGATGAAGAATATTTAAATATTTTCACCTTGCTATTTACGTAATTCGCACCTCTCAGATGTTTCGAGGGTTGCATATGTCTTACCGATTTGTTGAGGGATCCGTAATTAGCGTTGTGCAAAATGTATATTTATGAATAAATGTAATATGGATAGCCTCCGTTAAAGTCGCCGTTATCCGTTAAGATGTTAACGGATTGACTTCATTAATGACCTCAGCCGAGATAATCGCCTGGGCTGTATTTTGAAAAGAAAAAAAGGAGAGAGAGAACCGAATTCAAAAATTAGCTTTCGTTTAAAAGTTATGTGGAATACCGAACCTTATTTAACATTACGCCGAAATTAAACATCCATATCCTTCAATCAACGATAGCAACGATTTTTTGATGGGCTTATTTGTAGAATCTCCTTGAACTGTAAATATTAATTCTTCTGTAACGGTAGAATGTAACCAACAGGTCTTCTTCTTTTTTTTTTTTAATTAACTAAAACATGTTTGTTTTTAAAACGAAACGCAGATCAAAGAATTCTTCGAATGACGTTATTTTCGAAGCCTTTCGATTCTCATAGTTCCGGGGTTTATATCCTTGAGTATGGCATAGATTTGGTTATATACAGGCCAGTAGCCAGCCCAAAAATATAGGGGGGCGGCGGCTGAAGCTAGGGGGGCCCCGATCCAATTATTTTATAGTTTTATCATATTATAGTTTATTTGGAAGCCTATCGTGAAAATTTTAGGGGGTAGTCCCTTCTAGACTCCCTGGGTACGGGCCTGGTTATATATATATATATATATATATATATATATATATATATATATATATATATATATATATATATATATATATATATATATATATATATAAAACCAGGCCCGTTCCTGGTTGTATATAATATTATAACCAGGTTATATATAATATTAGGATATATACAACCAGGTTGTATATAATATTACAACCTGGTTATATATAATATTACAATCAATATATATATATATATATAATATTGGTGGGTTTGGTACCATTTTCTTTTACTTGAGAAGCACCAAAGTCAGATGTAGGAAGCCTAAATGAAATACATGGCAAGTGGGAACCATGTACTTGACCACATATTACCTAACGAAAAACGTCAAATAAGAATTATAGCGGCTGACTTGGTAGTTCTTACTATTGTTGATACGAGGTATCCCTGGTTCGATTGCAGCTCGTGTGAGTATGGTTAACTTATTTGTTGTATTTTAAAACTCCTTTTTGCCGGAAATTTATATTATCAGACGAGAGCTGGTGCTTAAAGTGAAATCATTCCTGTATCAGGTTTTTATGCCAGGTAAGTACTTCATTTAGCATCGACGTTCCAATCAATCAATCAATCAATATAAACTATGGTGCAAGTTATTGGTAGTTTACTTTTATGTATACCGGAGCAGGCTGCATGGTCCTATAATCCATCTCTCTTGGAGGCGAGATACTCTGGTGAGGAACGGTATATACCGTTAGTGTTAGTCTTTCTTGTTGAAATGTGCACCTGCAGACTGCACTAGCTTCAAAGTAGATTTCATTCTTCATAACCTAAGCGTTGCATAAGGACCCAGTGTACAGAAACTCAAAACTCAAATTTTTATCAAATCAAAAATGTTAACGGTAGTTTCTTTTGAAGTTTTTATTTAAACTACATTCTTATTGTCTTTTTTTTTTTTTTTTATAATTGTATTCTCAAGGAAATCATAACTTCTCATAACAGATTAGTGGATTACACTTTAACCATGTATCCACGAAAAATAATAAAGATATGAATATATCAATATTTAAGACATTCTTGTAAACACGGAGATTCTGGAGCTTACGCAACACTTCAAAGAAATGGGTTGCATACTTTCCAGGTACGTTGTGTTCATTGGCAAGTACAGGATTGTGATGCAATTTGTACGATATTTCAAAAAGAAGGACTCATACTTTAACTGGCTATTACACACGTATATTTAATTTTGATTAAAGTGTTTAACTGACGTATTTTCAGGCTTTACATTCCCAGTATACACTTTATGACAAATTTTCTTTCCTCAAACATTAATCGTGAGTTTGCCAATAATATTTTAATATCGAAACTGAAAGAAGAAAATAAAAATTATGTGTGTGATGTGTCGCTAAAGACTGAGTACATTTTTATGGGACACCCTGCATTAACCAGAGGAATATAAGAGATGTTCCTTTCTATAATATACCCTAAACAATTTCGTTTTGCGATACATTTTAACGAGATTGATTCAGAGGCTCTTGTGGATTGTTATTATAATGCACTGTACCTATAGTTCGTACGTGTGATATTGTCTTGGATTCTGTCTCTTAGTGAAAAGTTTCTTTGTTCACATTAGAGGTACAAACAATTTACGTTTGCAACACCATACTTTTACAAGGAAGACACTTGTTGGTAACAATTTCCTCTTTCATCCGCAGAGGTTCCCAAACTCGCAAGTCTGATTCTCGAGCTCAGTCGGCCTCCAGCTCAACAATTGAGCAGCACCAGCACGTATGAGCTTGAGCGCTGACTTTTGGGGCTCAGTCGGACTCGAGCTCAATAATGGAACAACACCAGCATGTATGAGCATGAGCGCTATAAGTCTATTATGAATCTGAGTAAGCACAAGCCCCGATTAGGTTAGTGAGCGTGAGCTTCTTTTAAGATTAAAGTACCTGAGCTTGAGTAAGACATATATTACCAAATGACCAGCTCTGTCATGTAGCATCAGTACTGAAAAGGGATATTCGAATTCAATCTAGTAATATACGTAATATTAATAATAAATACCAGAAGCAAATGGCTATCTAACGATTGTTTGTATTTCGCAGTTTCAGTACCATTTACACCGACAAATAATGAATTTTTGGACAAAATGAAGACAGAACATTAAAACAGCCTTCGGTCTACTTATCTTCCCTTTTGTGATAAAAATAAAAAGAAACTAAAACCACCACGCTAACAAAAGGGTTTTGTGGTAAACTTTCTGTATAAGATTCACGTATTCAAGCGGTTTTACAAAGAATATTGGATTAAGATTTCGTATGAGAAATTTCATAATTTTTTCAAGGATTTTTTAAGAGTTCCTTTTATTTTCTTTCTTTTGAAGAGCCAAACTTTTTTTTTTGAAAAATGTTAAGAAACAAAGAGCGGAATCATTTCCGCCAAGGCCACGTAACAAAAGTAATGAAATAGTTTTTTTTAAAAAAAAAAACTGTATTCGAAGTAAAACAACAAAATAAAAGAGGAAGAAGGCAGGTAGTTAAAAAGTGCGAAAATTGAGGAAAAGTAATATGACCAGGATTATAATATTATTGCTTTTTTTTTTTTTTTTTAAGCTACAGGATAAGTGCGGAAGAAAAATACGTGAATATACCTTTGTTATTATTGTACAGTGCAGCTACATGCGAAATAATAAACAGAATTAAAGGAAAAAAAGTTAGCAATACTGCTTAGCTGAGACAGACACGCACTTCCCCTCTCTGCTTGTTCTTCATTAAAAACGAAAAAAAAATATTTTTTTTTTTTTTTGTTTCACTTGTCCTTTTTCTTCCTTCGTGCGTGCGTATGATCGACATGCACTTTTTTTTCTTTTAAGCATTTCTGTGCAATTTGCGGACCCTTCCCAATAGAAAAAGTTGACATAGGAGGAAATTTGTATCGCAGGGAGAAATGGACAAAGGGGGGAGATATTTTCGTGTTTACCTATTCCTTCTTTCAATTTTGATCGATCACAAAATGAGAGGGATTTTGAGTGGGGGAGGGGATGTATGTACAGATAGATGCCTTTTCATCATTTTTTAAAAAATCTTCTCTGCTTGATGTAGTATTAGTAGTAGTAGGAAGGTAAGGTGTTCATTGTATGCATGTAGCAAAGGAGACATGCAGATAAGATTCAAACGTATACCGTACATACGTTCTTGTACATAAAAGCATTTTGATGCGCCTTGTAGGGTTTCTCTTACAACTAGGTATGTATTTATGCACGTATGTATGTGTGTTTATATATTATTAAATTTCTCTGGGTTACCTCTACTCGAGCTACGTTCACCCTAGTTCTTCCGTCGGATGGTCGCGGTTGTGGACAGCTCAAGTGTATATATATGTGTGTGTGTGTGATTCTGGGCAGTTTGAAAAGCACTTCCCTTCCCCTCTTGTACGTAATTAATAAATCATAACGAGACGAGAAGGAAGTGGTGGAGCGAACCCAAGTTTCCATAGAGGACAAGGAGGCACAACATTGCGTCAATAACAAATAAAATATTTACCAAAGGAGCCATTAAATTGATGTTTGGACGGGTTTCTCAAACCCTCCCGTTCTGTTTTCTGGACTTCCCTTTCTACATTAACTACCATCTTAAAACTCGGTTTCACATCCCCTCGAGTAGAACTACAAATTTAGAAAATGGAACGTAATTTTGACAAAGCAATATTTCTTATTTTCTGAATGGTACCGGGGGTTAGTGTTGTTTGACTTGTGTGTGTTCGTTGATATTCGCACTTGTATTTAAGGATTGAACATAAGATACTCTTTGTCAGCTCAGAGAACGAAAGAGAGGTAATATTTATATCTGAATGTTCTGCTCGAAGTTCCAGCCCATTTGCCCTAATGTAGCTAGGGCTAACCACTAAAGTCAGAGATAGGATAGGGATCTCCATTCCTCTGAGATTCAAAGAACATATGGGAAACTTGGAGAAACGAGATGGAGTAGAGGAACAGGTTGAAAATTAGGATTAGCAATACTATGTATATAAGAACTGAGTAATTATGCATTCATTACACAGGTTGCCGCTTGAATATTTACCCGAGGTAAAGCCTTAACTTCCTTCAGTGTCAAGGAGCCAGAATCTTCTTGGGGGGGGGGGAAGTAAAGGTGTATTGAATTTTTTTCTAGTTCCAAGGCTATTTAAAGACATTCAGTTTATTATTTAACACGAGACCCGAACTTCTTGTGCTCACGTCGTGAACCGAACTCTTGTTCTTTCGCAACAAAAGGTGAAAATTATAAGGATTTTAGCCAAGGAAGAGTCCTATTTTCTGACTTACAAAATAGTTTTGACGTGATCTATTCTTATCTCTGTCACGGAATTGGACTGGTAGATGAACTTTTTGCGTTGTATCTTCGTAGTCCTCACAATAATCCTGTAATAACCATCTTGACTGAAAATTTTCAAAAGATTTTCCTTATCTTCCAATTTTACAGGTATAATCAGTCACCATAGACTGTATAGTCTCTATAAACCCTATAGAGTATATAGTACAAGTATAGAGTATCGGTAACAAACTAAAGCCTGTGACAAACATCTTGGCATTTCAGCTAAACGAATAAAACGCAAGCTCTGACGCGACGTTGCCAAGTGAGAAAGGGGTGTGGCTATGGCTTGGCTAAGCAGCGAACTAGAGCGCGATCAGGTGGCAGGAGGTGAATATATACAAAATAAACGTGGCAATACCGCAAGCCTCTCATTTGCTAGCAGCATTTAAAGGGAACGTGGAGCGCCGCCTTCAAATGCCAAGATGTTTGTCACACCATTTAATAATTCCCAGAATGTATATTTCGTAGCATTATGAGCGTAAATCAGTAGTCATATGAGCGTGCTCTGAGATGTTCAAATATGTGCTTGACTAAGTTCCGGAATCAGAGCTCCAATTTAGTCATTTTTATTTATTCTCGTCATTTTCATATACTGATTAACAAGTAAAACTGTAGTTTAGCTATTGGCTTTACTTTTTAGAGAAGTTTGACGATTTTTGAACACTTTTTGAAGGCTCTAACTGACAACACTGTTGCATTCCAGTTTTCTGTCTTCACGAAGTAGAAAAGTAAATAATAATACTTACGAACGTATCGCTGGTGTTGCCAGAAAAATAAGTAACATGAATGTGCAGCAATAGTAAGTAGTCAATTCGTAGCCTAAACCAACTAGTTTAAAAAGACAAATTTGATGACATTCCGAATATCAAGCGTTGCAAGGGAAGCATTGCGCAGCGTGATGTATCACTACTATTTCAAGCAGTAGTAATCTAGCAGAGTGCGTCGGGTGATTGATAAGGTTGCTCATATTATTTGGTTGTTCATTATACTATTAAGCAGCAACTGATTGTCTGTGTGTTATGATTACTTATACAATATCTGCATCTGTATGTATATCTCATTCGGACGTTGTCTATTGCTTGTAAAGCTCAATAACAATAACATACTCTATTCTATTCTAAGATATTGTTTCAAAAATGACTGCTGCAGATAAGAAACTTTTCAACAAAACTCGCAATCACGAGATGGGACTAGTGGCGTGATTCTGACGCCGAGGAAGAGTTGACATCCGTACAGACCACTGAAACATGTACAAATTTTAGAGTCACGTATAAGATACAAAAGGGAGAGTGTTCTACCATAATACTTTTGTTTGTAAATAATTTTATTTGAAATGTAGCTACAACCTTCCCAATGCGATATCTGTTTGGTTTAGGTGTTAGGATGAAATAGTATTATTACTTTTACAAACCAAATTGAAAATGGGGGGTGCTTCCCCCCAAAAAACTAATAATTTTTTCTAGAATTTTCGGCTTTTGTCCCCCGTGCCCCCCTGAATGTGAAAAAAATATCATGAATGCTACAAAAAATTAGAGACCCTAGGCAACAAAATACTTTTCACTTCATGTCTCTGTGCACAATAGAAGGGATGATATACGTTTTTGTTTCATACGCCATAGACTATTAAAAATCATTTAAATGGCCCGCGGAATCGCGAAGCATGCTGGGTGATGGCGAGCGGTAGCAGGAGGGTTAATCAAAACATTCGGACAAGACATTTATTTTTTTAAAATCCGATATATCTGATTTCTGAATAATCTTGCAGTTTCTTTTTTTGTATTTTTTCCCCTTTGCCCTTTTATTTTAATGCTACTGAAATAGCATTGACTGCCAATAGAGGATAGACTCAGTAGTGCAAGTAAATGAGAAGATCGAAAAACTAATACAAGTCTTCTTTCTGTATATATGTATTTTGGGGCAAAAGGATCTTCTCTTTTCCAATGCTATTTCTCATGAGATTTGTAGCAAGTCGTTTCGTTTCATCTCTTGTGCTCTAGCGAACCAAAACTTTCAGCAATTCTCAAATAGTTCGAAGAAAAGTATCTTTTTATTTCACATCCTTTTGCTTTGAATGTATGTTGTTTTTCCTTTCTACATTTATTTCGTGGTGTATTTCCCAGTCGCTATGGTGAAGCGTGATTTAAAACATGCTAAACGTCAAAGGGTTAACAGCTTTTCAGTTCTTTTGTTTTATGAAATAGCTGTTCTCGTTCTAATCCATACTAGCACACGGCATCACAGTGAACGTGTATAGCACTGTGTATACACATTGGGAATTAGAATGAACCAGTTCGCGGTTAAAGCCACGTACGGCCAATAACGGGTTTCCGGTTTTGTGGTATTTGCAGTAATTTTGGAAAGCCATGACAGCTAACTCTCTATTCCGCTCGACAATTTCAACAAACTTTCCAGATAATAATTTTAGATAGCGGATGCGTTTATATATGAAGAGAACTATACAGAAAAGAGACCATAATTCGAGAAGGAAATGTCGGATCAAAGTTGGGTAAAAGGACTCGATAACTTATTTTGAGCCATAGATTTCATAAGTATACCAGTGGATCTGAAGTATGTACCAACTTAGTTTTTTTTTTGTATCACCATCTAATGCTAAGTTTATATGTTTGTGGTCAATAAAAGTTCATATGTTTGTGGCCAATCCTTTCGACAATGAGATCTTGAAAACCACAAGTGCTAGAAACGTGCCGTTTTCGCTGGTCGATTCCAAATTCTGTGCAGATTTGCCAGTTCTCATTCATTTTTGTAAGCGTGTCTTTATTTTTCTATTCCACGTTTTAGGCGTCTTTTTGATCTTAGTAGTTTAATATTGCCACTAGGGCTTCAAGGTTAATATCTTTGTGAAAGACAACCAGTATACCAATACGTATAGCAGCGGGTTGATGGACATTTCAGGCGATTTGCTTTAATCTAAATGACAAAACCTATTGCAAACTGGCAACTTCAAATGGGGGCTGTATTTGGAAATGAACACCTGTGGGAGTTTCACCGTTGATCTCAGCGACGGCGAAAACCTATGAATTTGACACTAATATCGGTCATTTTTACTACTTTTACATGTCCCGGTAAACGCCCCCCTCAGATCTCCCTGGTTCGAATTAAAAAATGCTTCGTCTTGTTCTGGGGCCGCACACAGACAGACAGACACACACAAACTCTTTATTTATATTAGATACGGTGTAATATCATTGTCATGACGAAATAAATTATATCAGTGTCTCAATGGCAGAGCGCGCACCTCTAGTGCATAAGGTTTCAATGTCGATTCCAAAGCATGTGTGAGTTTGTGGTAAACACCATCGTGTCCACGTTTTCTCGGTGCTCTTCCATTTCCTTCCATATTGATATTCTATCAAGTCCTTCATCATCATCACTCACTTAATCACCTCCTTTATGCTAGCATGTGACGTTAAAGTAAAGAGTTTTTAAAAATATCTTCTCAAATTAAATGAGCTAGCAGACAGCGAAAGCAATTGGGTTTTTGCAGTGTGAACCAATTGCGATGATCCATAATGAAACTACTTTACCATAACAAACCTCCTTGCCCGCCAGTCGTAAATCCTCTGTGGCACTATGATTTTCTTGAAACTAGCAAGATTATACATGTTGGATTGATTTATCCTATAGAATGTGGAACTATATATACATTCATGAATCAGCTGTTTCGACTTGTAGCACGAAAAGCATTAATACATCATTTTTCGTATTATTGATCAATCATTTTAATTTTTCACGAAGTTACTACTAAAATTGAAGGAAAATAAATGTGTTTGTCAAATCTCCTTGATTTGTTTTTTTTCAATATCAGCCACTCAACCAATACTGTTACGCGAACTTCTCAAATTTCGAACTCGTTCCGAAACTTCCTTTTAAAAACATACGGGGTATATATAAATATATTGTGCTGACATCTATGGTGTAATAATGGGGGAAAAAAACATGTTTCGTAATGGCAGTGAAATCTTTTTGCATAGAGGCTCCTCTGAGTCACAAAACGCAAAGGAGACCCATTTTATCTAAGGAAGAAATGGATGGGGGAATAGCCACGAGCCAATGCCATTAGAAGATGCATCAACTCTTAAATCTTCTTACATCCGACGTATTCAACAGTCTCAAAAAGAATGCCTGCAGGACATATTTTATTTCTTATGTTATCGTTATGTTTCCCGTTTCTGCTCTATTACAATGCAAATACATACTCAGCTTTCTAGGGCTATATACAAGAAGTTACAGAACAACTCCACTCTTTTCCTGTGCTGCATTCATGTCACTGTATAAAGTTCTGTTTAAAGTTTTCAAATAAATCGTCGTTTGAAAAAGTAAAAAGCGACATGAAGTTTGAATTGATTATTGTTACATGTAAAGATGTAAGGTTTTGATAGATTTAGAAATTATACAGTTTCGAAGCATTATTCTCTGTAGGTGTCAGCCACTGTCTTCAAAGCTTGAATTGACAGTAACGTTACTTTCATTAATTTTGCGTGTCACAAGCTAACCTTTATTTATCTATTTATTAGCTGAAAATTAAAACGCTATAGAATTACGTTTGTATAGTCCGCAGCAAAAAAACCTGCAACATGAGCATGTAAGTTTATTGCGAAACAGCGCAAGGGATAAACATAACGCTAAATGGCACAAATCACACCAGGAGAAACCTCGGCGTCCTCAACTACACACTTATTTTGGAGCAAAAGACTTAGTCATACATGCTCATGTTGCAGGTTTTTTGCTGCGGACTGTACAGAATGTTATTTTAGAACGATTAGGTTTTCCTTAAGGAAGATCAACAACCGTAGTAACTACTCTGTTAATCGAGTCACCATTAAGTCAACAGTGATTCATAATCCAAGTAAACGTGTACTAAGTCCTGCTGTATTGCAGGATGTACGTATTTCGTGTGCAAATAGCACCCTAAATGTTCGGTCATTTTTTTTCTTTGGGAGAGGATAAAAGTGCAGCTTATACACGCTATAGTACAATGTCACTGTATGTATTTTCCTCATAACATCTAAACTTCTGAACATACACTGATCTTTTGTTTCCCTAAACGTAAATGTACACTCATGTCCAAAATTATTGTCGCATGTCTATTAATATGTTGTTGTAGGAATATAATTTGATAACGAGTTCGCTCGGTATTTCTTATAATGTTAGTATGTGTATAATCGGCAAAAACATGTATGTGGCAAATTTCATTCCAAAAGAGCAGTAAATAAGAACAATAAGGCGAAAATAAAACTTTCTTGTCCATTTAGCAACATTTTGTTTTACTCATTCTAATTTTCGTATTTATAATTCTTTTCCTATGAAATTTACCACAAATATACATTTCTCGATTATACATATAGTATCAGTATTAAAAATACCTTGCAAAATCAGTATCAACTTAACAAGAAAACAGTTATAGATATGCGACAATCATTTTGGACATAAGTGTACATTTTGGACCAGGGGTGCTTTTCGTATGTTACTTCAGGTAATAATTGTTCATCAGTTCCCGTTGAATTCCTATCGGAAATTTTCTAACAATGAACATTTCAGTAGATGACGCCACGCAATATTGTAAACCTTTCTTATTGTATGGAATTCCCTGATTGTGTCACTTGCACGAATTTTGAAAACTTTAATCTCTTAAACGGATTTGGTAAATTGGGGTTATTTACCGTTTTTTTGGTAATCCGAACAGGAATAATATTATATTCATTTGCACGAACTCAATACAAGAAAACCTACTGAGATGCGGTGCAAAAAAGGAAGGGGACAAAAAGATGTTTGCAATAATTAGAAAGGACACTTGTTAGTTTCCTTTTAAAATGAAATGGAATATTTATTAACATTCATAGTTTTATACCCTTTCGGTTAAGAATGTAAATGTGGGACAGAATGCGCTAATAACTGGAAACGAAAGAATCCAAAGCAAATAAGATATTTAGCACAGTTTCATGTGACTGGGATCAAACCAAGAACCTTTCTCTAGAAAGGTAAGAGCTATGTCACTGAACTACCGTAACCAGCCCTATCAAGTTTAAGATAATGTGTAGGTTTTATTTATTGTAAAAATAATTTTAAAATAAAAAAAGAATCGAAAATCTGCTGAGAATTATCTCAGATTTTAGAATTCGTAGTTGATGTTTTTAAATTTAAATGGATTGCTATTCCTTCAGATGTAATAAATAAATAATAAATAAATAAATAAAAATAAGCTCATTTTGCACTTCATAAGCTTGCTCAACCAGCAAAACTTAGCCAATTTGTTTATTTACGAACTTAATTTCAGATACAGCTGAATGCCAGTTACCACATGAATATCTAACAAATCTGAGAGATAATAATAATAATAATAATAATAATAATAATAATAATAATAATAATAATAATAATTTCTCATAAACTGCAAACATGGAACTATATGTATATGTATGTATGTATTCATCCATGGATCCAGGATATGATCAAGGGAAGGGCTAAACCATAATTTGCCGCTTTATTCAGTATAAAGAAAGTTGGATTGAAGCCCATTTTATCTAGTGTATACCTGAGCTTCAAGGGGGAGGGGGGCTATAGCCCTTCTCTTGGATCCGCGCCTACCTGTATTCCATGTATATTTGATAGTTTGCTATATACTTCAAGGGTTGTGTTCTTATTTTTCGTTCTTTTCATGCAGTCTGGTTAACTATTAACAAGATTTATTTTGGGTTAATATCAGTCGTAACTCATTTTCTTTCTCACTATACACCTTTCGATATCGTAAATTAAGTTTGTCCCTAATTTACCGGATGTAACATGACTTAAAGATAGGACAAAAAGTTATTTCCTGCTGATTAATTGGAGTTTTAATTAATCCATTTTCAGCACGAGGGCTGTAATGAAACGAACCTGTTGCTTAAAGTAAATCTGAATCACACAACTCGGGGAGCAAGGTTATATGCGAAGCAAGCACTTCTCTCTGATCGAATCTAGGGGGACTACACATACAAGAAGAATGTATGTTTGCTACTTGGCTGCAAAAATGCAGTGTTGTTATTGTACTTATACAGGAGTAAACTGTTAATAAACTGGGATAAACTAAAACAATTTTTTAAGGCATCCCTGGTAGTGAAGGCGAACTCAATTTACTACAACTTAGCATGTTGAATTCGCCCTTACTATTATATGAACTCTTTGGGGGAAAGGTGTTTTTGCATATTTGGTTTTAGTTATCAAAGTGAAACGTTTAAAATATATTTGTTGGGAATCGTTCCGTTGAGGAAGAGGAAATTCAGATCGGACTTATCCTGTATTCATCCCTATGTGTAAAATGAACATTCATCACAGAAAGTTTGGAACATCATAAACAAAAGAACGAAATGTGGCACAATACAACCTGTAAATGTGCAGTGTTTAATTTAACCGCTGTCAACAAGAAATAAACAGCAGTGAACCAAATATGTATTTGTTACATCTGTGACCGGCAAAGACTTCTGTAACGTGTCCTTGTTCAGTGATACAAACAATAACATTCCATTTGACCGTCTTGACGCACAATCACCATGTATCACACACACGAAGTGTATTGCTTAATATCAAGATAGGCAATGCATTAATATATTTATTTTTAGGTAGTAATATATAATACTTTATTACGTTTATTTCTTATGTGAATTTATAGGGAAAATGAACTTCTTTGATTTGTACATAACACTTTTTTAAAAAAAATCTTTTTCAGTATGGTTTCACATTCGTTTGAGTGGGGAGGGGGAGTTCTGGGGTGTTGAATCAATTGATAGTAAGTACGTTTCGAAATGTCACAATGAAAAAAAAAAAAGTTTCGGAAACCTCACTCCACTAACTTAACCTCCTGATTAAATTTTGAGAACCTGTGACCCGTTATATGTATTAAAAAAAAATGTTCAGTTTCATTTTATATAGTATATATATATAACACGTATGTGTGTGTGTTATGAAAAATTGAAAAAAAAAAATAGAACTTTTCTTCAAGCGACTTTCGAATTCAGTATTCGAGCATTTTCCAGGCTTCGTGTCCAGGGTTGGTGTTGGAAACTTATTGGCTTGCACGCTACTAACTTGTTCCCTTGAGTGTTGGTTCGAAAAAAAAATCCTCTTTTTCTCGCTATCTGCTGCCCTGTTTTCTTCCTGCTGTCATCCCACGAAACTTTTCGATTTCTCCCCCTCATCTTATATACAAGAGTTCAATATTTTTCTTTTTTTCCATTTCTCTTTATATATATATATATATATATATATATATATATATATATATATATATATATATATATATAATATGAAATGTTATTACTTTGGAGGATGTAAATTTTAACTCAGGAGGGGCATGCGAATGGGAATATGGAGAGAGGAACAGGACCAAAAAAAAAAAAAAAAAAAAAAAAGATTTTATAATCCAGTCGTAACACCGGATCTCGGCATATTTTCGTGATTGTATGAAGAATTTTTCGTTATTTCAAGCATTTTTCCCAATGATTTTCATGCCACTGGGAATGAGAATCGACATAACACTCTCATGCGGTAACACAATTTTTCCGGCACGATTTCCACAAGTTCTGTGCGGAAGAAAAAGAAACGAAAAAAAATATATATATATCGACAGGAATAAAACGATTTTTATAGTAGAAATAAAGAGAAGACCGACCAACTTTTTTTTTTCAACCATTGTGATAAATATATATTTCTATTTACAGTCTCCTAATCAATCTCCTCCTCTCTGTTGGCGGTTTTCCTAAATTCGCTCATGTTTTTGGGGTTAACTGTTTCCCCTCCCCCTTAAACACTGAAAATAGCAACATTGCATGAAAATACAGTATTTGATTCTTACTAAAAAAAGGGAAAAAACCGATATATTTGACAGAGTCTTTGTGGTTGTAACTCTGTTTCATTTTGTAGCTAGTTTAATATAATCAACCTACTTTTTTCTATGAACAAAAAGTTGCTGTGATATTTTAATTAAAAGACCATTCTTCGTGTAGTCGAACATATAAATTTATTCTAATCTTGCCAAACAGAATTTGATGAACACTTCACAAGAACTTATTGTCAGACTTGAAAAGCAATTTAATAATAATAATAAATACAGTAGAACCCCTCTTGTCCGCCCTCGGCTGGTCTGACACTCCGGTTGATCCGACCGTGCTCGAGCCGAACTTGTCCCGACTAGTCGGTGACTCACGAGAGCCAGTGTCGTTTACTACCGTCACGGCATTTTTTTACTTGCTGTTACCACATATCCGCTTTAATCCTCCGTCATCTTTTGTATTGTTTCTTTCGTTGTGCGTGGTTTCTATAATGTATTGTGCAGTTTTTAGTGCTTACTGTTCGTTTGTTTTTACTGTAGAGAATAATAGTCATTTTTGAGTTCAGAAATTGTTTATTTTACTGTAAAATAATAAGACCTTTTCTTGATTCCGACCATACCCCTAGTACCAAAGGTGACGAATTATAGGGGTTCTTCTGTACCTTTTGACAGTTCTATTTCAAACTGAAACTCGGAGGCTACAGCATGCGAAAGGCTATGGCAGGCCATGTTGCACACATTCAGCTGGTCGTTTCATTGCCACTGTAGTTATTATTGGCTTACTGCAGTCTAGTTTTATATTGCAGCAAGCGTTAAGAAGTTTCTACCATTTGACACAATTAGAGAAAAGTGCGAACTCACAAGGTCATTGCTCAGAGGGACTTATTATAATGATGAAAATGTGGTGCTGAAATGATATGAACTGTGTTCGGGTGAGCATGATGGCAGACTAGCGGTGTGAAGTTGAGTAAGGTGCTGTCAAAATAATTAAATTAGTGTGAGGTTGAACTTGAGGTCGCCTATGGCACAAAGAGTTGAGACTGACTTGTCTCGTGGTTCAGTGGTAGAGCGTTCACCTCTGGTGCATGGGATCCCAGGTTCAAACCCTTCTCCCGCCAAGTAAACTTTGTGGTGGACAAACCGTGTACGTGGGTTTCCTCGGGCTTCTCCTGTTTCCTTCCACTTTCTTCATTTCACTCATTTCTCACAATCGCCGTCTCCTTTAGCCTAACCGGCATAATCGTGGGACGTAAAACTCAAAAATTTAATTTTCATTTGTCTCGGAAAGATGAGACTCAACTCTTTGACCTGAAAGTAGTGTTGCCACTCCTTTTAATCCAACATGTGTAGATTACCATTTTGTAATTGGCACTCACTTGGGCTTGTGCAGGCTCAGGCTCAGGCTCAATATCATCAAGGAGCCTGCGCTTGTCTATGTTAGTGAGGCTCAATACTCAAGCTCAGACTTAGCACTTACTGGAGGTCGGGGCTCATGTAGCTACTTAATTGAGCTCGTGCTTTGCTAAGTCGTAGGGTTCACTCTCATCAATGGGGTTCGTGATCGTACTCACTAATTTCATTGGGGCTCATGCTGGATAAAGATTCGAGCTTTAGTTCTCTATGCAGTTATACGGCTCTAGTGGCGTAAACGAATATTTCCAAGGGGAAGGAGGGTTCAAGCATTCATTTTCTATTATATCAAGCGCAATTTCTGTATAAACATATACCTGTATATCCTAATGTAGTAAGTGTTTATTATCCTATAATATCTTGCTCAAGGGAGTTGGGTAACCCGAGTTTTCCTTGCGTACGCCACTGTACACTTCTTGCTTACGCGGATTTGCACTCAATTATTGAGCTCGAGACAGACTTGGGAGTTTGGACACCACCTCCTTCATGGGCTACATCGGGAAAATTTTTGATTTTTTTCGTTGGTTCCCGAACACTTTTATTCTTGTGATTGATGTTCACCTGGGAATAGGAAATTTTAATGCGCTTTTGCTCCTAAGATAAGAGGAACATATATATGTATGTTGTTTGTAAAGTACAACATTAATTACAGCTATACCACTAGTATTCGATTTTCTTCCATCTCTGCATATGTATCATATTTTTTTAACCTTATGTAAACACCTCATAACAATGATGGAGCGAAATAAAAAAAAAAAACTCCTATATGGGTATATTTATACCATATATGTTTATGTATGTATAATAGTATCTGAAGGTTTGCGTGAGGTGCGTGCAACTTCTCAAGGAGTATTGACATTGCTTGCTGATAGCTGGGTGCACAAAGCGTGAAGGTTGAAAACGAAGCCTATTATGTAAGACCTATATCGATTGCTTTGTTCGTATATAAAAGTTATTCCCATTGCAACCACTGTATGATCCGCCTCTTTAGGTTTGCCGACACGTTACATTAAACTCCCTTTTTTACCACCACAACCACACAGTTCCGGATCATCATAAAAAAAAATAGGATTTTTTTCCCTACATATACCTAAAGCGATACAAAACCAGGACTTTTAGCATTGTAAATTAGCTATGTGCTTAAATACATGTTTCAGAAGATACGTTTTAATCACAACTTTTTTTTTTTTTTTTCGTAAGCTGTTAAATGTTGAATGCATAATTCTTAGCATAAAAGATCTCTTATTGTAACAGATTTGAGCTTGATTCCGGAACTTAAAGTTAAAAAAAAAAAAAGTTTTTTTTTCCTTTCGACTATGCTGCAGATATTCGAAGGAAATCTTGCAAAGTACGTATATTATGAATTATACAGCATCTAAAAGGATTTGTCTTGATCCTTCTTGTATATTCACTCTCGTTTTCCAAAATCAGAAATAAAATGAAGTAAAATTTTTAGTGTTACATCACAAGATTATACCCTTTAGGCTGAAGGAGATAGTCAACGAAAATGAAGGAGTACGTAGTCATTACTGGAATGAGAATGTAGGAGGAAACAAAAAAAAACGTGTGCAAACCTATGGAAATAAGTGTTACCCACTAAAAACTCTTCATCACTGCGATCGAACAAGGGACCTGTGGCGCCGCGTAGCGTTCGCCTTCAGTGCGAGCGGTCCCGGATTCGAATCTCAGTGGGGGCACTCGGTCGAAAACGTTAAGAGCTTTTTGAGGCCAGCAATCCTCAATGAAGTTTTCCTCATTCACACCAGGCAAATGCTGGGGTGGTACCTAACATGTAGGTCCTAGGCCGCTTCCTTCCTTCCCCAATCCTTTCTTGGGAGCGCGGTGGCTCAGTGGTAGAGCGTTCCTTCCGTGCTTGGGGTCCCTGGCTCGATCCCAACTCGCACCGTGTAGACTTTGTGGTGAACAAACCTCGTGCTCGTGGGTTTTCTCGGGGCTCTACCGTTCCCTCCCACTTTTTTCATTCCACCTTTTCATCACCGTCTCCTTTAGCCTAACCGGCATAACCGTGGGACGTAAAACTTAGATTTCATTTTCAATCCTTTCTTCCTTCCCTTTCCCCGGATAGTGTGCTCGCCGGGGGACGTCATTCCTCATACGTGACGGGCTAAATGGCCATAGATGCCGAAAGCCCAGAAATCTAAATCCTAAATCCCGAACAAGAGACCCCTTCGTATCAGAGTTTAAGAGGTGTTTTAACACTGAGCTACCGTGTCCCCTTTTTCAAGATCAGAAGCTCGAAAATCATTCTTTCCAAAGAGTTGTTCACTCTTCAAAATAATTATCTAGTAATGATTTTCCTGCTTTCCGGAAGGTGGATCCGGAAAGATCAAACTAGTTTCACCAAATATCAATTCCAAAACCACTTTAGATGCTAAGGATTCTCCATGAGAAGAAGTTGAGTTCGTGTCGTTTCCAAACGTTATCCTGAAAGTGATGTCTCCGTTCGGAAAGCCCATCTGTTTCTAATGGAAGAGCTGTCTCGTCACAAAAGTTCTGATACATTACGTCCAGTCTTCCTGGGCAACCTTGGACATGCATTTGGACTAATGTGCAACAAATGTTCCGGGGGATCAAATTTGGACCTTCCGATTGGTAGATAGATTAATTAGATACCTTCCTAGATCTTTGTCGTGCAGTTACCTAAATTGACATTGAATTCAACTTAATTTGAGTAATTTTAATCAAGTGAATAAATATATTTCGATACATATAAACAAGAAATTTTGTTCTAGAATAAGAAATAATGACAATTAATGATGATGATGATAATGATGATTCTTTTTCTCAAATAAGAAATAATGATATAAATAATTGGCAGATCATTTCCCGGAACTTTCTTGTTCCCACACCTGCCACCATATCCTTTAGCACATTCCTCATGATATAGTTTCTTCTCAGCCAGTGTTAAAACCAGTTTCTCTTGATCTTTTCACTTGCATCTAAAATTGTTCTTTCCTCCCTCACCATTTTTTAAACACTCGCTCATTCGTTTTCTGGTCTACCCAACCAATACTTTCCATTCTTCTCTATATCTTCTCCATATCCAAAGACGCTGAACCTTTTTCATCGCTTTTGCATAATGTCCATGTTTCTGTCCCATATAGCCTAATACACTATTACACACGAAGCATTTTATATATTTTTCTCATCTCTTTATTCAGTGATTCATAGAATATACTTTCCTTCTATACTTTTCTTTCGCCATTCCTATTCTTGCCTTTATTTCACTTTCATAATAATAATAATAATAATAATAATAATAATAATAATAATAATAATAATAATAATAATAATAATAATAATAATAATAATAATAATAATAATAATGATAATAATTACAATTTGAACCTTCACTAGACAAAACTGTGCAGATAGCCACAATATTATTAAATGTAATAAATAAAGACATTAAAAAAGAAAAGGTTTGGCACCGTTATCATGAGAGTCTAGATCACGCGCTTTGGCTTCTCTGTTGAAAGAAGTAAGGCGTTAATGACACTTAAAATCTTCTAGTTCAGCGAACTTAAATTTACTGCGAGGAAATTGGGTTTTGGTCGAGTTGATGAAGGTTTCAAGGGAATAGTCTCAAGTCGCTTACGTGTGAACAGCATGCTAAATCATGCAGTAAACTTTATTTCTTTCTCTTTTATTTTATTTTTATCTTAACGACCGATATACCACCAAAGCCCATTAACAACCTTAGTGTATGTGTGTGTGTTGGAGGGAAGTGCTATTGCTGTAGAAAGTTGCGTAAAATGAAGCTGTCTCCCCCTCCGTCCCCCCATAAAAATAAAAAAAAATGGAAAGCCGAACCAGAAATAAAGGTAATCTCCGTTTTAATATAAATAACTCCCTTGGGCTCTGCTTGCATGCTAATTCCTAGTTATAAGCGTTCCAATTATTGGATAATGTTCCAATAATCCTAGCGTTTCCTAGGAAGCATTTTTGTGTTCTCTCGTATATATATATATATATATATATATGCATTGCTGGCTTGATCTTCTGACCACAAGATATTAGTATTGGAGAGCGAAGATCGTTGTAGCGCTTAAAAACGTTAACTTCTTCCGTTTTCGTATCTTTGAAAATAATATAAAAAGGGTATATGATCCCACTAAATCTTAAAAGTGAGTTTATAACATTTTAAAAATCTTTTTCTTTCTTCGAAGTTACTAAACCGATCGAAACGAAGTTTTAAGGTGTTCATTTTGCATTATGTTTACAGCTTTACAGCTCGAGAATCGAATAAATAAATAAATAAATAAATAAATAAATGTACTATATCCATCTATATACCGTAAATAAAAATGAAAGTGACCATGTTTGTGACTATTTGAACCACCCGGCCAATCTCGATCAAATTTTCAACATAGATGAGGTTCGGGCCTGGAATGTTTTTTATCATTTCACTTTGACTTTGCAATTTAGGGGAGGGGATGGGGTAGATAATATAAAAATGATCGAAAATGACCGATATTAGTGTCGAATCCATAGTTTTCGGGATCGCTGAGATGAACAGTGATATTTTCGAAGCCGTTTAAATCCAAATTCAGCCCCACAACTTTGGGAGGAGGAGGAGAAGAAGGAGATATATAAAAATCATTGATACTAGTCTGGAATCCATAGTTTTCTGGGTCACTCAAACGAACCGTTTAAATCCAAATTTAACCTCCATTGGTACTCCTAAGGGGGGGATGGTGACGTGTGTCAAATTCATATTTTTGGGGGGTTCCTAAGTTGATTGATGTGTCTTATGTCCAAAATGAACTATTCTCCCCGTGCGAAGAACGAACATTCTGCTAGTATATTAGAAAGCTCATACCTTTGTACAGCAGTGTTGTTAATTACTGATAAGATTTATGATTAAAGACATATCTGATTATTATTTTTCAGAAAAAAAGTGATAACTTTCACTGCTCCCCTACTCATCATCAACCACATAATACGTGGATGCACTTTCCATTGTATAATAGCAAGAAAAACGTTCCACATTTTTGCCCTGCAGACTAAATGAGGCATATGATTTAATAGAAAAAATTGGTGTAGATTGAAAATGTAGAATGAAATGAGAGAACCCCGAGGAAATTAATGGACACGGTGTTGTCCATTACAAACTTACTTGGCAAAAGATCGAACTTGAGATCCCTCGCATTAGAGGTGTGCGCCATCGTGCTTCCTCCTACGTCCCCAACAGCGAATAAGTTAAACATATTTCGGGTCATCTTCAGGAACCCAACTAAAGCTTTATCTAATTAAGGTTGGTTTAAAGGGACAAGTTTTGCCGATAGATGTCACTACAGACTTCGTATATCTCTCATGCATTTTTTACCTTTCACGAAAATTCACGATTTCTCTTACTACAAACTTCAAACTTTTAGAGAAGGAACTTCATAAGCTATTGAAGGCAGCAATTCGTGCCGATTTTTTTTTTTTTTTTGAATTTTCTTAATTGTTGAAACAGTTCCATTGTTGTCCATTTACACTAACCTTAAGTATACACAGCTGGTAAATTACTTCCAAAATTTTGATAACTAAAACACTCGGAATATATCACTACAGATGAATGAATATATTATTAGACTGCGGTTAATAATCTCGGCATTACAGCAGTGCTTTCATTAGATTCATTATTATTTCATAAATTCGACACATAGCAGACAAACTCGGTCTATTCAATTTTGCAACTAAAATGTCATTGTGTAGTACACAGTAATTGAAAGAAGAAAATCAAAAACATGAAAATTACGCTACCTTATAATGAAAATTGTTTTACTTTCATTTGGCTAAACTAACGAAATAATAATAATAATAATAATAATAATAATAATAATAATAATAATAATAATAATAATAATAATAATAATAATAATAATAATAATAATAATCAAAAGAAACCTATAACAATATTTTGAAACTTCTATGCTGTAAAAATGGACGAACAGAAAGATTTAGTTTTAGAAATTAGGTCATTCCGTGTGATATATTTATATATAGTAGTGATATATAAAAGACAGTTAATAATTACGTAGTTTCGGGTGAGTAACCTTGAATTTAAGCTGCTTATTGTAGCTGAATTATATCGATCTCTTACATGTTAGAGGTTTATTTACCAAAAGCTGAAACTCACGCATATAAAATTGTTCACATAGTCTCTGGAGGATATCGTGCGTTTGAGCTGTTTTCAGTTCAGTTCATTAAACCGTTTTTTTTTTTTTTATTTTCCTCGTTTAGAAAATGGTGTTTTATCGTTTCTTGTCTAGAGTACAGCTATATATATATATATATATATATATATATATATATATATATATATAATATAAATTTCTGGTAGGCTAAAAAATATCTATACTTACTTATTAATACTTTGTTAAATTGTTATTTGTTATATTACTGACTAGTAGAAGTGGGCTCTTTTGGTCTTGAGCACAGGAAACTTGTCGAAACAATTCGATTTCAGTGGAGTTTGTGATGGAACGTGTACAACCTAGTTCAAGGACTCTTGTGCGCGACTTCCCCCAAACCTACCGTTTTCGCATCCGAAATCTGTACACTTACCTTATGTAATGTATTTTTCAAACACATCAATGTATATTTAAAACTTTTGAAATTAAAAAAGAAACAGGTTGAGGTTCCATAAACAAGTTCACTTTTAAAGGAAGTGAAATCAAATGATGAAAGTGAAAATAACAAAAATACAAAAACAAAACAAGGAACTTATTTATACAGGTGGAAAGCCAAAAACAGAGGTATTTAAACTAAACAATAAGTAAACAAATGGTCAGAATGGGCAGAGTGGTCAATAGCGTCGTCATAGTCAAGTTAGTGGACTACTAGATTAAAATTCTTGTCAGGATAAACCTTAGCCTATACAAACCAATTATTCTATAAGTAACCTTAATTTAATTATGCAAAAAAAAAAAAAAAAAAAGTTTCGTGTATAGAGGTTTCTTTATAACAGACTTACACTAAATTGTTTTAAATTTATAATTTCTTTATTTAGTAAATTTATAACAATGTAACTTGTATTAATATGCATCTAAATTAATATATTTTTTAAACAAAAAATACTAAAAAATAATTCAATTCAATTATTCTCATAAACTATGTATATTATAAAAAAAATCTCTAACTCAAAAACAACGGTTATTTACATCTAAATATAAGCAATCATTATTCAAATTAGTAAACAAATCTCTCTACTTTAAAGTTACGAAACACGATAAAAAAAAAGCGAAAACTATTATTATTGATATTATACACTTAAATTTACGCGATTGGTAATCTCTCTGCAGCCAGTACAATTGGTACCCCCAAACCATCCTGATTTTCTAATGAACACGTTTGTGAAGGCTTCCCCCCCGAATCTTTTTGAGTTAAATTCAAATCCAGTAGCGTTTTGAGTCAAGTAAACTCTCAGTAGCTTTTTTGAGTTAAGTAAAACCCTCAGTAACTAACCTTCAGTAACTTTTAGAGTTAGGTGAAGTCCCAGTAGCTTTTTGAGTTAGACCTAAATAAAACCCAGTAATTTTTGAGGTAAATAAAGCCTAACATACTGGAGGCTTTATTACCCATTGATAAAATGGAATCCAAACTAGTATTTGAAAGTTTGTATTTGTGTTAAGTGTCCTCACTGGAATCGAACCTGAAAGAACCACGCGCACAGAATTCACATGCAAAAGAGCACAAAGTTACTTGTAGTTTTCAGATGGGTATCAGTGGATAAAAAAGAGAACATAACACAGTAAAGTTTTATTGACGAAGTTCATTTGTCAACCTTTAATTCATCCTTCCCTGTTTGCTTGCAACTTCTGCTTCACGACAAAGTTCTTGCTTATTCGGCAACAATAGTTTTTGGTTATTTTTTTCTTGCACAAAAGGGGACATTTTGCAGCGTTTACACCACCATTGCCATATTCATCGTATTTGTCTCCTGGCGACCAGACTGGTCACAATCTGATGGTTTTAAATTAGGCCCACGTACGTGGAACACTTTTTTTTTTTTTTTTTTCTCTTTAGCGCTTTGTAAGAAGTTAGGAACAGATGCCAACCCAGCGTATTCCGTTAAATGAGACAATTGTTAGTCCTGAAACTTATATAAAATTCTCATGTCATACTCTGCTTCATGCCATTATCACATAGCAATAATAGCAAACACAATTCAACACTTAGAACCACGTTTTGTACTTGGGTGTCCTATTGTTTTGTATTTAATGTATTGTAATTGTATTTATAGAATTATCAATTCTCCGAGTTATTTTTTTTCTATATTAAAATAGCTAAACAATTTGTATGGCTACTCTTTTTTTTTTTTAAAAAAAATGGATGAAACTGAAGAAAAGAACATTACCATAAAACAGGTCTGTGTCATTTATCATATGTGTGTGAAAAATTTTCTTTTATTTACACTTAAACGAAGAAAGGAAACTTCAAACTGTTAATTATGATAATTGAAAAAACGAAGTTGAACTATTTTTTTTTCTTTCTCCCGTAGACTGAAAAAAGAAAGAATAATTTAACTTCTTAGGGCGTTTACAGTTCGTTATTTTTAAATAATAATACTAGAAACGGATTTTTTTAAAAATATGTATTTGGTGTTACTTTAAATGTTTCAAATTTAGAAGTTCAAGCAGTTCACTCTTTTCGGGTGAAAAATACGTGTAATATATATATATTAATATTAATTTTTAGTTGCAACATGATTTTATTTATTCATTTTCGGTGGGGGGTCAACACTAAAAGTATATAGTTTCGAACAAAACATTGACGCCAGCAACTAAATCAGTACAATAAATGGCGTACATAACTAATATATTCTAAAACATAGACTTCCAGTAGCAATTAAGGATTCAAAGAATGAAATTGTATACACACAACCATGTTTATTAGATTAAATGGGAATATAGAAGATTTAAAAGAGGGATATTGATTTTTTTTTTTTTTTTTTTATAGAGTTCAGCATTCCTTTTTTAGCACCAAGGGTACATGAAAATCAGTATAGTTGGGACGGGGAGGTAGGGGTTATGTTAAAATTCCTTATGTTCTTCACATGCGGTTAGTGCAATTTTTTCTCCTTGCATCACTAAGGCTATATGAAAGCTGGACATAAAGCATCATATCAGAAGTAAGTCAAAACAAGGCTTTCCTTTCCATTTGTGGCATGCCAATGTAACCCAATGGTGACATGAAGGTATTACTGACTATACACTTCCATAACCGGCACAGGTGGTTATCAGGACCACGCTCTGGAAGCCTTTGTTCTCCAAAGGTTTTCCAAGTGACTATATGCTACAGGCTGCACGTACCCCTTAGCAGTGGTTGCACAATAAAAAAAAGTATCGATTCCACTGAGAATCGAACCTAGGTTGCAAATACGATTGGTGAACCTAGGTAGGAATTTTTTTTCAATAATTTTAAAGTATTTCAATATACAGATGGCAAGGTACTGTGTAATCATTTGAATGTCTTTTTAAATAAAGAACTCACTCATTTCAACATTGTCATATGTTATCTGTAAAACTGTAGTTTAAAAATAAAGCAGTCGAAAATGTATGAAATGATTTAGCATAGTTAACGGAGAGAGAGAACAGCTCAAGTTTCTATATTCTGCCCATAGCATTTGAACAATAATCACAAGACAAAGAGTGTACAGGGATGTTTTCGAGAATGTACAGTGAATTTTCCCCCTCCCCCCTACATCCAAGAAAATTATACCGTATTCAAATTAGTTCGTTTGATCTGAAGACACGAGAAGAAGCATGTGCATGGCATGGTACTTATTTTTGCTTTGCTACTGTACGAAATAAATCTTCATAATTTGGGACTTTATTTTGTAAGCATGTGTATGAGCAAGTTCATGTAAAATAATGTTTTACGATATACTGTAGAAAAATAAATTCTTTCGCAAGAAGGCATTCTTATCACTCCTGCTCATTTTACGGTAAATTTTAATTTTTGTTTCAGGTTTTGAATTATAGGGTACATATAGAACTTATGTATAGACTCAGAGTTCTTTTAATTTTTGTCATGAGTAAGCGTCTGTGTTTGTTTGTATTTGTATGTGTGTGTGTGTGTTTGTATGTGTAAATGAATTTTTGCTGACGGGTTTCATCGTTAGTTTTGTTTATCCGCCGAGAGGTAATTTACTTGCGGGGGTTTCGCCATTCATTGCATATTGTGGAAATTCCTATTTACCTACAATGAATTGGAAGGTCTGCAGCGGTTGTTTGATTAAATGAAATTTACTCTGTACAAATGTATAATGAAATTCAAAGGTGGAAAAAAAAAATATACAAAGGCAAACTTATAAAAGTAATTTATTAATTTCGTGTTACCCAGTGAAATTAAATTTTGAAATTGAACCAGCATTTTGAAATTGAAATAATAATAATAATAATAACTACTGAAGACAATAGGAAAGAAAGACGAAATGCCAATTTTTGGTTGAAATAACGGTTGCAGTGTGTACACATTGAGAAGTAGAATGTTCTATCTTAATAGACTATTACAGACAAATAGTGCATACGTTATTTGCAGCCTTTTTTTTCCCCTGCTGTTTGCTAAGTAGGCTGAGGTTTCAGTTTAAAATCCAATTTTCTCAAAATGAAGAAAAGTTGGACTTTTCGCCTTTGTTCCCTGTAGTCATCGGTTATCATGGGCAGTGACATATTTAGGGGGAGGGCTATCGGGCTCAAGCCCCCTCCCCCGAAATAAATTTATTATGTACAGAACTTCATTAAAATTTGCCAGCACCTAAAAGGAAAAACGCAAATGCTTATTCACATGTTATGCATAGTCACTCCCGAAATAAAATCCTAAATAGTCATGAACAATAGTAAAATGTTACAAGTAGTTTTATGCATGTTTCTGATCGATCATTGAGAATAAGAATACCATTCGATTCGATGTTAATCTAATACTAATGTTAATTTTAACGCATGCATATTTTTAGTACCTAGTGATTTGCCAAAGAAAGTTCTTTATTTTCTAGATAGATTATACAATGAAATTGCTGTTAGTTTTTACCGATGACAATACAAAGCTCAAAATATGAAACAAATTAAACGTATGAGTTTTAGAACTGATGCGATTTTATGGTTTTTAATAATCAAAAACAGCAATCTTACTGAAAAGTTTTTCTTTTTAAATATCACGAGAATAAAAGCAAAAATTCATATAAAAAAGAAATGATCACTGTAAATGTAAATGAAACAGTATTTTTAGTAATTGAATTAAATAAACTAAAAAAAACAATTTAAATAAACAAAAAAATATTTGTTTTAAAGGACGATAGTTATGTCCAAGCTCATGACTAAAATTAACATTAAAAATTAAATAACTTGTTATAAACAATAAAGGTAATGTGTAATAATAAAATAAATAATAAAATTCTTGAAATAACTTTGGTTTTTAATTAAAAAAATAATAAAAAAATTAAAAAAGGAGGAACCTGAAGTTTGTGGTGAGATTTTAGTAGGGGTGGCCAGAACCGGTTCCTGGTGGATCCGGTTTTCGGGTCTGAACGGATCCGGTTCTAGAAGATCCGGTTCCGGAACCGGTTTTTCGGATCTAGGTCTAGAACCGGTTCTTCGGAACCAGGTCTGGAACCGGATCCAGAACCGGTTCTGAAAACCGGATCTCCAAGAACCGGTTCCGCTGGAACCGAAACTTTGTGACCATTCTTACGCTAAACCCGAGCTGCTGGCAGGCTGTGAACAGTATGCTAGATGAAATGGAAGCGACAGGCAGGCGCCCAGGCGGCGGCTGCTTGTCTCATTTGGCTAAACAAACTGGGTAACTGGCAAACTCATTGGCTAAACAGGCAAACTGGCCAACTCATTTGGCTAAATACCCACTGGTGGACCAAAATTTTTTTCTGGGGGCACAAGCGGGTCTGGGCGGGGAAGGCACAAGCGCATGGTCCTCTTTGCTTTTTTTTGAAGGTGAACTTTCTGCCTCCTTTACGGGTCTTTGGGGGCTTTCGGATCCAGGTCTGGAACTGGTTACTAAGATCCGGTTCTGGAACCGGGTTTTCAGGTTCAGATCTGGTTCTGGAACCGGTTCCTAAGACCCGGAACCGGTTCCAGAACCGTTTCTAAAAACCGGATCTCCGAGAACCGGTTCCGCCGGAACCGGAACTTTGTGGCCATCCCTAGATTTTAGTCTTGGCACAAATTGAGAAAACGGCTAAAACAGTGAAAAAAAAAAAACTTTCAGTCATGTGTAAGAAAGAAGTCGTGATACTTGGGTTGAGAGAGTCAAGTTTCATGTTTATATGTAAAAGTAGTTAAAACGGAATTTGAGCTTGTTTTGTAGCATTTTAATGTAAAACTTAATAAAAGCTTACTTTATGTTAAGATCACTTTCTTGTGTGTGTGTGTGTGTGTGTGTGTGTGTGTGTTTAGCAAATATTGTAACCTTTTTCAATAATAATAGTAAATTATAGTTGTAAAGGGAAAAGTTTTTTTTTTTAGTTCCATTCCTTGGAGAAAAGAGGAACCTACCTCTTACAGCGTTTGCACACGTCCCCGGCAATGCCGGATCCGGTTCCGACAATGCCGGCGATGGAGTCGGCGGCAATGTAATCAAATGGTAGCTGGCACACGCTTTCCGACCCGGCAAAAAAGCCGGTGGAACTCCCGGCTCCGGCAAATGCAGCCGGACTAGCCGCCGACATGTCGGTGCCGGCTCCGGCTCCGGTTTTGTCGGCGGCAATGTTTTATTATGCGTAGATGCACACGCAGCCGGCAAAGACGGAGCCGGCTTGTTGATAGGTTTCTTCAATCTAGCTACAGTGAGTGAGTGGCAAGGTGTTGTGTATTCTTGTTTCTTTTCCTGTATTTGGATTTTTTGTTTACTTCAGGTTTTTTGTTATTTTCTTTTTTTCACATCATATGAATATATAATGAAGAACGAAATAATCAAAATTGCTGTGAGGTACCACAGATATAGTGGCTTGCTATTTACATAACTTCTCAGCAAGGGAAATTCGGATCTTGTTTGAATTATCCAACTACGGCAACGCGGAAAGTGAGTTTCACAGATGTATGTATGTATATTAATTTGTTATCTTCTACAGCTGAAACTTACTTAAACGATTTAAACAAAGGGGTCGTTGGATTCGTTTTGATAGAGAATATGTCTTAGCATATATGAAGTCATAATTTTAAAAAAAAATCAACATGGCGGAAATGAACAAAATGAAGATACGAAGAAATTATGAATGTAGGATAGTTGTCCAGTGCTTATCCTGTTAATTATGCAACCCAGTATGTACGGTATAAATATCCATCATAATCGTAGAAGTAGGCATTTTCAAGCATAACAAAGGTTGTAAATAAAATTAAAGTAAATAAAAACTACAACACAGCTACAGAAAGAACTGAAAATGCACAAACAGAACAAGAAAATTTCCATTCTTGTGGTTGCATACTGTTTTACCTTATAGATCGTAATAAAAATATGTACTCTGTCTTGTCTGGTATTTGTTCCATAGAACGATTGTATACTGAGTGAATAGGCAGCCGCAATGTTGCCTTTGTAGAGCTTATTATTATTATTATTATTATTATTATTATTATTATTATTATTATTATTATTATTATTATTATTATTATTATTATTATTTTAAATAGCTTGATCTCAGCATGTTTCAATTTTGAGAAATTTAAATAGATGTTAAAATTATGGCAACAAAAGTGAAAAAAAGAGAAAGAAACCAAAAGAAGGCCATATGCCTCGTGCGCACACATCCACACACACAAAGAGCAAATATACCTTTGTGTACTAAAGAAAAGATATTTGGGGATTTAGACGTTAATGCTCCTACGTCACTTGATTGACGTAATACAATTAACCTTGTTCTTTGCATTGAGCTATTTCTCAGATATTGAACGACCCTTCCATTTATTCAAGTCAGTCTGTAATATTACACGGCTCTTGCAAAAAAAAAAAAAAAAAAAAAAAAAAAAAAAAAAAAAAAAATCTGAACAGTGCTGAATATGATTACTAATTCGTTGTACTGAGAAATCGAACGTTTGTTTAGACATGCGAAAGTAATTAATAAAAAAATTTCGAATCATATGTACGCAGCTTTTCATATAATGTATAAAACGGACTCATGTTCTCTCCTTCACGTTCAAACATAAACTACCTTTCGGCACCGGCATCACCGGGATGTGTGTGCAAAGCAGCGCCGGCACCGACATTGCCGGATCCGGTTCCGGTTTTGCCGGCTGCGTGTGCAAAGCAGCCCCGGTTCCGGTTCCGGCATTGTCGGTGCCGGATCCGGCATTGCCGGGGACGTGTGCAAATACTCTTATGCTTGAATATTGCTGACAGGTAGGAATACTAATTGCCCTTTTGAGTTTACATTGTTTGGCCAAACAAAAGTTGAACAATTTTACCAAAATTCTTACCCTAAATTTAGAGGTTTTAAATAAATTTACAGTTTTATTAATTATAGTAGTAGTAAACTTGGAAATACACTGAATTACCCAGCACATATTTGGTTCCGAAATCGGAAGCCTGTATTACAAATTTTCTATCTACTACTACTACAAAGAAATTATAATTAAACTGCTGAAGTATAACTCCAATTATTCGAACTTTTAGTAATCGAGATTGATATTATATGGAAGTAATAATAATTAAAAAAAAAAAAAAACTATCCTGAAATACGAACTGTATTTATTCGTTCTCAAAAAATAAACGATAAGAATTTCCTTGAAATTCCTATTTAAACCAGCATAAAAATTTATATTTAATTGAAGTTTCCTGTATTAAAAAAAATATATATATAGTAAAGATGGTGTTAACTTTATTAAACTAAAGCTATTTTAGTTTTTTTTTTTTTAATTTCACAACCTATTTCTTTTTTCTAAATAATTTCCCCAGTGAGCCGAATTAGTCCCAAACTCGTTAATTTGGATATGTACTTTCAAAACAGATCTGTTTTTTCTCCGTCTCTCTCTCAGAATGTGTATTATAGGGGAGAGGGGGGTACATTTGAACATCTGTTTTCGAATATTCGTTTTTGCTTCCAAACACCCAGTAAATTTCCTTATAGAACTGTAGCAAAAGCTAAATATAATATACATTATATTTGCCATAAAATAGAGTACTTTGTTTGATCTTGTCATTCTGTGCAAGGGCGCAGGGGGTGTCGTTCAAATGTACCCCCTTGGGGGGTAGATTGAAACAAGCATGGGGTAGATTTGAACATACGTGGGGCAGTTTTGAACAAACCATTATTTTACTACAATAATCGTTATTTTCAGGATGAATTCGTTTACGAACAACAAGGCTATTGTAACAAAGCAGCATTAACAGTTTAAGGCACAAGAATTAACCAATCGCGTATGGCAAGGAAATAATAATAATAGTAATAATTGCTGAAACATATATGCAGACCCGTATTTGTATATTGTGCGCCTCTGTGCTCTAAATAATTTGCCTCCCCTTCGGAAACACATCTGAATTGAGTTGAATTCATAGTTTTTGGGGTCACTGAGATGAATAGTGGCAGTTATAATCCAATTCAACTTCAAGGTTATACTCAACTCCCAAGTGAGGCGGACGAGAATTTAAAAGTAATCGAAAACGACAGACAAGAATTAGAAAGTCCACACACAATATCAGCAGTTGGTACTGAACATTTGTCTTCATTGTCTGAAAACACAAACATGTAGCTGGTACTTATAACTTTCAGAAAAGCATAGGTAGAACAATGTTCAAATGTGCCCCCTAACTTTTGTTCAAAGCTGCCCCAACCGGCACGATCAAGCAGAATTTGATAATACCCAGATAGTACAAGCTATTGTGAAATACAAAGGGCAACATTGGATAAGTAAATTAATGTACTTGCTTCTGCAATGAATGGCAGATAATATCAAAACACAGGCTTCTGTCAAAAATCTTACAAAACTTTACAAAAATTCCAACTTTTCACCCCACAAATGTAACAAAGTACTGCTGTTCATCAACAGTTACATTAAAATTGCAGATAACAGTTGACCGTCATGCAACGCAGTTTTGTCAAACTAAAAATTTTGAAACCACCAGATATCCTATTATTTCTAGCCTGTTATTTTAAATGTTCAAAGGTACCCCCTGTTCAAATGTACCCCCCTCTCCCCTACGCCTCTTCATAAATTGAACAAACTTTATTAAATATTTTATAGTAAATTTAATCAAACTTATTCAAAGCACTTTTTGTGAGTACCGACAATATATATATATATATATATATATATATATATATATATATATATATATATATATATATATATATATATATATATATATATATATATATATATATATATATATATATATATATATATATATATATATATATATATATATATATATATATATATATAATATGTGTGTGTGTGTGTAACTAATGAAGGTAAGGTAAGGAAATAGAGTGAGTGCAGTGGTGAAATCATTGCACTTAAATGCAAGGACATGCGGTTACGAATCATCTTTCTTCTAGCCACTGATGCAAGGGAAACGTGACGTTTTAAGAAGAGAAAGTCACCACAAAGAGTGACGTCATTTTTCAGTTTTTTTTTCCTCTCTCTCCTTCTGTCGCTCCCTTGTCTTATGTGACGTATAGTTTTGTCTTACTATAACTGACCTTGATTTATACCCATAAAAATTATGAAAATTGAAGCTGAAAGCAGACACTGTTGCCAAATACACTATAGCAAAAATCTTTCTTAAAAATCACGGACCTTATTCTGTATCAGTCTGTGTTAATACAATGCAAACTTTGCGTTTTAGTTGGCGGTATTCGATATTTCATACTGAGTTTACGATATGACGTTAGCAACGCAAATTTCACGTTTTTGTCTTACCTGTCCTCTGCAAAATGTTCAAACTTACCACCAAAAGCTCCTAATACATATTTTGCATTGTTTTACAGTCTGCAAACTTGTAGTATTCGGATGGGTCTAGGTCAGGTGAACACAGTGAGTGATTTAAAGCTTAAAACCCTAATATAGCCAGTTCGTCCATTGTAATATTGCTCTTGTGAGAGGATGCACTATCATGAAGGTAGACAACTTTTCGGGTCAAATTTCCAAGCTGTTTTTTTGTTCCTTCAGTTTTGAGTAAAGGCTATCTAGTAATTATGAATAGTAAGCTTCAGTGATGATGTCACCTTGTTGTAGATAATGAACAAAGATTGATCCCAGAACAATAACAAACTGATCCCAGAAAGCACTACAAGAACTTTTGAACTAGACATTTTGCACCCGTCTACCGTGACCAAATGTGCAAAAAATTAATGTCATCCTGCTCAAAACGTCTCTGGAAGCAAGCACCTTTGCATACTTCTGGTCTGCATGCAAATATTTGGACATCTACTTGATGGAAAGTTTTCATACACGTCAAGATGATTACGATTAATGGCACTAAAGCGCTCACGGAAGATGCCTAGACCTTCTTTTTATCTTTTTGCAGTAATGAATTGATTAGAGAGAATAATTTCATGCATCTTTTCAATTGTTTCAGTCAAAATTATTATACTATGGAGGGTCTCCCAGGATGGGATTAATCTTCAGTGCCAAAATGTCCTGTCCTATATTTGACACCCAGTTCTTAACAGTGGCATAGCACGGATTGTGGATACCAACTGTTTACAGCAGCTCAATCTAGTTCTTATTAGTGGCATAACACGGAGTGTGGACCACCCATTGCTCAGTTACAGCATCTCATCCCTGATTCTCTTTGCAAGACTACCTTTGGAGGAAGAAAAACTTCATTACTGGTCTAGTTCCAACATCTTTGAACTCGATTTGCTGACTGACCATTTTCAGTCCTAACCTGCAACAAAAAATAAGTCCATTGAGACCGGATGCTTTGATTTTGAGTCACAAACACATAAAAACATGTAGGTTTCAAACAAAACAAAATTTATTGAAATCGGACAATAGGAGCTAAGGATTTCCAGCACCCCGCTGATTAAACGGGAGCAGTAGCCAAAAGATAACCTGATTATTACGAAATTTACGAAATTTCACTATAAACCATGTGTTTTCTAAAAAGGGCTTTAGTTAAACAGTCATGGTAGTCTTTAGCGTTAGAGATCTTCAGTGTAAGATAAATTTATTGAATATGTGGTAGAATTATTTCGTCTAAGTCTTTAACAAGATCAGATTATATAATAAATGTATTAACTGAAACAAAAGTATAAGAAATATTACCATAGAAAAATCATAGATTAAAAACTACCAACTGCAAACAGTGGCATGAGGTCTGTAAGGTAGATAGGCTTTCTGTCTTTTCATCCTAATATTTTTTTCTTCCTTCCTTCTTCCTTTTTCTTTCTTTTTTAAACATACCTTCTATCTATTTTTCGGTTGTAA
This sequence comes from Thermobia domestica, assembly GCF_964235325.1. NCBI lineage: Eukaryota > Metazoa > Arthropoda > Insecta > Zygentoma > Lepismatidae > Thermobia > Thermobia domestica. The sequence goes on along the minus strand of NC_137454.1, from coordinate 150,514,736 downwards.
TTTATATTCGATACTTCTTTGCCCAGTAGCAACCCCGCAGTGCACGATGTGAGATTAAGGAAAAAAAGTGCATGATCTGAACGGAAGGAGGATGAGTTGTGTAGTGGTGGTAGGCACTGAGGTTGAAGGAGGAGTCTTCCTTCGGGTGGGGCCTCCTCGAGAGGACTGACTGGTTTTGAAGGAGCGAAAGAGAGTGAAATGGCTTTAGTCCCTTACGCCCTGTGTCTACTGCTGCGGGGCACTAGTTCGTGACTCACTGTGAGATACTGTTTCTCGAAGCAACAGAATAGTATATTGGCTCTTTTCTTGAACACGTAGCGTTTATATGACAAGGCACGTTTTCTGTATTGTATCGCAGCAGCTGAAGAAGGAAAATCATCGCAATTTTCCCCCTTTTCTTTTTATATATATATGTTTTTTTATTTTACTTCTACTGTCGTGTTTGCCTTGCTCTTCTTTCTTTTGTTACACCTCCATCTCGCGTGCAGCGAGAATACGGAAAGAAAGAAGTAGGGGGAAAAAATGATAGAATCGAAGTCGTGATATGTGGTTACTTGTTAGTTGTTTGGGTTAGGTTACAATAAAGAAAAAAAGAAACTTCCGTTGCTAGACAATTCCGATTCGTTTTTTTTTTTTTCCTGTCATATGGTGTACACACAGTATAGATGCACACAAATACAATACTAGAAAATAAAAATAATAGGAAGTCGTGAAGTCACAGATGTATGTATTAAATATAAGTGATTGTTGTATTTTTAGAAACTTATTGGAATTATTTTTGTTTCGTGCTGAATTTTTCTTACTTTTGTAGAATTTGTTGAAGCCGAATTTAGTATTTTAAATCTGGGTTAGAGATATTAAAAAAAAAGAGAGAGAGAGAGCGAGCGAGAGAGAGAGAGAGAGAGAGAGAGAGAGAGAGAAATGGATGGTAGATGCAGCCAGGTTGTTGGTTCATTTAAGTTCAGTAACAAGAATAAACATTGTATCTACGATAGCAAATTTTAGTCAACCGTACTACTACCACTCAGGTAGCAGGTATAGGTATATCTGTACTAGCCTAAAATCTATGCAGAGCTTTATTGTAACGCAACTTATCAACAGCAACTGTTGTAATAGACATATAGTAGTTGCATGGAATGTACGATAGTACAGGGTGTCCAATATACAATGGAACCCGGAGTTTGGGATTGTAGAACTTTTGAGCCAGAAGCGATACACAAATAATGGTTATACCAAAATGAAACTTTGTTTATGCATATATTTTTAAACTAGGAACCAACGATTGAATTACACTAGGAACCACATAGTGTTGACAGATGTAACCGAACGTGTAAATCAATTTTTTTTACAAGTCACGTAAATTGACTCATAACTCATACGTATAGATGTTCTGTCGTTAATTTTCAGTTTGTATAGTTGGAGTAGCTTGGAAACTATGGAATGGAAAAAAGAATTTTTCATTTCCACCAATAACTAATCGGATGAGGCCTCTGTAAGGGGTTAGTAGGGAAAACGTGGTTTTCATAAATTAACATTCTGAATTGGCAACAGTGCTGATGTTTCAGTGCATCAAAAGGTGTGTTAAGGATCTGTCTACATTATGCAATTCCTGAAAACAATGAAAAAGAAACTTTAAAATTTTCATGATAAAACTTTTACTTACACGCACCCGGCAACACTGCTATTCATTGAATCAAAACGGGGACACTTCCAGAATCTACCGTAGAACTGACAATTCAGTTCGTGATGAATTAATTTAAAATATGAAACAATATTGCAATGTGTATATAATATTGTGAGAGTGTGTGTGTGTGTGTGGGATAAGCAGTCCAGTTCAGTTCCTATACATTTGTCTCGGAATTTTTTGAAATGGTATTCCTAATTCAGGATGAAATCTCTCAGTAGTGTCATTTCATATTTTGTCGGGAAGGGGGAGTCCTCCGCCGAAGGAGTTTCACATTTTTATTTAGTAATATATTGATGTATAATTTAAAAACAAAAAGAATTTGTTCCTCAAACTCATGGGGAATTACCCCCTGCCCTCCAAATGACGCCCTTGAAGTCCCTGTGAACTACATAATGGAAATTATTAGATAAATGGGTTCCTTCAAGAGGTTTCACCAAGATTTTTCGTAGCTTAAAAGAAGTATCTGTAAAGCTTGGATATTTTCATCTAATACTGAACGTACCAGCATCGTTCTAAATCCACGTATAAGTTGAGTTCCCATTTTTATAATTTGTGCTGAATAAGGATGTACAATGAAAGAAAGAAAAATAGTCAATAACAAATAGTTTTCGATTTTATACTTTTTCTTTATCTCTGCCTGTGTTTGTGTTCCTCCAAATAATAATGCATTTTTCTTTCTTTACAGACCACAGCCACCACCATGCTCAACGAACGCATCACTCACCGAAACGATTGAGACATTCACGCCATCTATCGGGCAAAACAGGAAGTAGAGGCCCGTCTGCCGAAGCACTTCACAGTTACGATGCTGTAATAGCCCCAGGAACTGTAAGTACTGTATATAATAATAATAATAATAATAATAATAATAATAATCTATATATATAAAAGAGAACGCACAAAATCCTTTGTCCGCTCATCACGCTAATACGGCTGAACCGATTTCTTTCATTTTTGGGGGGTTGTTAGGATTTGGACCCTAGATGGTTTTTATCATATCACTTTAATTTTCAATTACCAGTGTCTTGAGATAATTGACCAATCAGGTGTCAATACGTACAAAAAATCCTTTGTTCGCTCATCACGCTAATACGGCTGAACCGATTTCTTTCATTTTTGGGGGGTTGTTAGGATGTGGACCCTAGATGGTTTTTATCATATCACTTTAATTTTCAATTACCAGTGTCTTGAGATAATTGACCATTCAGGTGTCCATACGTACAAATCCTTTGTTATTAGTTCATCATAGGTATAAAAATAAACGTATTTATATGCAACCCGCATGACCCTGTGACTCGGCGGGTTAACATAACTGACAGGCGCTATAAATCACTTGAAAGCGAAAAAGTAAAAATTATCTAAGTAACAAAGTTTATTGCGTTCCGGGATGACCGCAGCGAAGCGGGGCGGGTTGGGGTGACCGCAGCGAAGCGGGGCGGGTTAACATAAATGACAGGCGATATAATGTTAACATTTACTGCAATCTACTATGGTTTTTATCATATCACTTGAAAGCGAAAAAGTAAAAATTATCTAATTAACAAGGTTTATTGCGTTCCGGGGTGACCCCAGCGAAGCGGGGTGAACGCTGCTAGTAATAATAATAATAATAATAATAATAATAATAATAATAATAATAATAATAATAATAATAATAATAATAATAATAATAATAATAATAATAATAATAAAAATAAAAGATAATGAAATTTACGAAACGGTATTTTAGATTGAGTCTTTGTTTGTTTTTTTTTTTTTTAAATAATAAAAAACTAATCTTGATCATAGCAAATAAACTAGTTATCTTCACGGCTAGGAGTCCCAGACGCCTTAGATTTAATCATGTGCCCCCCAAAATTGTTCTAAACAATAAATGTCCCGGTTTTTCTCCAAGCGACCACTTTTATGACCTACTATTTAATTATATCAGCATAAACTAAATGTATAACTGTGACCATAGTGTAATTTTTTGAGTCCACCTTTATTTTTGTCTGAAAATTTGGAAACCCTATTTATGGCTAACGTGTGTCCGTAGGTGGTTTATGTCGTGGTGGTAGTGAAACATTTCGGATAACACGGTATATATTTTTTTTAGGACACTATTTTTATGTTCCAGGTATTACTATATTATATCTATTTAAGTTAATCAGACATTAGTTTTATCCTGCGAAAGGCTACAGATTGATCTAAATTATAATGAATGGAGCCAAGAAAATGGCCTTAGGTTAAATATAAACAAATGTATGTATATGACATTTACAAAACGAAGAAATCTTCATACATTTCCATACTGAATAGGAAGAACTCCACTTAAGAAAACAGAATCAGTGATAAATCTGGGTGTAACCTATGATAGCTGCTTGTCATTTAAAACTCACCTAAGAAATATAACTAATGAAGCACACAGAAATTGAGGCTCGGTAGTGAGAATAGATAGAGACTTTTAATACGATGCATGTGTTCAAGACATTGTACACATCTTTCGTGCGGTCAAAATTAGAATATGCCAACCAAATATGGAACCCAAATCATGTTATATACACGAACGAAACAGATAGAGACGATACAGACTAAATTCTTAAGATAACTCACCTACAGACAGACAGGTCACTATCCTAAATTTGATTCAGCTGCTACCCTAGTAGCAAATTTTCATTGTGAAATCCTTGAGCAAAGGAGAAACATGCTTGATGCATTCTTCTTTTTTTCCCCTCAAAATCATTAACAATGAGACAGATTGTTTAGAACTAACGAATAAGAGTAAACTTCAGGTTCCTACCTTAAGAATGAGGCAAGCAAACACGGATTTCTTTTTCTGACAGAAAGCTAGGACAAGTACTATTGAAGTCTCCCATGTAGCGAATATGTGCTTCTTATTACAGATACAGCAAGGCAAATAAAAGTTTAGATATATGTAGAATGTGCAAACTATTGGCGAGCTGAACTGTTGAATCAGTTTCGAATACTAGACAGAATACTGTAATTGGGACCTAAAGGCCTGCTGTATTCTTAAATCTAATATAAATAAAGAGTTTGTTTGTGCGTTTGTCTGTCTGTCTGTCTGTGTGCGGCCTGGGGACCAGACGAGTATACCGAAAGTTACCAAATCTTGGTCACGGATACCTTGGTCCAGACCCCAGACCAAGGCGGATTTTTTTTTTTCAAAATTCGAATCGCGGGGGTTAGGGGAAGCGTTTACCGGGACACCGGGTAGTAGTAATATAAAAGTAGTAGAAAATGATCGATATTAGTGTCGAATTCATAGTTTTCGCGGTCGCTGAGATCAATGGTGAAACTCCGATCGTATTAACTTCCAAATTCACACTATTCGGCTGCAAGGCGAGGGTCACCGGGGGAAGGGAGGATACCAGGACATGCAAAAGTAATCCAAATGACCGATATTAGTGTCAAATCCATAGTTTTCGCGGTCGCTGAGATCAATGGTGACACTTCCATTAGCGATGACTTGCAAATTCAGCTACCATTGTATGCTGGCCGGGGGTCAGCGGGGGGGGGGGGAAGACACCGAGACATGTAAAAATAGCCCAAAATGACCTATATTAGCGTCAAATCTAGTTTTCGCGGTCGCTGAAATGAATGATGATATTCTCACAGTCGTTGACTTCCAAATACAACCCCCCTGCTTAAGTCTTCCCGGTCAAGTGCAGTGGTGGAGCATGTATTTTCTACAGTCAAGTTGCCGATAACTAAAACAAGAAGCAAATCGGCAATAATAAAACATTGAGCACGCTACTACACACTAAGAAACTGTTTTGTAATTCCACCTGGTGCTTGTTTCCAATCACAAGTTCAATTAGGAAGAGGGTAAATGTTGGTTGGCATGTAGCTACGACAGTAAGAAAGAGAAGAGGGAGAAGAAGTATTAAACAAGTAGCAGCAGCGATGATAAATGAATGGATGGGAGAAAGGTGTGATGGTAATAAATAAGATAATCCCACTTCCTGAAAACTTGATTCTGAAACTTTAATTTATTCGCTGACAAAAAGAATATGCGGTTTTTAGTTTAGATTATGCCTATAGATTAGTTGTTTAATGTTTAGTTAAAGATATCGGCTGAAATTTTCGAAGGCTTGTTACCGATGTTTTGGATCCCTGGCCTGGCAACGTTGCTAAAAACAAATTCGCAAATTTGTAATAGTAACTCCGCGGGAGATGCAGAAGATGAAGTGGATAAAGTGAACATTTCTCATCGTACACTTTTTATACACTTCTACAAATACTCATGAAAACATTTACATTCATCTACAACTACTTTACATGTCTTCATTTCATTTATTTTTCATTTTTTTTCCCAATTTTTACACCCTGACCATCTGGGTAACTGTCCCCCTTCTTCCCGTTGGAACTCTTTCACAATTTTGACTATTAAGACACCCTATTGTGGCTATACATTTTTTAAAACTGACTTTGTCAAACTTTTTTTTCCTGATTTTTGAATTTGCACAATTACAAGTTTTGCTCTGCTACATTTTCTTTACGGCATATAACAGGTAATTCGACTTGAAAGTCGGCCAACAAATGCAAATGGCGGCATCCACTATTTGTAAACTTCTTTACAATTTTTAATCCAAGTAATTCAATTTTCGAATAAGTAATTCAAGTTACACGCATTTATAGCATACGTGGCTAATAAAACTGATGCACATATTAGAACCGTTAATAGTGGAGAAAACTGAACTCCGAGGGCTTGTTGGTGCTTGTAAATGTACTCTTATACAGACAAAGAATGTAAACCAACTCGTATTGTCAGTTTAACATATAAGGGGCCATTTACTATTAAAATTACCTTTTTTGTGGATAAATTTTTATCTTTTACGTAAAATTTAACGTAATATTTATTTTGTTTTAATTTATTCAAAATCGTAGATATCATTTCATTATCATGATTCAGAATACTATCACAATCTACTAAGACAATTCCAATAATACTTTTTGAGACAAAAGACGAACATTAAATTCGGAGCATAGAAAGTGTAATTATTCATGTGCGCTTCAGTTTCACGTAGAGAAAATACTAGAGCAAACAAGATAGTTAAATAGAATGGCTTCCATACTAGACTACAGCAATGTGGCTATTTATATTTTTTAAAAAATGGAAAAGAACAGTTTTATTATTTAAAGGTTTATTCTATGTAAAATTGTCTCTTTTCTTTGTATATTATGTCTCCCGTTTTGTTTCATTTTTGAGATTGCAAAATGGGAAAAGTAAAGAAAAAAAATTTGATGCGGAAAGGAGCATGAATAGATGAGATGGCCTCTTGGGTTTCACTACACTGAGCTGAATATTACATCAAAACAAATTTTAAATTCATAACCAGAGAAGAAACAAACAGTTTCATTTTTATTAAGTGGTGGCTTTTTCTTGTTAGTGTAGAGAAGGTTCTGATAAATGCGAGAGAATGCCCAGTTCCATATGTGACGTAATATGTTCATTTTAATGCTTTTATTAAAAAAAAAAAAAAAAGAAAAGAAAAGAAAGCATAATTGGATTCAGTATCATGTTGCACAGTAGTGCTTAAGAACTAAAACCGAAGTCTTGCCCTACCCCAAAGTATAATGCATTAATCTTCCAACAACATAGTCAAATAAAATTTTGAAATTTCCATCTCGTGGATATATAACAATATAATTTGGGCAATATCTGTCGGATTCGAAATCTTTAACATATTTCGTGAAGTGTCAAGTGATCCGACAGTCTAACTTCTTGGAAACGATTTCCAAGTACAGTTATTTAAATCAGCCATCGTATATTCTTCACGCTTTCATTTTTCAGTTGAAGAAGCAGGTACGATGTACGATGTTGCTAGGTAGAAAATTAAAAAAATGCTCAAAGAGCATTGCCAGAACGAACTTAAAAATAATTATTGTTTTTTCGAAATTTACATGAAATTGTATATTAAATTTATTTGATTAAATTCACTAATGATGCAATAATTGATGAATCAATAACTGGTATTGGTATTAAGTCAATATTGGTAATGATCAACACCAGTATGATCTCTTTGTGACTTACGGTTCACTAGACGGCTCCTTAAATCGGATTTTTTTTTAGCCAGTTTCTCGGGAACGGTAAGAGTGACACGAAAAATTTCATCAATTCTTAGGTTTTGATGCTCCCTCGAATGGAGGGCTCAAAATTCAAAAATTGGCAAAGAACAGACACATACACACAGAGACGTAGACAATTCAGTAACGAACTTTTTTTAGTTTGTTGATAAGTCTTCTATTAGCATTAAATAGCAGGTCTTGATTACACATAGTACCAAAGTTTATTCAGTAGTATGAACTCCCTTTTGTCTATGTGGTTATCTAGTTAGGCCTATAGAAATATATATATATATATATATATATATATATATATATATATATATATATATATATATATATATATATATATATATATATATATATAATAAACTAACTACATTAATTAAAAACAAGGAAGAAATCTCCACGGGTTTTATTCTTCATGAGGGATCGTGCGGTTTGGATTCTAGTTGTAGATCTGTCTCATTAGCTTGGTGCTCCCATTGCTGTCAATCTCTATCAACCAATATTATTTCGGGATCATCTTGAGCATAGTCGAGTCCAGAGATCTGGGTACACCAATGTCTGCAAGTGGGATCATCATCATCAGTATTTGGTCAGGAACCGACAGGTCAATTTCTGCAGTTTCAGATTGGTTGTGTGGTTTGAATTTAACCGCTTTTTCAGCACCGATGCTATTTACAACAAGACATATTCTTTAAAAAAAAAATGTGATCCAGAGCCAATTCTCGGATTTGCATCTGATAACACAAATATCCCCACCAGGAATCAGACATGTACACTCATTTCCAAAATTATTGTCGCATATCTATAACTGTCTTCTTGTAAGAATATAATTTGATAATGATTTTGCAGGGTACTTTTAATACCGATACTATGTGTATAATCGGGAAATGTATGTTTGTAGTAAATTTCATAGGAAAAGAATTATAAGTACGAAAATTAGAGTGAATAGAACAAACTATTGTTAAATGGACAAGAAAGTTTTATTTTCGTTTTGTTGTCCTTATTTACTGCTCTTTTGAAATTAAATTTACCACATACATGTCTTTGCCAATTATACACGTACTAACATTATAAGAAATACCGGGCGAATTCGTTATCAAATTATATTCCTAGAACAACATATTTATAGACATGCAACAATAATTTTGGGCATGAGTGTATATCCTCACAGAAAATCTCACAGAAAATAATTTATACCCAACTAACAATTTTTCTCTCTCTCACGCAATTTCTCCAATGACCTATTCCTTATTTTTTATTACTAACACTGGATTTTTGTTTTTCGCAGTTAATTTTTATCCATTGGTGTACTACGTACCCTTGAAGTTTGGAAACCTTTTCGCCGGTTTGGATGTGAATATTCAGACCCTGCTAATAACACACAGCAAATTGAGTGGTTTATCCCCAGAGATCTCAAGGAGTACGATTGCTAGGTCTGAACAGCATTGTGTTTTGAGATTGCCAACTAACACATGTGTTTTTTCTGTATGATTCCAGAGGTACACCTTGAGATTAAACAACGGGTTATAGGAAATATAGGAGGAATAATACACGTGTCTTTCTTCCATCCCACATCAAAGAATTGTTTATGAAGTAGTTTATTAAAACGCGTATAAACAAATCTCCCAAATCTTTTGTTGCAAATTGCTCCTCTACCAAAGCATTGACTATAGCTGCGATATATACATATATGTATAGGATCAATTTATTTCTCCCGTATTTTGATAGCTATCACATTATTCTACCATTCTGTGCGTTATGTTATCAGGATAACAACAATGAAGTTGGTGCTTTTAGCGTGGTTAGAATACTATCAGCTCATAAATCAAGCAACCAATAAAAGGCCAATGTACGCAATGTTAGTATTAGATAAGCAACGCCCTTGTATTTTTCTTCTATAAGGGTGTGATCTATATATGCACATACTATGTAGTAACATTTACAAGGGGAAAATTTTACATGATATGAATCGTCATAATCGAGTCGTAAAATTTCTATTAACCTTTAATTGCCAAGTTCTTCTATTATTGCGAGTGTTTGCATGTTTTTTTCTCTTTGTGTTACGTTTTATAAACTATATTGAATAACACACATGAACAGATGCAAATATACACTATATCCTTTGTGTACGTGACAGCGTAAACAAATTTAATATTTCATTGCTTCTGTCGGAAGAATAAGAAATAAATAATTAATGAACATATTCAGTGATGCTGTTTCTAGTAAATAAGACTTCGTAATGTGTTTGGAAGACTAATTAATTGTACGATGAAATCCAGTTGGTATTAACGTAAGATAAAAGAATTACGGGATACGGATGTTTTGGTGTGAAGATATTTAGATCCGAGGATTCCGATCTTCAAACCGAGGCATCCGTTCTTACTACCTATTCGGCGATGACATTTTCCATGAGATAACCAATCATTCAGAGTAAGTCCCAGAGCTCACAGCTCCCGTAATTTTTTAAAAGCAAAATATTCAAATCTGTAACCAGTACAAATTTAAGAAAAGCTAAAGCATATTATACATTCTTTTAGTGCGAGTTTAGCATATTGCATGACGGTAAGGCAGATTGTGTGCAGCATTCTATTACTGAAAGACACAAAAACAAGATTTCAAGCAAAAACAAGATGTCTGTACTGTGCAATCACTTTATAACTATTTTGTGTAAAAAAAAATTGTATGAATCTAAACAATTTTCTTCATTCATAATAGTGGTAAGGTCGTAACAAAATCTGCCCTATTTCTACAAAAAAGAGTTGAAAACCCTACGAAGTATGCTGTAACGGATCTAGAAGATAAAAACGGAGGGGGGGGGGCAGCCAGAACGCAAACTATGGTAGGGATATCATAAGTTTACAGTAAACTTTAAAAAATATATAAATTTAACTTCAGTTATTTTTGACACAAAAAACTGGGGAGCTTAGGACCCCCCGGCCCCGAGCTAGATCCGCCACTGATAGTATAGTTGATCTCCCGAACGCATAAAACAAATTGTGCAGTTGAATTGAGCAAGAAGATAGATATTTAACTTCATGCCCATCAATTCGTCGTCGAGAATAAATGAAGAAATTCGAAGATACAAGACTTTGTGGCAACTGCAATTAGCAAGTTGACAGAATTTTAATTGTTTTGAGATCCATTAAATAATAGAAAGAAACAGGAAAATCAAAAATCAAAGAAAGAAAAAATAATACTTAAAAAAAAAAGTTGAAGTTGAAACGTAACAAACTGAAAGATTTTCACCCTACGAGTTGTGCTACAAACACACAATATATCGACCGAGTTCTCGCCTTCCAATTATAATTCTTTTTTCGTTCCTTCCCATAATTCATACCGAATGCCATTATCCGCTGTACAGTTATTCTTTTGAAAATACGAGTTAAAACAAGTCTCCTGGGTCTTGTTTCTTTTTAAAATACATCAAACAGAAGCCATTTCGAATAAAGAAATGCATCTTGATTTCTTTTCTGCTTCCCATATAGAATTTTTCAACGAAACACTTTTTTCCTTCATCAAAAGAACTCTTTTTTTTATTTTACTTTTATTAAAAAAATAATAAATAAGAAGAAAAACCTGGTTTATTTTTGAAATAGCAATCAGCGCATTGGTTATAATATCGGACAGTTTCTAAATGAGGATCTTAACCGGTTGAATAATAAATCACACTTAATGGGAAGTTTTAATAATGAATGTGTAAGCGGTTTTGGAGGGTGAAAAAACAGTTTAATGGTTGGGCGGCTGAGGAGGGGTTTGTGTATGTGTCGTACCTAGGGGGGAACTGGCTGATGAACAGTCTAGCTTTTGAGAAGGGGTGAAACGAAGAGAAGGGTATATGTATATATGTTTATGGTAGCAGAGAGAAGAGGGAAGGGTACATTTCTAGTTTGAAATCTGTATATACAGTACGTACATACTGTACTGCTACTCTCCTACCAACCCTCCTGTGAAATAGCTGTAGTTGATGTAAGCTCTTGATAATGCCGAGACATGTAATGGCCAATCAGTGTTTGTAGAAAGGGATTTAGTGTGTGTTTAGTTAAAACACTCATGGGGGTTGATGGGGTGGTAAAGGTCATAAAATAATAGAAAATGTGAACGAACAGGATAACAGACTTGAATGAAACAGCAGAAAAAGTACGTTTATTTTGTCAATCTGGGCGTAGAGAAAAATCAGCATTTTGAAGTTTTTTCTTCGTGTTATGAACCTAGAACACAAAGTTTTATAACATTATATCACACTTGTGTGTAGTTGCATTAACTACAAAAATCATACAACACCGTGCCCATGTTTTTTTGAGGATGTTCTCCCATTTCCTTCCGTATTCTCATTCTACCAATTGTTTTCATAATCTTTCGTTTTCATTAATTTCACTTTTCGTCTCGTTTAGCCTAAAGGGCATAATTGTGGACGTTAAATTGAAGATTTCATTTCATTTTTTACCAAAGTCAAGGAAATTGGGATGCACTATAGAAGAAAAATTCTCCGCGTTCGTAAATTACTCAAGAAATGACACCATTTGCTGGAGCAACATTCCTAGAATATCAATAAGAATAGTGTAAGGTTCCATACCCTCACCCGTAAGCAACCTTCATAAATCCATACTTCATTCACATTCACAACCACGTGCTATTGTGTACGAACATTGTCACCAGCAGACGATGGAAGAACACTGGGAAATCACGAAGTTGGTTTGGAAGGAAACCGAAGATGGACGACCTTCTTCTCCTCACAAACCGCTCCTTCAGAGGACACCCATAAAAGAGGACCACAAGTGGACAGAAGTATCAGTCTACAGCTGATCATTAACCTACCAACACCTCTCTCCGGGGGACGCGCTGGGCTATGAAGATTCCCGCTAAACCTTATTCCCTGGAGACAGTAGTAAGCGAAAGAGAAATCCTAATAACCGCCTTCCTCCCAAGGCTGCAAAGAGCAACGGAGGAATCCTATAATTGTTCCCCGAGGTCGCAGTGGACAAAGGAGACTCCTTTCAATCACATATCCCGGAGGCTGCAATGAGCGAAGGGGTTCCTATTTAACCTAAGACAAATTGAACCTATATATTGAACCTATATATATAAAACCACTACTGTTTGCTGAGGATTCACTGGACTTTGAAAGATATTTTGTATATTTCAAAGAAACTTCATAAATTTACTAGATCCAATTTTTATAATAAGTAGGTGAAGAGCTTAAATCCCGGACTGTTTTATTAGAGTCTACTATAAACTTTACAATATTAATTAATCATGTTGAATACCTATGAGTTTTTTTTTTTTTTTTTTTTTTAAATGAACTGGAATTCTAAAGCATACGATTTGAAAATGCATTATACATAAATGTAATATTATGTACTTAAATTATTGTTTAATACTGTACTAAATATTAAGATAGGATATGACCAAATTCCATTTTTGCGAAGCAGAGTCATTTTAAATAGACTTTAGGAAGAAATGAGTAAAACTAACTATTTAAAATTCCAGTTCATGTTAAAGGAAAACAGCAAAATGCTTCCCCACATAAATCAGTGGACTGAAACAGAAAAGTTGATGAAGGTTTTCCACGTTAAATGTAAATACTGCAAGTTGTATTCTTATAAATTTAATTTGTGTTTCATTTCAAAGCTTTGTATATGTATATTAATATTAATATAATATAATCTTCCTTTTTTTATTTCTAGATAACAAGCAGTCCTGAAATTCATAGTAATCGAAAGCCAGTGTTTGTAAATTGTTCAAGTTATAAACCCACCGTGCTTGAAGAAGAACCTCGTAATACGTTTGTTTTACAGGTAAGTCGATAAAACATTAGGTTTCCAGGATCAGTAAATTATGAAGAGAGGGGAGAGTATTTCTTTAAATAATGATGGCATTTTTTTTTACCTCTTTTTAAATATCATTCTTTTCGCAACCGTATGAAGAAAAGAAAGATCTCAACTTAAGGAGAATCGCATTTATTTGATTTAACCAGTGGCGTACACTTGCAATAATTTCTGGATTTTAATTTGATAAATGCCTTTTTTTATATAAAGTCTTGCTCCAGGTACGAGTTGTAAACCTGTAACCCCGCTCCCATTGCATATGCCACTGAATTTAACCCATCTATAGATGAGAATATAGGTAGAGGTATGCTTGGATGTAAAATATCCTATCCCCATCAGCAACATTTCTAGCCGCAACACTCCTGTCTATATCTGCAACCATGTCCGCAAACAGTGATATATATATAATATATGTATGTATAGCTTAATTGTTCTATAACAGTATAGATGGGCTACTATTGTCTATAACAGTATGGCTTCAAAAATGTTAATTTATACCATAATCGTAAATACGTCTTTTACAGTTTTCTGAATCCTATGATATTAATATACGATACGAACCACATTCAAGCTAAGCTAAATATTAAATATTATCCCTTCGAATTGTAAGGAAACTACACTAAATACAGTACAATAACATCCATTCAGACTGGCTAAATTACTGAGAGAAGAAAAAAATACTACGTGATTCTCTTAAATGCTAATTACTGGCAAGATATTACTACCAAGTTCGTAACACGGTATCTGACAAATAATTTCAAAGCAAATTACTTTTTCTTCTTTCTCCTTTCTCTTCGTCTCATTACGTAAGACATTACAACAAGGTATGAAAGTATATGTTCAGAACACAAAGTAAAAATGGATATAAGCCACTTCAAACTCCCATAAAATCACTTCAGCACTTTATATTCATAATAGGATTTTAAATAAGAAAGAAACATTCAACAAGACTAGCCCCGTTTGACAGTTAATTATCTCAAAAGAGTAATCACATTTTAAATCAAAGAAGTCAATAATAATTAAGAGTGAATCAATGAACGATCACGAGAATTGATCTCTCTTCATCTACATCCGCAACTTTATCCATTATCTGCAAAGAAAATCAATATCCTAAAAAAGCTACATTGCTGCCAAAAACAGTCGCGTAGACTTATAAATATAGGGCTTTTTCACAGAGATCTATGTGAATCTTAATAATAATAATAATAATAATAATAATAATAATAATAATAATAATAATAATAATAATAATAATAAATGAAGTTAGTTCATTTTCTTCGTACACTTTAGTTTTATGAGAATTTGAAAAGTAACTTTTACAATAAAACGTTATTTCTTTTTGTGAAAGGAGTACATTCTATTCACAGTATATAAAAGATGATCATAGAATTAATTCATTCCTTGTTACATTGTACACTTTTAAATATATTGATAAGTTTAAAATTGTATCTGTGTTACATTCCATTTAAAAAACAAAGTTACTGATATTCTTTATTTCACTCAAAATACGTTTGTGTATGGAAATAACAATTTAGTAAAGTTGTCCGTGTGTTGACATTAAAATAATACTAAATCCATTAAATTACAATCTTTCTTGTAACTATCATATATATGTGTTAAGTTGTTCGGTTTCTGCACATTTTCGTAATAAATATATAAATAAAATTTAATTAATAATAATAGAAATTAAAGTCCCACTTGCCATATACTTGTTATCCCAATAATATGTTTATTTAATCTTGTTTGATGGAGAGGGCATAGGAAATTATTTGTAATCTTGAAACAGAATTTGAGAATAGCAGTAAAGCATAGGCTAAATGTATTGAAGATTTTCTGTGTTGAATACAATGGCACACAGTATGTTTTGCTCATACATTATCTGATTTTAGTAGGAAACAAATCGTCCTATAACCTACGTTCCTTTGGGGAATCCCTCGCACACATCTCGCCGAGGTTTGAAACATACATTTTTCAGTCGAGCAGATATGACTTCGAGTGTCATGTTCTAAACCGCATTCTCTACGTTTCATTGTTTTTGAATTACAACCCTCTGAAGTTCACTTGCTTACGCTTTCGGCACCTTATATCGCCGAAATTATCCCTCACTGACCAAAGTTCCAGATGACTTTTTTTTTTTTTTTTTGCTGGTTTCGGTATCGGGAATCAGCTCCCGAAATTTATTCAAATAGTGTTTTACCATCCTGTATACAGGCGCGGATCCAAGGGGAATACTATAGGTACTATAGTCCTCCTCCTCTTGACGGACGCTCAGGTATACATGGGATAAAATGGGCTTCAATCCTACTTTCTTTACACTGGATAAAGCGGCAAACTATGGATAATATTATAAAATTGAAAGTGACTATTGCCCCACCGATCTCGATCAAATTTTCAACGTAGATGCGGTTCTGGCCTGGGTCTGTGTTCGTGAATTAATTACTTTTGAACCACAAGATCGATCTCAATCAAATTTTCAACATATATGAAGTTCAATCCTGGGAAGCTTTTTATAATTTCATTTTGACAGTAAATCTTAGGGGAGGGGAGGAGGGGAAATATATGAAAATAAATAAAACTTAATAACTCTTGAACCACCCGACCGATCTCTATCAAACTTTCGACATAGATAAGGTTCGGGCCTGGGATGTTTTCTTCGTTTCACTTTTACAGTGCAACGAAGGGAAGTGGAGATATACGTAAAAAAATAAATAAATAAATGAGGTGGTCCAATAAATAAATGGTGGACCTGAGGTGGTTTTTATCATATTTTAACAGTAGAACTTAGGGGAGGGGGAGATATATATATAAAAATAAATAAAACTTAACAACTCTTGAACCACCGGATCGATCTCGATCAAATTTTCAACGTAGTTCAAGTTTGAACATGAGATGATTTTTGTCATATCACTTTGACGATGTAACTTAAAGGAGGGAAAGACATTTACAAATGATCAAAAATGACCGATAATAGTGTGGAATCTATGGTTTTTAAGGTCGCTGAGATGAACAGTGACACTTCCGATGCCATTTAAATCCAAATTGAGCCCCGCAATAATTGTGGGAGGAGAGGGGGATTATATATATATATATATAATCGAAAATGAACAATATCATGGAGCGCTTTAGTAATAGTAAAAAGTGACTGACCAACGAAACATATTAGTACTTTTTCTTAATTTAACCCAGCGAAGCGGGTAATTGATGCTAGTATATATATATATATATATATATATATATATATATATATATATATATATATATATATATAATATACACACAATTACACAGGATAATTGTCTTAAAGCTATGAAAACCCAAGAGCGATGTGTTGACAAATTTTAACGTAAGAAAAACTTATCAGATAGTCAGTAGAAAGAACAAATACTGTATTTAATAGTTAATACTTCAGTAAACAATGGAAAAATCTTAACGTTAACTGTTCTCTGAAAGTGTCAATAATAAGTCTTTTCTTTTGTTTTTGTTGTTAATTCATGTGTTGTAATATTTCTTTGTCCCAAAAGCACACTATTCACCCGCTGTTATTATAGGCATGAATAAATTTTGCAGTTAAAGGAAAAAGGAAGAAGACATGTCAAGTTAGTTGACAAGTTGACAATTAAAAGACAAGTTTCTCATCGACGTTGCTTGCACGTTGTGGCTTTTATTTTTCATGTCATTACGTTTCATTCGTTCTAGCTCATAAAGAAACTGAATTGATCCTGAATATATATCATTTATAATTCTTCTTCTTCTTTTTTTTTATTTACAGGTGAAAGCTGAAGATAAAGATCCAGAAAATGCAGGTGGACAAGTGACGTACACTTTCGTATCAGCGCCAGGAGAAAGATTAAAATTTAATATTGATAGTATGACCGGGAATATTACAACGGCACATGCAAGTATCTTCAATTCTATACATTACAAAAAGAAAAGAGAAAAAAAATCTTCTGCCAATACTAGCACTTAATTTTTGTGTTGATCGACACAATTTTCTTTGCCTATTATATAACACATGTTTTCCATTTCCACTAAATTTGATTTTTGTTTTGTCTTCTTTGTACTTTTGATTGACTTGTTTTTGTCTTCAGGTAGATATAATTATACACTTCACATTGATAAACTTACTCTGTGTAATTTAAAAAATAAAGTAAAAGAACACACGAATTATTAATGATGTCTTAATAAGAATGTGCGTTTTCCTATTTAAGGTGATAGTATTAATTGGCACAAATGAGTCGTGAAACATACGTAACAAAACACTGATGTAGGCCAAAGATCCTATAGACAGATTATGTTATTTGAAATTCCATTATTTTGTCGCTTTAAACTGTACCATGTTGTTATAAAGAAGATTGACATGATTGATTTATTTTTTATAACTTTTTTTTTCGTGTAAGTGTTATTTTCTACTGTTTTCGTATCTGCATTTTTAGAAGAATAACATTCTTTGTTCACGTAAATTAGCTCTGAAATAGGCAGATTAAGTAAATCAAATAGCGTTAGATTTTCAGAGGAAAATTGTCATTCACATGTGTGTAAAGGAAACGTGTTTTAACCTGTACATTTGAATTTATAGATGTCAGTAATTATTTTGGCAGTGACTCAACAGCAGTTGTATCGAAAATATTGCAGTACTTCATTCTTCCAAATTAATTGAACAAAATCCAATTTTGACCACTATTTTATTAACCTAATCGTAAATGTACAACTCTGGATATTGAATCTTTTTCTGTCATAGAGGAATTATCATACTACTGTCAACATTTAGCTTGGCGAGAGAACTAAAGGTTCACAGCAAAAAAAAGTAGTCAAATATTTGTGCTAAGTAAATCAGATCATTCTTCAAGTGGGTTTTGTTTAGACTTGAGACAAAACTGTTGTGTGTGGTATTTTTATAGTTGCGTCGTACGTATTTTAATATGCTGGTCTTTAATGGGCTAGTTTGAATTCAAAATGATAAAGAGGTTCAAAACTATTTCAAGTCTGAAATTGAAACGGGACGTCTGCTAGACGTTGCCGAGTGTGGGAAATATATCGCAAAATAATTCGGTATTAGAATTGTCCAATCTGCATACATAAATAAATTAATGCTAATCATTTACTAACTTTTTTTTTTTAAAAAAAAAAAAAAGAATTGACACGATTCATCATTGTCTGCATCTGGATAGGAACGTCACACATGTAGCAGATGCCCCTGACCAAAAATATTTTTTTCTGGGCTTGCGTAGCGATAAAAAAAAATACATTTTAAAAGCAATACATACTGTAGAATACTGTCAGGATACTATGTAATTCTTGTCACTACTGAAGCCTAAGAAACAAGAAGTCATAAGAATACACCTTAATAGTTTATATTTTAAATTCTAGATATTCGATCGAGATGAGCCTGCCCGAGAGAAGGAAGTCTATTTAACCGTCAGAGCCACTGACAATGGTAGACCCCAACTCGATGACGTATGTACGATAGCGGTGAAAATTGTGGATATAAATGACAATTCACCAATATTTGACAAAGTGGTGAGTATGTACAAATGCATTTAGTTATACCAAGGGTAAATTTTTTTTCTTAAAAAAATTAAAAATGCATAGTTTCCAAGAAAATATATTTATAGGTTTCTTTAACCACATGATTACGAATTATGAAGGCACTGTTGGATCTTGTGATCGGTAAATACTAATTTAGAAATCACAATGAAAATCTGTTTGTTTTTCAGATAATCATATATTTGAGTTTCATTCAGCCATTTAAAGCTGGAAGGATATAATTTAACATTTTCACGTGTTTTCACATTTTCACATACGACACATTTCAGTAGGAACTGAATTGCTTTCCTGAATATTGTAGTACTTGTCTACGAAGCAAGAGTTTAGGAGACTGCGTCGTCTCGACAAAGTGTCGTGGAAGCGATGTCTCGTCTCGGAAAGTATATGTTGCTATTCGAAAAGCTCCATCTCGTGACGTCTCATCTCAGAGAATCCTATTGCTGAATGACGAGAGTTCGAAGATGAGTGACATGACCTGTAGGCTCTGTCATTTAGGTAATCCCAAAAGAAAAGTTCAGGCGAGCGAGTTCACCGTTCAATTGATCTCCGACGTCTTATCCACATATCAGGGAACCATTAATTCAACTAGCGAGTCATTTCCGTTGTACAATGATTAAATGTTTTAAACACCCTTAAAACATTTGAAACATATGTAAATTAAGATCAATCCGTATCTCAATTTGAAGCTGTAACTCGTGTAAGAGAGTTATGTTGACGAAAATCGGATCCCGATACACGTATATTTTTTTTTTTCAAATATCTTCATATATAAATAGAAATAATTAGTTCAATTAACAACATTCATTGACGAGATACCCAACAGGATTAGGATTATGATATTGCATTTATATTCTAATAATTGAGAGAGGGGAGGAGAAAAAAATGATCACGCTACACATACATTGTACACAAAATGTTATCTATTCATTTATGGACTAATTTGGCGAGTGCATTCTCATATTCCCAGTTTCATCTAGAAAATATCGCTGCAATACGCAGAGCAATTAGTGTTAAGGGAATCACTTTCGATGCGACAATTATCATTTCATGGAATCAACAACAGCAAATTTCAGTATTAGCTATTCTTTCTATGATTGAAAAAAAAAAAAAAAAAGAAAAAAAGGAAAAGAAAAAAATCTGGATGTTTGGTGCGTAATCAATACACAATTACTGCATGTATTCGTGAGATAACATTCAGTGAATAATGATAAACTGTCTTGTAGCAATGAGTAAATATTCTCTATAGTCTTTGTTTGTTGAGGAACTGAGTGCTTTATTTTCTTTTTAAATTGTAATTAGGAGTGGCTACAGAAAGAACTAGTATTATTATTTTACATTGAAATATGTATATAGTATAATACTTCACATATTCAATAATACATTTTAAAATTAAGTTTCATAAAAAGAATTTAGTATTTAATCAATAATCTCAACCATACAGTATATTGATATTCCTTCAGTTAATAACAGCAGGTCGTCCAAAATGTATTGAGCCTTTTGCACAAGAGATGGCGTTAATTGAAATTGTGTGCGATGTCGAGAGTTCTATCAAACTAGTAGATATACAAAAAGCAGTGACGTAACTAAGGGGGTAGTCAAAAACGGGGCTTGTGCCCCGGACGCCGAATTGGGGGGCCCAAAACTGGGCAAATATTTATTTTTACTGTAAGTCAAGAAAATGAGTTTTAGCAAACTAAAGATCATAAAAAATACGTCAGAAACTTAATAGGATAACAACGACTCACCAACCTTAGGATCATATCCATAGAGCATAAGTTAGCTTCAAAGCTATCTTTTGAGGACATTGTAAAAACCTTTTGTTGCCAAAAGAGCCCGCAAAGTTAAATTTTAATTCCAGCTTTTTGTATTTTCATTTAACTTACATCGTTTTAAGAGATTTGCAAAATAATCTCGAGGCAACAGCTTGACTCTTTGTCATAATTAAATCTTCTATTCTAAAGCAACAGACTGTTGATTCATTCTACACATATGCACATTCTTATGCAATTCCAAAAATATTGTGATTTGCAGTTATTATGATAAGACTATAAGAATATGTCAAGCATACTACTCTCAGATTATTTGGCAGTCAAATACTAATTAGTTTGGAGTTTTATCTTGTAATAAAAATTAAATTATGTACTTCAATTTTGAAATCAAGCTTTACCACTTGAAGAAAAAAACGGAATAGGAGAATAACTGTGTGATGCTAATATCAGGTGTAGTCGGAGAGAGTTTTGATTTGGTTGGAAAGGAGAAGGGGGACTAAGGCGATTTCTTGCCCCGGGCGACAGCTAGCCTGGTTGCGTCGCTGACAAAGAGTGTTGGAATTCTTATTATCAGACGTATTAGACGTAAGGTATTGCGCCGTGAAGTTAAGTGAACTTTCAGCAAAACTGCGCTGCATAAGAAATTTGTGCTGTTTACAGGCAAGATATGTTATAAAAATCAACATGCAAAAGATGGTTCGATCGCTTTCGTTCTGGATATTTCGATGTCTCAAATGCTCCTCGCAGTGAGGATTAATCACAGCGAAAGTGGACAATATTCTGGTAAAAATCGAGTATGTAACCAGTCGTGATATCACCAATGACCTAAGCATCCATCACCAAACGTTTGTTTAACCATTCTGAGAACGGTGGCTGCAATAAAGAAGCTAGACATTTGGGTGCCACATGATCTGACTCAAAAAACATTTACTAGATCGAATTTCTGTCTGCGATTCTCTACTGAAACATAATGAATTCGAGCCATTTTGAAGAGGTTGACCACGAGTAATTGATAACCTATGACGACAATATGCGAAAGAAATCGTGTTCGAAGGAACTACGTAGTCTGTGATAAAGCTCACACTGAAGGTGGGCTGAGGAAGGTTACACTATGTATTTGATGGAATGAAAGGGCATCAAGCATCACGAGTTGCTGCCGCCGGGCAGAATGACAAACTCTGACCTGTACGGTTGACAACTAGCGCGAGTACATGTAGCAATTCGAGGAAAGGCCGGAACTGATAAACAAAAAATGTGTTGTATATTATACTGACAACACCAGACCGCATTCATCTTCAATGACGCCAGAATTTGCGATAACTTGACTGATTTAAATGCGTCCACCGTATAGCTCGAATCTAGCACCGCTAGATACCGTTTGTTTTGGTGTCTACAGAACTTCTGAAAGGAGTTTAACTTTCAAAAGAGGCCAGTGAAAACCAGGTGTCACTTTTTTTTTTATCAGACACTATGGAAGTTCTATAGCAACAAGAAAGCCGGATAGATAGCAGAAGGTCATCGAACAAAATGGTCATACGTGGTTTCATGACGTTATTTTCAAATCGCAACAAATGCATTCTCAATTTTGACCTCAGGAAGCTCAATACTATTTATAGACAACCTAGTATAAAAATATGCATCACTATTATTAACGAGGTACGTCCAAGAAGTAAGTTTCCCTAGGACAATAAACGCAAAGGAGATCCAGTGACCTTGAAACGTTTATTCCGACAGGTACACCTCAAGTGAGACTACTTTTGAACGTTTTCACAATCAGAATCCAGACACTTGTTATACTGTAGGATCAACTTTCGTTATTTTGATACCATAACAGTCAGCTACCTGCAAGTGGAACCAGTCTATGATAGCCGTCTTAAATTATTCGTTACTATCAAAATACTTGCCGGACAGGAATGTCTTGAGGTGCGTTATATGGTGGGTGGTCAAATACGTTCCAGTGGAACAACCACAGAAGATAGGTTGTAACCCACCATATACCCCGGATCTTGTTCCGAGCGATTTTCCGCCTTCTTACTTCAAGACATTTCCTATGTGGTAGGCATTCAGGTAGTGATGAACAGTTGCAGATGGCTGTCATACACTGATTCCACTTCCAGGCAGCTGACTGTTACGACTTCAAAATACAAAAGTCGATCTCATGGTTTGACAAGTGTCTGAATTCCTGTGATGAATATGATGAAAAGTAGTGTCACCTGAGTTGTATCCGTGGCAATAAACCTGTCAAGGTCATATTTCCTTTGCATTTATCACCTTAGGGAAACGAACTTTCTGGATGCGTCTCGTATACACAACTTACAATGTATGTATATGTGTATTGTTTTTGAAGTTAAATTATCATTACAATATATAGTATGGTGTTCCGTCAACAGATGTCGGTACTCGCAAATTTTAACATGTATTGTGTGTTGTATGATAGTGAAACAAAGTGACCAGGTCACGCTTGACATTTAAAGAACGGAAATCCATTATAAAGTGGTGTTTCAGATTTTAATATGGCACTGATTTTCAACGTTAGTGGAGGCGTGAGTTTGAAACAGAATCTCCTACAAGCGTGACAATCACATGAGTTTGAGACAGGTTTGAAATGCATAATACTATTTCTGATGAGTGTTTAAGACGCTGCAACATGAGCATGTAAGTTTATTGTGAAATGACGAAGTCTTTTGCTCCAAAATAAGTGTGCAGGAGAGGACGCCGATGTTTCTCCTGGCGTGATTCGTGCCATTTAGACGTTATGTTGAGTCCCTGCTCTGTTAGACGTAGTTTCACATAAACTTACATGCTCGTGTTGCAGGTTTTTTGATGCGGACTGTACCAGCAACGGCTTACGGTTGTAATGTGTGTTTGGACGCTAATAGCAGCCACTTTGAGCTCCTTTAGTACAGATGCAGGGAACTTGTATTTTTCTTTATTGTAATGTGTATTAAATATGTTATCTATAGTCGAGTTTAACACTATATAATATAGTTACCTTTCGTTGAAGTGTGTGTATCTATTTTTCCCCCCTGCTTTGCGGACTCAATTAAATAAGTTATATCCTGTAAATCGAGACGTAACACGTTATAAATTTTGAGTGAACTAATAATGATAATTGCCGTTCTTGTTAAATATTTGAAGGAAACATCAAGTAGGGAGCTAAATGATCAACTAATAACTAATAAATGGGTTACTTTTTCGTCTAGAGAGAATAAAAAGGCATTTGGGAGAGGTGATTGTCCTCTCCATACTGAAGAGGGGTAGATTCAAATACTTGAATCAGATCGTTAAATTTCCTTCCGATCTTCATTAATGGGTTTGAACTTACATATTTCGTATATAGAGAGCTACTAGTTAAAATATATAATTTCTTATATATCAACTGTATAATATACTTTAAAAGTATCAAGAAGTTTTTTTTTATTTATTTATTAATTCTTTCGTTTGTATGTGTTGGGAAAGGGTATGTGTATATTGGGTAAAGGAGGGGGGGGGGCGATGTTGTATGTTTGTGCGTGTTGCATTGTTTGCTTTTAGAATTTAACTTATCCGTTTCCTCTGTTCCTGAATTTAACAGGTCTTTCGTGGATATGTGTGGCAGGTCTGTGACTTTTTTTAAACGTTGACGCAGTACTTTTGTTGCACGCTGAATAATAGTATATAGCATTATATGATACAGAATATTATGCACTCTATTTTAGTTTTATGTTTACCACATTTTCCTTGTTATTTTTCACTTTCTGTATGTAGTCTTTATTGCCAACATGTGAACACTACAAATTATCATAGATTTGCACTAAAAAATTTACGATAAAAAGTTATTCTACGCTAGTATAATATTTATTATTAAGAGAAGTTAAGTGTATCACATTTTAAATTGGTAATATTTTACACATCTATTGGTATATATATATTACAGCATGTCTAAAAGAATAGAACAAAATTATAGAAATTGACGTTTCGTTAGTTTCTTTCCTCTGTGTGTGTGTGTGTCTTTTTCCTTTCAGAAGAAATTTCTTTCGTTTCATTTTGTTTCTTTGTGTAGTATTGCATTGTGCATTTTTGTCTTTATTAAGATGGGTGTACACTTACCAACAGCCAATAGACTAAACAGATCATTGAGGGCGAATATTGCCACTCTGAAAGACAAATAAATCTAATGTATTGTCACCTAGTGACGATTGGCGCATCTTTCTGTTAATCTTAAAAATACGCTAATAACCAGGGACTGTATGTTCTTGGTGAGCTGTAATTGTATTTATTTTGTGTGATGTTTGCTCTTAATGTGATGTTGCATGATTTTTTTTTTTTTTCTGAAAGCTGAGAGTAAAATTTCGCATTTCTGGAACTTTATTCAAATAATATTTTGTATATCTTTCATGATATGATGTTTATTTTAATAAGGATAGTAAGAATATTACTAATAGTAATGTATTGTAATTGTATAACATTATAATATACTTTGTATATACACAGAGTATCATTAGTGCAAACTATAAAGTATAAGTTAAGTTACTAATACTGCTTTACTTGTGTTCTGTGTGTTTTAGAGCTATTTAGAATCAGTTCCTCAGGATTTGTCACCTGGCAAAGAAGTAATGAGAGTATCAGCGACGGATATTGACGATGGAAGCAATAGTAAAATTATTTATAGTATAGAATCCAGAGACAACCGAGATGATGGATACTTTCGGGTGGATGAGAACACTGGAGTTTTGTACTTGAATAAAACAATTAATGTAAGTATTCTTTTATGAGTCCTTATTGGTGTTACAATTTTAATAATAATAATAATAATAATAATAATAATAATAATAATAATAATAATAATAATAATAATAATAATAATAATAATAATAATAATAATAAGAAGAAGAAGAAGAAGAAGAAGAAGAAGAATGGGAGTATTATTATTATTAACAGATAAATCTGCTGCATACTTCATTATTAGTATTAATGAAATCCTTTGTTAAATGGATTGTCATTGGATCATATAACGAGAGTATAAAAAAAGTAAGTTTTCCATTTCTTGTGACTTAGTTCCTATTCATCCAAAATGCTTAGTATCCGACACTAAGTTACTTTAGATATGCACCACCTCGTTCATCTCAGTTGATTAATTACTGTTCTAGAGCCCTCTGAAATTTGGATATTTGTGATACTGTAGCATCCTTAGTTGGCGACACTGAATAAAAAAAGTTTGGTATTTTAATGTCTCGTTTTACATGGAAATATGTAATAATCTGATGTAGTGCTATTTTGAAGAAAATGAAACTTTATATTGAGATGGCAGCTATTGCAGAGTACGTCAATTTTTTTTTTTTTCCTCCTGATATTTGCTTGATACAAAATTTCAGTTTTTTTTGTCAGTTAGTTTAGGAGTTACAAGGATGGATCACTTTAAGTGGTTTACTCTGTATAATTACACAATTAGTTGACTTCGAACCACCCGCACTTGTAACTGATTGTAAAGGTTAGGTCAGATTAGGTTATTATTGTCAACGAGCTATAGTATTAATAATAATTCAGTGTAATATAATAATTCGTACGAAATTTGGTTGTGTGAACTCTTAATTTGTTTGAATTAAACAGATTAATTGACGCTTATTTATACGAATAGAACACAGAAGTAATATAACCCATCTATAAACGTTAATTAATTTGTTTAATTCTTGACAGTTTATACAACCAGATATTGGACGAATTCTAATTCAGTGTGACCGCGGCCTAAATCATTGGCGAACGATTGATCAAAATAGTATCTTATATTATACTGTATAGTAGCCTTAGACTTCGCAACCGTAAACGAAGCTGGTTGTAAGTTGACGATTGACTGTCTAATATTAAGTGGGATATTCTCATTTTATATATATATATATATAAACTGTTGAAGTAACAACGAATGGTAATTACTTTTCCTTCCTCGAAAGGCAGTAAATCTACTTTTGTTGAAAGAAATATCTTTTTCATTTCTTACTAGAGAATGATAATAGTAGTGATGTGTGTTTTGTTCTTTTGTAGAAAAGTGTTGGTTACTTGTTTCAATTGACTGCCAAGGCAACGGATCGTGGAGTGGAACCGAAGAGTGAGACGATGGATCTGAAGATCGAAGTAGTAGACTCTCACAAGAAAGCACCAACGTTTACACAACCTTTTTATGATCCTAAATATTTAAAAGAAAATTTTCACAATTTCACCGAACCCGTTTACGTTTTAGAGGCTAGGTAAGACTTCTTTCTTTGTTTTTATTTCTTCGTAACTCTCAATGTAGATTGTAAAATTTGTTTCTGATACTTGTAAAATGTAATGTTCCTTAATCTTATTGCAGCTATCTTGTGGAACATAGTACTATTTTATTTTTATTACCAAGAGTTGATTGTAAATAATGATAATACGAAAATGAAATTATAATAAGTTTTTTGGCCAGTTAGTTAGTTGGTAATTGGCCACAGTTGGCCAGATTGTGGAAAAGATCATGTTCTGACACTTGGCAAAATACAACTTATATTAAAATTTACTAGATTAAATTCAGAACGGTATTACACATTTGGTAGAGCAAATATTACTTAAATAAACTTTAGTTTTCGAGAAGGATAAAGTTTCGGAGGAATTTGCACTATAGAGTTAACAACGGTGTATGTATATTAACTTGTCTGTTGGAACCGCAGATTAAACAGCGATTTAAGTCCATGTATATAACGAATCAGTACTAATGTATTGTCTACGCGGCGGTTTAAATTCATGTATATAGCAAACCAGTACTAGTGTATTGTTTACACAGGGATTTCAGTTCATGTATATAGCAAATCAGTACTAATGTATTGTCTACAAAGCTTTTTAGTTACATTCTTTTACCTTCTGTTAATCTGTTTTATTACTTATTTGTACTAAACAGTATAACTCAAGAAGATAAACAATTTGATTTCACAATGGTTAAGCATAAGGATATCGATCTATTTGTAGCAACTTTATTTAGAAGCCGGGATAGTGATCTAAAGTTATTTATAGTTTTTTTTTTTTTTTTTTTTTGTATTGCACTTAGTTCAATGGGTCTCAATATTATAATATTGGGTACATAAACATAAAATTCCCTAAAAGATTCAAAGTCAAAATATGAATTAGATTTAATTTTGAGTATGTACGCTCTGTAAATTTATTGTAAACTTCCCCCACTAAAACAGCAGCTAAAAGAACAGAGTTCGCTATGTATCAAATAATGGCAAATCTCAAGAATAGATACATCAGTTTAAGCTGATTTAAAATCATTCTAGAATTCTTTGATCATGATCCACAATTGTTTAAAGGGAAACTACATTATTAAATCAAGTACACATTACAGGATCCCATTTATCATACAAAAACCATAGCTACACTTAAAGCCATGTTGAAAAGTGAAAACTGATTTGAGATGTATAATTATAATTTGTTGGAAAATAAATTCAGTAGCTTTAGTAGCACCATAACCTTCCTTTATTCAGAATATTTCCCTGGATGACTAAAATTATTACGTAATAATGAAAAATAAAGCGTAGATAATACAGGCCTTAAAATCTCAAGCAGAAAAATAGAACTACACAGAGAAAGTAATAGAACCTAATAAAATCCTTGAAGACTACTTGAAATAAAATAAAATAAAAATAAAAAATTCGTGCTGCAAGACATGAAAATAATAAAGAATCGTGGAATATTAATAAAAAGAAACAAATATAAATACACCAAAAAAATTTTTTTAAATTTATTTATTTAATTTTTCAATTTTAATATATATATATATATATATATATATATATATATATATATATATATACGTAATTACACTGTACAATACAGATTTTTGACAAGCAAACTACAACTGTAATACACCCTTCAACACGGAAAAAATCTTCATCACACGTTAATATACATACTTTTTCAGGAACTTTTAAAAAAACAGTAAATAATTTTCTTCATATATGACATAGTCTTCATAGAAATACCAAAACAAATTAAATGAACACTTAAAATTTTATATTCTCTGAAAATATATTCTCCAGTCAAAGTAGCCAATAGTTTTTTTATCATTGACAGTAAAATAAATAAATAAATAAAAGATTTGGGACGTTAAACGCGTGTACTGCTCAGTTGCAGTTATTTCTCCAGGTGCGATGTTAATTGAAAAGGGGCTAATTTTATTATTAAAACGAGATTTTTGTACATTAATGGAAAAATTGACGTTAAAATACGTAAATGTCTTGTTTGTGAATATAATGTTGTTATATAAAGAGCTGTACACACGTTGCGAAAAGATGATCATTGACGTTATTTTGTAGGTGTTCATAGATAGTTAAATGCGTGTACTTTGAAGTAAAACAACAACTCCTTTGTCTGAGAACGTTTGCAAATGGCATTTCGTTTCGTATTTATCTAAAGTTTATAATTGCTGAGAATTATTTTATTTCTCTTTATATAATGTTTTCAGCAGTCTTAAATTTTTCTTTCACATTTCAAGTGAAATGTAAGCAAATCTCTTCATTTTTTTATTTTATTTTTTTTTTTTTTCGTCTAGCTGCAATTTTCACAGTTCTAAATTGCAATAAGCATTACACAGTTTAGAATAGTACAGTAATTTTAAAAGTCTGAACAAGATGAGCGAAGTGAAAACCGATCATGATCTCCCAGCTCCATATAACATCCAATTTCATGTTCCGGTGTGAGAGATTAATCAGATAATATTACGTAGATTTAATAGGTTATTAAACGAAAATATGATACTATATTTTCGAATATACGTACAACGTAGAGCATATTTTAATTTGAAGAAATTATTTTCTCATTCGGTTGTCTAAAGTTGATGCTGTATGAATGTCGTACCTCTACAATGAGTCATCTGTTATTAGATAGACCAAGATGAAATATTTAGGAATGATTCGTAAGCATCCTATGGACACAAGTTGTATTTCTCTGTGCTAATACGGGTCGTTTATACGTTGAGATTTAGTAAAAGCACAAATGTGGCTTCCATGTAGTCGTTCCCTTGTATATATACACACACCATAGGTATTTGGAACTTAAAGTTCTATTTTACAAAAAAAAAAAAAAAAAAAAAAAAAAAAAAAAAAAAAAAAAAAAAAAAGTGTGTTATACCTCATAAATACATCATTTTATTGGTTGAAATTAACTAGGCACCTTAATATCGAGTACGTATTTTACTTTGAATATTTGTTTATCAGTGTGGATATAATGTGTAAGACCACAAACTTAGTAGTAGTTTTTTGTGTTTCAGATCGAACATACCAGGAGATGATGAGTTAGTTTTTGAATTGGTGACTGGTCGCACTGCTTTAGCGAATAAGCACAATACTTTTAGATTAGAGTCAAACGGCACACATGCAGCTATAAAACTTGCTAAACCACTGGACTACGAGGCCACTTCAGAATACACTCTTACTATAAGAGTCGAGGTAAGATTTGTTTTCTTGAGGTATGCTTTTGGATTTGAGATGGGGGATAAACGATTCTTATGCTGTTATTCTCAGTAGTAGTTATCTTAAAACTTAAACGTGACACGAAGAAAACCAATTGTTTCGAGTATTGATAAACCCTTTCCACGCATCTCTGTTTTCCTCGACTACCACCTTCAACTCATTTCAGGCTCTTCACTACTATCTCCATCATACTTCAGAGAGGGGAAACGCTTCTATCAATTGTTCTCCCCATTATTGAATCTTGACATAGACTTCATAGATGTCACTTCGTTATACAACAAATAATCCACTCATTCATGATGCCTTTGAATACTTTGTAAACATATCATCCCGAAATTCAAAAGCAAAGCAGACAGTTTCTAATCCTAGATTACTTTGTCCTAACCATGAATAATTTCATATTTAAAATAATCACCATCTTCAAATCAAGAGTGCTACCGTGGACACTAACATGTCTCTCTTATGCGCTAACTTACCATAGAGCGTCTGGAACAGCAAATACTTTGCTTATCACCATTACAACCTATTCTATAGTGTCCATTTGTAGACAGTTTTCCTCAGCCAGTCAGGGGCCTATTTCTCACAACTACTAATCTTGTAATACTAGTGTAAAACTTTTCAAAACCAAGTACTTTACAATTGTATATACCATAAAATTATTAGAAATTAGAGATACCGGTATTAGTATTTAGAAATAGCTTCTATTCTAGTATTTCTATTTCACAATATTTTATGAGTTAAAAAAAATACAAGACTAGTAATTTTGAGAGATATGCTTCAGGACTGATTTACGTATTCCTATAGTCCTTAAACAACAAAAGCAGAGTCAAATTCTCTTTTTTTTTTTTTTCGAGCAGTCATACCATCATGTGTCTTTTTTGTTGTGGACATAAAACTTAAAAACAGATGTTTCGGTGGTAGTTTTTTTATATGTTTTAGATCGAACATACCAGGAGACGTTAAGTTAGTGTTTGAAGTGGTGACTGGTTGCACTGTTTTAGCGAATAAGCACAATACTTTTAGATTAGAACCAACCGGCACACCAGCAACTATAAAACTTGTCAAATCACTGGATTATGAAGCCACTTCGGGATACACCGATCTCTTTGATACTGATGTACACACCAAACCTATGAACAGTGTATAATATCTGCAATTCAAGGGCTTCCATTTTTCCTACATGAAACGTTCCTTAGCTTACAGCTTGGCCATTCGGAGAACCAGTATCTATTATACCACATCGATCTTGGACAATTATTTGAAGGTGCTCTACTGGCGATTAGTGCTGTAAAAATTATTGTAATATTCATTACTTTGATTAATTTTTCTGCTGTTATTCGAAGATCCGAATATTTGTTTTCAATATTCGAATAATTGTTCGAGTAACTTCGTTATCGGAATAATTCAAATAATTATTTATCGGAATAATTCAAATAATTATTCATTATCGTAATAATTGTTTGAATAATTAGTCTTTATTGGAATAATTATTCGTTATCGGAATAATTGTTCGAATAATTATTTGTTATCGAAATAATTGTTTGAATAATTATTCTTTATCGAAAAATTGTTCGAATAATTATTTGTTATCTGAATAATTGTTTGAATAATTATTTGTTATCTGAATAATTATTTATCGGAATAATTGTTTGAATAATTATTCGTTATCGGAATAATCGTTTGAATAATTATTCGTTATCGGAATAATCGTTTGAATAATTATTTATTACCGGAATAAATGTTAAATAATTATTCATTATCTGAATAACAATTCGAATAACGAGTATTCGGATATTCGAATAATGAAAAATACGAATTTTAAAAGCACTACTGAGGATATTCCTCAAATCTATCAGCAGACAATGCAGCTACGCGAGAAACTGGATAGGGTAAAGAGTAATTATATTTTCATCATTTACTGGTAAATGTTTTATACACAACATTGCATTTTCACAATAACTTTCAAAGTATTTAGAAAAAGCTACCAGTACTTCATGATGCATTTATATCTGATGTTAAGAAGTATTGTGAAACTGCTGTCAAAAGTGTTCACACGTAGTGTCAAGCAAGAAATTCCGTAGTATAGATTTCAGATATAATCATATCATAAAATAATAGTAATCTTAAAGAAGTGAATTTTGACGCTTTAGATAATATTAATCTGTAAACACTGAAAAGATGTATTGTGAATTATTATTATTACGGTTATTGTGATGATCCCTCTTCCTCCTCTTTATCATCATCAAATATTAGAATATACTGCATAAAATTGAACGAGCAGTCTTAAATTAAAAGATACTTTAAATTGTATCATTTTCTGAAAAGAAAACTTGGTAAAGTAATACAATAACCTAGTACGTAGGTATACTTCGGAAATATACATGCTGTTCGTCATACGTAATTACAGTAACGATGTTAATATTGCCACGTTTGAATGTAGTAGATTTTTAGAAACTTCATAATATTTTGCTATTTTTATTCTTTTTCAGAATAAGTACAGACTTGCAGCAGAAACAAAAATCGACATTAAAGTAGAAGACGTTAATGACAATATTCCTACCTTTGTAGAAGTGATCTCAGGAAGTGTACTAGAGCATGAACCGATTGGCACTTTTGTAATGCAAGTTCGAGCAATTGATAACGATGGAACTTTCGAAAATAGTAAGGTAAGCATAGTAACATGGGTTTGATTCAGTAGGAATTACTGTTACAATAGGTGTAGGATTTAATTTAATCTTTTTTTCCCTCATCTTTTCCTCTGTGCCAGTTGATTTACTAATATCAATGTGGTTGTCCATTTCTGATACTCTTCAGATAGTCCTGGGTCATCCAGTTCCAATTTTTCTTTCAATGATTTCTTTTCTTTCGATAGTACAAATATTAGTTCATCTGAATAACGAATTAAATGGTCAGTCATTCTATTCCTTACTTTCTCAATCAACACTGTGTCCGATGCATACATATTGATTGTATTATCATGAAAATTAACAGAAAAGTTATCTTAAAACAACTCTTGCTTTCCCTCAAACAACTCCTCAGCAAGAAATTCTAGGGAGAAATTCTATTAAAAATTCTGAAACTGTAAGGACCTTTATGTATTACACATATTGAAGGTTAAGAAATATATGCGAGTTTTTTTTCTTTCTTCACAGGAGAGAGATACTCTAATTACTATCGCTTACTGTGTTTAATTTCTGTACTTACATTTGCAACTAGAGAGAATATAGATTTTTCAGTACTTTTTAATACTAGTATATATATTTGTTACGAAATTTCAGATTAAATAATAATAATTATTTATAAACTATTTACTAAACTATATTTTTGATTTTTAAAATTAAGATTACACGTTGTTGTGAAATATCAAATAATGTTACGAAATATAAATTAATAACATTTGAAACGTATATTAATTAAATATTAGGAATTACATCCCGTAGTTGGCAGAATTTGAAACATAAGAGAGAGAGAGAGAGAATAATGTTTATTTTAGCATTAGTAGAGGTCTTGCTTTGTAAAACATTTCTTCTTGCGTAACATTAGCTAATTTTCAATAATTTACTGAAAGTGCAGTATTTCATTCCGAAGTCTCGTTACTATTTATTTCTAAAGACATACATGAGAGACAAATCATCTCATTACTGTATAGATAACTTGACCTGTCTTGGAATAGTGATTATTATGCTTCGGTAATGAGAGGACATAAATTCAGTCCCAGGATAAGGGAATCTGAAGCAGAAATTTTCTTCAATGCCATTAAGCAACCTATAAATAAGCTTCGGGGCGATATGTTCCCAACGGTGTAAACCAACTGGGTGTAAACTAATGGTTAGTTTTCTTGTTTCGCAATCGGAAGGACCTGGGTTCGAATCCGGTGACCAGCTATCTAGATTGAGGTTTTCTCTCAAGTTTGTCAGGCGATGATACCACTAAATTTAGACTTTCATTCCCTTTCTCTTACTTGGTGATGGTTGTTGGTTTTAGTTATTATTTATTCCAGTTGAAAATTGGCTTCGCAAACTGTATCTGGAAGGTTGTTAGATAAATAAATAGTCCTTATTTTGTATTTCCAGACGCAGACTTCCGTTATTATTAGGGTTTTAATCCTGAAATAACGAATATTTGTCATATAACACTTGCGTACCCGTATTTTTATACTTTTTTTAAAAGGGAAGTTTGGTTTGCAGAAACAAAACGATTTTTTAAAAATAATAAACAATTGTTTTTATGGAAGAAAAAAATGGTCTAAAACAATCAACACTGCTTATGATTAATTTATTTTTTTCAAATATTGACTTACTGTTTTCTGTCACAACAAATTTTAGATAAATGTTATAAATACACATCATAGATATTTTTGTTGTCAAATTTGCCGTTGTAATAAGATAAATGTTATTTAAATCGAGAAACATTGATAACAAAGGTACTCCTCCTACTTGGCATTTGTAGAGTTAATACTATTAAATTCTCCTGTCATGATAATCTGGTATTTACAATCTCTTTTAATTCATAAATTTTCATGAATGATTACACCAGTAATTAATGTTCTGGATTGAATATTGAATGAAATGAGATTGTTATTGTAATAATAGGAGCACCTATAAATGTTGCTGAATTATTATCGGCTATTATAACTTCAGCTCTTCAGAACGTTTGAATTTTGTAAATTGGAATAAAATAGCAGTTTCCATACTTTGATGTTCTGATTTTGTCAGGTTGAATACAGATTGGAGAATCATCAAGACCTGTTTGCTATCGACATCAATAACGGCACCATAACGACGAAGCAAGAATTCGATACTGAGAAGAAAGATTTCTATATTGTAAAAGTCCTCGCCACAGATACTCAACCATCCTCTCTTACAGCAGATGGGAAACCAAACATAGGTAAGTGTGATTTCCTAGCTTAAAATAAATAAAGCATACAAGTTTGAAATATAATTAAAAATAAATAAATAAATAAATAAATAAAACTGTCAGTGTAAATCTTTGTAGCTGAGCTCGGCAAATTAGTGAAATCAAATGAATAAACGTTAAGAACTTTAAAGTAATGACAAAGTTGAGTAAACGAGTGTATACCCGAAGTAAAACAGCGCTTCATTTGGTCACAGTAAAATCCAGTATTTGCTAAAGAATTTAATTTATTCGATAGATGAATAGAATAGGTTATACGGAAATAGAGATAATCCTTAAAATTAGGTTAATGACTGCAAGGAACGAGAGAAATTAGTATTATTAAAATTAAACGATAACAAGGGATATATATAGGGTGTCTCAGAAGTTCCCTGACATAGGGTAACTCTGTTATCAGAGTTACAACAAGGTATAATAGGCGAAACTGTCTCACCTAGACCCACAACATAAGTTAATGAAGTTATTGTCTTTTACGCTAACATGTCGATGGCCAGCCCCTATTTCAAACAGTAACTTCATTCACTTATGTTGTTGGTCCAGATAAATGGCAAAGTTGCATTTTCATTTTTACTGTACAGTCTATACTAAAAAAAAGTAATAATCGTAATTAAGAAAAACCTAACTCTCATACCTTTATTAAAAATATATTATAGGACAGTCATTGTTCATTGAAGCTTTTAGCGTCCTTCTTAGCAGCGAGGCTATATGAGGTGTGGATCCACAGTTTAAGATGGAATTCAAATTTCCATTCTCTTCCACTGGGAATTGAACCCGGGCCAAAGGCACAAGCACTAGTCTAAATGCAGTCGAAATTACTAGTCAGTACTTTAATGTTAACAGTACAATTCAGAAGTTCAATGGCCTTATTAATCTAAGAGAGAGATTTCTTAATTTTAATCTTAAAAAGCAGAGAAAACAAATACATTTGTTGTAAATGAAATTATGCAAGTTTGTTGTTTTGTTTCCGTAGGTCAGCAGGATTTCAGGATAGAAATCGCAGACATAAATGATAATCCTCCTAAATTTAAAAAGCAGAAGTATGTGGCAGAAGCAGTACCTGAAGACGCCAACGTAAATTTCCTTGTGACTGAAGTCATCGCAGAAGATGTAGATACCGGTAAGTTTTATACTGTATACTTTGTAGTGCTTAGTCTTAAATGCACACTGGAAGTTGCTGAACCAGAAATAATTACCATTTCCAGTGTTAGATTTATATACATTGTAAGGAAGAGTGTGTAAATATATATTAAAAGTAACTGAAAATCAGGGGGTGCCAACAACTGATATGACTTTAATTAAAGTTATCTAACTCAGAATAATTACAAAAACTAACGCTCATGCCACTAGTAAAAGGTGCCCACGTTTGGATAAATTTCTCATCGGGCTTTTTGTACTAATTTGAGGATGTTGAATCCAATGAAATTATATTTAAAGATACCTGTCCATGACATCACGAGAAAAATGACCTCAAAGTGCGCATCTTTAAGGTATCGCTTATGCCAATAGTAAAAGGCCTGTCGCATCCATACATTTCTAATTGCGCTTTTTATACTAACTTGAGGATCCTGAAGACTATTTTCGAACATATCCATCCATGGAGCCACGAGAAAAATTGTCTCAAAGATGAAATATTTATACTAGTATATATATATATATATATATCCCAAATTTTATATCACTTTTCTAGGCTCCTCAAGGACGGGTATGTTCAAAAATGTTTCCGTTGGATTCAGCGCTAAGCATGAGCATAAGCGGTGTTGAGGTTACTTTTTTTTGCGACTCCATGGACGGATATGTTTGAAAACAGTTTTCATTGGATCTTGCATCTTCAAGTTAGTATAAACACAATTACAAGTGTATCCAAGTGTGGTCACTGTTTACTAGTGGCATAAGAGTTAGTTTTGTGTCAAAGAATGGCGAGATTGTATAGTGTCCAGTATTCTCTTGTTTCTACTCAAATGTTGGTACGAGTGATCTATTTATATACTAGTGGGTTTAGATTTGAGAATTCCATCTTACTAGTTAAAAAGTCAATATGAACTGAAATATGCGAACATTTTAGTGGTAAAATTGCATTAGGCGCTTTCATTACCGTTTATACAGGCTTTAGAGTTTACTAGTGTTCCTTACTTATTGCAAACTCCCCAGTTTGCTTCACCAGCCTGAGTCAGCACTGGAAATTTTGTGCTCTCATTGGGAATCGAGTCAAAAGTCGTATTAGTCATTCAACTGCAGGAAATCAAACGGGTATGTATATGTAAATTTCTTTGCTGAAAGGACAGGTCATGATTCCAGGGAAACGATGAGGGTTGTGACTTTCACTCCTCTTGAAATATGCGTGAATTTTCCTGGATAGTTAGTTAATTTGAGTGGAGTTGATTTTAAGTTTAATGCCACGTTCAGCAGCGAGACTATGAGACGTGGTTCTACTGAATAACTTGGAATCCGAACCACATGAGCTCCCACGGTGAATCGAATCCGGGATCATTCGGAATCATTTGATAACGAAATCGATTGTGGTTGGAATGTCTCATAAATATTAAATGAATTGAAATTAATGATGTGCTAGTTTCAGATAGCTCATCGGTCTAGATCAGATCTTGATATTTTTAATTACGAATATGTTTTAAGATAACATTTTATATCGATATATCAACCACTCGAGTAAGTCATTTTGGTATTTTAGTTCTTTTATACTTTTTTTTTTAATCATAAGTGACTTTTAATGGAGGCGTAGCTCTAGTTCGACGATACGATATCAGATTAAACACTTAAATTAAAGGAGAAATTATTGAAGATCAGGAATAAGTATTTTTCCTTCTGCAAATAACGATATATTTCTAGACAGTAGACGTTTATAATAATGTAAGAAGTCAAAAAAAAAAAAAAAAAAAAAAAAAAATCTGTTACAAAACATCTTTCTTTCTTTAAAAATGTTATTTTACTGACAATATCTTTTGTTAATATACATAGTTTTTTTTTTCCTTTACCTGTTTGTTTGCTCCCATTTTGAAATTACTGAAAATCTGTTTCGATTTACGCTTATTGTTTGACGCCAGTAGATGTAAGCAATATAAGTACTTTCATTAGTAACTATTCGTATTAGGACTGATCAAAATGCAAATTTGGCTTCGTATGTTTCTTTGTGGCAAGTAGTTTGTCAGCTTGGCTTTTTACGTGTGTGTGTGTGTGGATATTTAAGGCCCGATTTTCTGCCCGAGTTCTAAAAAGCAGTTGCTGTAGCAATAACTTGAACTAGGTAAATTTTTATTTGTGTGTGTGTGTGTGTGTGTGTGTGTGTGTGTGTGCGTGTGTAACAAAGAACTGTTAACCTTCTTTATATTGGTGTAGTACATAAATTCGCTATTATCTAATTTCTCTAAAGATAGAAAACGGAAGAATTAACATATTTTATCTCAAAATATTAAATTTTTATTTATTTATATTTTTTGACTAAACAACACTGATGAAGAAGACAGTTTTTTACCTTTTTTAAACTAAATCTGTAATATGCTTAGTAATATCGTGGAAATTGTGAAATATGTGAAGGAATTTAAATTCGCAATTCTGGATGTAAACAACTACACTTTGTACGTTCTTGGAAATAGGAAAGAATTAAAATGCATTCTTTTGAAAGCATTATTATTATCGAGTAGAATACGAAGATCATCTTGGATACATGAATGTAGCTTGGAAGATAAATTCGGTTTGTGGTGGTAGCTATCAGGAATTGTAGCATATGAAAGAAATATTTTTCGTAGTCTATTAAACTCGATTACTTATTTATTTATTTAAAAAACACAGTACTCTTTAGAATCATTTTAATTAGTAGAAGTTTATATCATTAAAATATTCATTATTGAATTTCAAAGGCAGCCTTTATCATTTTACTATAAGTCTATGGGTACTCTATAGGTACTTTATAGATTTAAATTCAGACCTTAATTACGTAAGAAAGTTTAGAAGCAAGCGTAACTGAATAAATATGAACCAATATCTATTAGTATAAGTAACTAATAAAGGAAACCTTTAGTAACACTACATTCATAAAATACACGTAATTCAGCTATTGTCTTTTTTTTTAAAAAAAAAAAAAAAAAAACAATTGAAGTAGTGGAATTGATGACTATTTATATCCTATATGTGATACTTAACGTAATTTACACGTGGAAAAAAATGAAATAATTCAAACACTTATTCAGTAGAAACAACTTCTACAATATCTCAAGTTGGAAAATAGCCAGCTATCAGTGAATTCATAAGTTTTTTACATTTTGGTATTTTCAGAATTGTTATTTACATCTTATACCATACCATGTCCTTTAAGCTTATACCATAATCATATTTTCATCATAAATCATCTCGATACTTC
The DNA here is from genome assembly GCF_964235325.1 of Thermobia domestica. Lineage (NCBI taxonomy): Eukaryota > Metazoa > Arthropoda > Insecta > Zygentoma > Lepismatidae > Thermobia > Thermobia domestica. The sequence goes on along the minus strand of NC_137454.1, from coordinate 150,475,089 downwards.
TTCGATACTTTTCTTCTTTCTGACATACATAATTTTAGAAAGTTCTCTCTTGTTAACTGTCTTAGTGATAGAAGCAAATTCACTTTCAATATGTCCGAGTGCTTGGTTGGATTACAGTGTAGCATCCCCTTCAGTATCGAAGCTATGTGAGACGTGAACCTACAGCTTGACGTGGGATCCAAACAACGTTAGCACTCGTCAGGAAGTGAACCTGGGTTTACCGCGGCGCGCACGTTAAAGATATAGCCACAAGGAAGTCTGCTAAGTAGGAGTTCTATACGCTTTCCTTCATCATATCCATTACATTTCTTACCTCAATATTGAAAAAGATCGACCACATATTTCTTTCGTCTCTGTGTTCTACCGTGTAGTTTCATGCTTTGTTTCCTTTTAATGGTGGGGTTGCTACCTTTTGATGAGGTTTTCCATGATGTATTAATTTATTCAGTTCATACTAAATAGTTTTATTTATACTGGCACTTTCTGTTACATAACTTTATTTTGAAAAATGGTTATTTTCTTAATTATTCGTATTTACAGTATTTCCCTTTATTAGTTATTTAATTAAATAGTAGGTAGATGAATAAGACTGATTAGTCCTAAAAAAAAAAAAAAGAGAGTCAGCGCGGTTTAATATTAAGAATTAATAATTTTTATATCGTTTACATTAGTTTCTGTGTGGTCCACAGATCAAGTTTACACCAACAACAATAGCAGCTCGTTTCCTTCCGGTAAGTAGATCTTAAAGAACTCACACGTCGTCAGTCTGTGTTGCTTCTATCCTAAAAACGAAGTGCATGAGACTTTTGTACAGAAAAAAGAAAGTCAGCTGCTGTCTAGAAGGAAAAAAAAATGGGGCAAATGTATGCTGGTGACTTGTTCCAAGCCCTCATCTACATGTGAAATTCATAACTAGTAAAACATAGAATTATAAGCAAGCAAATAATACATCAAGAATTCGTGACGCATTATTTAGATAGAGCTATATACTAAATTTTTGCACATACATATGTACACCTGACTAAATTATTCATGCGTTGTAATGGCTGCTCTTCTCTTCATTCTGATCTCAACTTACATAACAAACAACGTACACATTAATTAATAGTGAAAACACTAGACTTCCTTGAATTCTTTTTACTGCGATTGTTCCGATTACTTCTATAGTTAGTGAGTCATTGTATAGCGTAACTTGTGCTTTAAAAACTTTAATAATTTGGCGTTAACTTTTCTATGTTCTTTGTAAAATAATAATAATAATGATTTTATTATTAATTAATTTATAAAGATCAGTTTATTTCACTAATTTTTCGAGGTTTTTTACTTTTAAGAACAAATAAAACTTTTTTCCCCTTTGTGATTGTTTGTATCTTAATTTGTACTGCTATGTGCTCTGTTAATAAGCTTTTTCTGCCATGGATCTTCGCTATAGCACAGCATATTTAAAATGTTTATAAACGTAGATAGCTAGAAAGTTAGTTCTACTAAAATATCAATGATTAATTTTAAAAAATAGTTTATGAAATTTTAAGGAAACCTAACAATAAAACCTCATTAATTTAATGTGTCGTAGTGTAAATTGATATTAGAGATAAAATATTCAAAAAGTTGTTCTTAATTAATTCCGTATTTATTTTGTCCATTTATACACCTCTATTATCATCGTTTAATATCGCTAGAAGTAAAATATACATGTCCTTGATAGTAAAAAGAAACTAAATGTTATTCGTGGACTGTTCACACCATTGTTCTAGCAAGCAATCACTGAAATGTGTTTCTAGAATTTTACCATGTTTACTCAAATTTAGCTCTTACATGGCAGTATATTGGGATGTAAATACTTAACAGGATATTAAATATCTTTTTTCATTTGTTTATATGTTCTTATAAAGCTTTGGGAATAGCCTTTATTATTTGTGGTATCCATACCCTATGATACCCGCTTTCTGGTTATCACTAATATGTTACCGTTACTGGTCTGTTTATTTTACAGCATTGTAACAAAATTATTATTATTATTATTGTTATTTTAGACAATAATATATTTAGGGGTTCCTTTTATGTTCAGATTATTATTCGTGATGCGTTGTGTGAGGTTTCATATCCAGCATTTTCACCTAAGCAGGGATTTAATTATGATTTTGATGTCGTGTTTCTTCCCCTATTATTCAGAAAAATGAAAAGTTAACAGAGAACAAAATGTCTTCTCTGTGAATAGTCAGATCTGTGGTAGGTAAACGTATTCCTATGTTTACATATACCTTACACACGATATTCTAAGAAGCTATTAGAGCCTGTGATGCTATCAGAGCTGAGACTTACCAAGAAAATAGGATTACAACGTGCGATTTATATGGTATGTGTAAGTTTTCGAGATAAACTAATGACACATTTCTAACATGCCACTTTAACAAAGTCATTTGGTTAAGGAGTGTATGTTTGGCTGTGCAGGAAAGAAATGTACAGTATATAATAGGAACAAAAGAATTCCGAACTGGGTACGAAAAAAAAAAAAAGTCAGAAATGCTACAATGCGGATCTAAATAAAAGTAAAACCACTTTCACCAATGCTTTCACTAATCACATAGGGAGGGAAGAAGTACGAACAAAGGAGTAGAAACTAAGGAAACCCGTTGTATTTGTTGTGGAAACTAATAGATGTGATATCTTTGATATTACTAGTATTTCTTTCTTCCCTACTTCCCTGTCTGAAGAAGCATCAACGAAAGTATTGAAAGCTTACTTTGATTCACTTCAGTGTTTCTGTCTCATTTCTGGTATATATTCATTTCTGAAATATAAGATTTTATTCTCTGTATCGTGTTATTCACTAAGTGAAGCAATTTTGCAAAAGCATGAGCGGAAAACGAAACACAGTAATTGCGTACAGCATTAAAGAACAAACTGTCCAAGTGTTGACCGGTCCGAAAACAGTAAGCTTTTCAGTTATGCGTTTTGGCGATTGGTCACTTTAAGACAACACACTGAGGGGATTTTTACTTTCAGCTTTGACGGCAAGGAGAGGGAAAACATGTCTCCCCACGATTAATCACACTAAATCTTACCAAGTGCGCTAAACATAAGAAATCCAAATGGCAACGACTCCTACGCTTGTAAATAAATATTGGGATTAAGTAATTTCAGTTGTGTGCTGCAGTATGTATCACAATACAATGTGATTATTTTCCTATTTTCAGCTTCCATTGTATACTACAGTATTGTTGATGGCAACGAAAAAGATGCGTTCTACATTGAAAATGTAACTGGAAAAATTCGTGTTAAGACTCCTCTTGATTATGAGACAATTGAAAATGTAAGTACATGATTGGTTTGTATAAGAATCGGTTGAATTTTTTTAGATCAACTTAATGTATTCACACATTTAATATATGCAGAATATAATTTAAATTAATTACTAGCTTAAGGTGCATTTGCAGTGTCGTTTTCTGGTCGTTGCAAAATAACATTGTGTAAAATTTTCATTATTTACGAGAAGCCCCTTTGTTGTGCAGCATTTCTTCACTTGAGTCCTAATAGACTTGTACTATTAAGACATATATTTCTCAACAATGAAAGATATTGAGACCAATAAAAAGTTACTTGTTAGAAACTTTGGTCAGTTAATGAAGTCTATTAATGAATCATGCTAATTAGATTAATTAAGATATGTTTAAGTGAATCCCAAAGTAAAGTCCTGGTAGGAAAATTTTTGTCCACGAGCTTTCACGTCGAAAATGGCCTGAAACAAGGAGATGCGTTGTCGCCATTATTATTTAACTTTGTGCTGGAATACGCCATAAGGAAAATCAAAGATAGCAACCAGGGCCTAGAGTTGAACGGCATTCACCAGGTTATGGCATATGCTGATGATGTAAATTTAATAGGGGATGATAGGAGAACAGTAGAAATAAATGCAGAGATATTATTAAACGCTTGCAGGGACATGGGTTTAGAAGTAAATGCAGAGAAAACTAAATACATGGAAGTGCGTCGGGACCGTAATACGGCAAATTGTGGAGGCGTTAAAATATTAAATAATACTTTTGATAAAGTGGATACTTTCAAATATTTAGGATCAATATTAACAGACGAAAATCATATTCACGAAGAAATTAAATGTCGACTAAAAGCAGGGAATTCGTGTTACTATTCGGTTCAAAATCTCTTGTCGTCGCGAATTCTGTCGAGGAATTTGAAGCTTAAAATATATAAAACGATAATCATGCCTGTTGTTCTGTATGGTTGCGAAACATGGTCGCTTACTCTGAGGGAAGAACATAGACTGAAAGTATTTGAGAACAGGATCCTGAGAAGAATATTCGGACCCAAGAGGAACGAGAATGGGGAATGGCGGAAGCTTCATAACGAGGAACTACATAGTTTATACGGTTTACCCAACATTGTTAGGGTCGTCAAGTCTAGGAGGCTTAGGTGGGCAGGTCATGTAGCTAGAATGGAAGAAAGTAGAAACGCTTTCAAAGTCTTGACTGGTAGACCCATAGGAAAACGACCATTAGGAAGACCTAGGCGCAGATGGGAGGATAATATTAAGATGGATCTCGCAGAGATAGGAATACAAAGTAGAAACTGGATCCAATTAGCTAAGGATAGAAGTCAGTGGAGAGCTTTTGTGAACGCGGCACTGAACCTCCGGGTTCCATAGGCCATAGAGTTAGTTAGTTAGTTATTAATGAATCATGCCATTGTTTCCAAAATATTATATTTCAGAAATCAGAGATAAAAATTGCAATTTTTCCAATAAATTAATTTTCCGAACAACTTTTAGTGAGAAGCTGTAACAAAAGTTTTGAGGGAAAAAATAAACTTTTAATAATAATAATAATAATAATAATTTAAAAAGAAAAATTGCTACCTAAGTATATTTATCTTGTTTTCCATTTAACTTGCACAGTTTGTAACATTTGATATATTTTTTTTTTTTTGGTCCAATTCAGTCTAAAAGACTTGTTATGCCTGCAGTTTCAAAATATATTTTGACAAAACGATGTATCATTAAGAAAGCTTTAATGTTCAGAGGAATATAATTGTTTCACTTTTAAAAAAGCACGCGCGTATTATAAATATCCCTAAATAAATCATGTACGGTATAATAAAAAGTCAAAATTCACTATTAAGGAATGCGTCTCCAAAAGTTGTGTTAGCTTGCTTATAGAAGATAAATAGAAAAGCATGCATAGAAAATGTTCCTTTTGTATGAAAATGTCCTGATTTTTTTTTTTCGTCACCCTTATGGCAACTGACTGTTGTTCTAAACTTAAATGGCAGACTTCTCAGCAATAAGCATATGCAACAATACAATTGTTTTCACTAAAAAATAATTCTGTCATTAATAGAATATTCGGATCTAAAGTTTTATATTTTGTTTCTAGTTACCGACAATAATTTAAGAAATTTTCTTTCTTGGATTGCTATACGATTTTAGTAAAATTTAGTAATGCAAGTTAAAATTCATTCAGTATTCTATCTTTTTAAAAGTAACTTTTAATGTTAAAACATAGAGAAAAAAGAATTATTAAAATTTAGAGAGTATTATGAAATAGAATGCTAAAATTCTTTTAAATTACATTTACGGCTGAGAAGTATGTCGTGTTCATATTATTGTTGTTGATAACGTGACTGTGACTAATTTTTCAGCTCTAAACATAATCTCTCGTTCATAATCCTGTGATACTGTGTTCCTATAATTTCACTTTTCTGTTTTATAATAATAATAATAATAATAATAATAATAATAATAATAATAATAATAATAATAATAATAATAATAATAATAATAATAATAATAATAATAAATAATCGAGAATTTTACTTTGAATAACTATTTCGAAATTTAGTTCAAGAATGGTCTTTCCTTTCATTATTGACCAGTTAAGGAAAGCTGACCTCTGACAGTTGAACAGAACACATGGTGCGTTGGAGACACTCTTGGCCAAACCTTGTGACAATAGAGACAGCACTTTTGCTGACAAACTTAGAACATTTAACAAGTTAACATTCTATTATCGTAGTAATATGACAGGATGATTTGTAACATGTTATTTCCGAGTGACAGAAATATTAGTACTTCGAATATTTGGCAGAAAGTTTTAACATTCAACTGCAGGCAACAGTACTGTTAGTAACCTTGGTTACCTAGAAACATCGTGAAAGACTGTTCGGCAGTGATTGGCGAGTAACCTTCCTTGTCATTTTGTTTAAAACACGTGTATGTCTGTCCTTAATCTCAGAATACTTTAATCTGTGTATTGTGTACTAAATTTTCGTTCTGTATAATATATCTTTTTCTTTCTTTTCACAGTATACGCTCACAGTTCAAGCTAATGATACAGTATTTGCGGATTACGCTAAAGTAATTGTTAAAGTCGAAAATACGAATGACAATAATCCCGTCTTCTACCCGCACGAGGATAATATTAATATTACTGAAGAAACTCTGGTGTCAGGATGCATTGTTGAGGTACGTATTGACGTATTTTAAAATTTTTGGTGTGAATTAATCATTTTTGATTCAATGGCTACATCGCTGTCACCTGTTAAATCAGTTTTGCAAGCCAGAACTCGGATTGATACGCATTAGTTGCTTGTTTTGTTATCCGTGATCGATTCAACTTCATTTGAATCACAACCTTGTCAAATTTATTGATATATGATATTTAGCCAGAAGTTTATGTAAGAGCCAGAAATGTATCTATTTTTACTTTTCAGACAGGATATAACTAGGAGGCTATCGAGAATCAGAGTTAGAGCGAAGCGAGTAAATTTTCTGTAAGAAGTCTTCCCGTATTTGTTGCTAAATAAATTCTTTGTTCACGATTTAATCCTGGAAGAGTGGTCATGTAAAAAACAGTGAATCATGAAATCCTTTGTTCAGTTATACAACACCATACATGAATAAATTACATACTTAATTTAACGCCCGACGATTATGTCCTTTACGCAAATGGAGACTGATTAGTAAAAGTGAATAAATATGGAAGAAGTGAGGTAGAGAATGGGATGAGAGTGTGGTAGAAAACGGCAAAACCTTTAAAAAACGCACAGACGTAGTGTCCATCAATAACACATCCTGAAATGGAACCAAGAACCCCTACATGAGAGGGTAGTCGCTCTACGACTAAGCCACTGTACCCGCTACATGTATAAATGGTTGCATATATTTAGACGTCTTCGCTTCATTGACTTATACGAAGAAAATGTTTTTCGGTGATTATTCTTCTGAAGCACGTTCTATTTGGTGTTTTCTGAACTGATTTCTCGATTCTGATGGCCACTCAAAGTTGATCAGTTGAACCGTTTAGAAGAAGAAAACGAAGAATTGAAACTCACTTTTTGGGGAAAACGAAGCTTCACTCGATCTAATCATATTAAAACAAAATAAAATCACTTACCTTTCTCTAGTGGTTTTTCTAATCCTGTGCGGTATTGGCTATGTAGTTTGTTATTAACTGTATATTAATTTTATTATACATTTATGTATAGATATTAAAATCTTTGTGATTTCGGAAGATTTTTTTTAAAAAATCATTGTTTAGGACAATATATGTAGTTCCTTTGATAAAAGATTAATTTGAAATGTTAAAAATATACAGCAAATCTTCGTTGCGTAGCGAAAAGCTTACCAAACTCTTCGTGGAAAATCTCTGAAAGCTTTAACTAGCAAGGAGATGAATAATTAAAGCTTAAATTGTATTCGCAAACTGTTCAATCTATATTAGAGCGTTGTCATGTGTTCAATTCCCCTGTCGAGCATATTATCTGATTCCCTTACAGCCAATCATTATTTAAAATTTTAATATATATGCTATTCATATTTTAAGAATTAGATACGCAATTCCGCTTTGATTTATTTAACTATATATTAAATCATAGTTATTAAAATAATATAAATCTTCTGTTACAGCTAGGAGCATATGATCCAGATATACGAAACAGAAGCGAACCACAAAACATAGTATTCTCAATACTTAAAAAAGAACAAAAACAGTACCTCACAATCAATAATAATGGTTGTTTGTCCTTAATTCAGGTAAGTTTTGTTTTCTGTTTGTTTATTGTATTGTGTTTATTTACTTATGCATGTATGAAATTGAAATAAAACAGAACATAAGCAACAAAGACCAGTGGAAATAAATATAGAGCTCCCTCGTTACTAAACGTTCAGAGCATTCTCAGCTATCCCTGGTGGAAAGACGTGATGTTCAGATTGTACGTTAAAGTGCAGGCTCTTCTTGGCATTGAGAAGAAACTTACAAACAAACAAACAAACAAACAAAGAAACTTCAGAAAGACATTGATATTCAATTTATAATTTGCTAGCATTTCGTAATGAAGATCATAATTCAGTTTCACAGATAATGTTACTGTAATTGAAACTTCATTATTGTTATCATAATAGAGCAAGTATCTTAATGGATTTTTGTTCACTAAAATGTTAGTCCCTCTATATTATCATTTGAAGCAAATAATCTTGTGAAGATAACATGCTGCGGCGTCTTGATATTATTTTTTTTTCTTGATCTTAACTTTGTAAATCATTGTAATGGCATTGATTTGCAAGTAAATACAGAATTTGTTATATACTTAAGAAATGCGGGTAACAACTGATTTTATCCAACTTTTTAATAATTTTCACTCAACACCTAATAATGCAACAGCAATGTGTTGTTCAGTATAACTTCAATACAAATCCGTTATAAGAATTCATATTTATTATTTAGATTAAGGATAAAAGAGAGCCTGCACATGCTCAGAAGATTAGAACATTGTAGAAATTATTGTAGAAATAGTATACATACAATGCTTGTTTTAGAGAAATCGTAGATTCGAGCTCAAAAAGAAATATATTAAGATTTTGCTTGATTTGAAACTAGGAAATTATTTTCGATGGAAAATAAAATTTTAAATTATCTAAAATTTAAAATCTAAAAGTGTTTGCTACAGTCGTCTTCTACAATCGAAAAAAAAAAAGTACGTTATTTCGTGAGTAAGTTCGAAACGAGTAGGTGACATTTAAGTTTTTCTAGTCTCAGAGGAAAAAGGCGTGGATAAATTAACGAAACCACTTTCAAATCAACCCACTTGTTCCGAAGTTACTGAAACCACTATCAAATCAGTTCAATTGTTCCGAAGTAACCAACACAGGAACACTCACTCATTAGGAAAAATGTATATTCATTTCTGTCTTGTATTATAGCAATGCTTATTTGGAATTTAGATAGTATTGGATTGTGGTATTCCTTCTTTCTCACTGGGACATAAACATGTCACAGTGGACTAAAATTGCAGTTGTGTCAAGAACTTATAGGATCTTAATTGAAACTAGGGCTATAGAGGAAGATGATGGAAATAATGAATAAAAAGAACACACTTGGAACTGTATGGACTTTTGGCTAAGAAAAACGATTGTATGAGTGTACATCAGAGCATTTCCTTAAAGATCAGAGATAGGTGGTCTGGCTCTGTCAGCCCAGAGATACATTTATATGATCTATCCTAGGTAAGATACTTCTATTAGATAGGGAACTCACGTATATTTTCATCTATAGTCCAAGCCTATCGCCTTCCTTAGCCAGGTCTTGGGTTCGTGAATAGATGACCATGGATGGCAAAGGATTTCCCGGAAGACAGAAAACCTTTAGAAATGAGCAACACTATTCCATATTTTCCTTCCTCTTGATGGTCGAATGGTGTGGTCCTTTTTCCCCCCTGTTGGTTGGATGTTCTGACCTGTTGTTCGACCATATTCCTTGCCATCCTTATTGAAACTTAAATCTTTCAGTTTTACGTCTTGCGTGATGCCATGTAGGCTAAAGGAGACGGTGATGAGAAGAATGAATGAGATGATGGAATGAAGAAAGTGGGAGGTAACGGAAGAACCCCGAGAATACCCACCTACACGTAGTTTGTCCACTACAAAACTCACTTGGCGTTAGTTGAGATAAAACCAGAGCCCTCACGCCACCACTGATCCACCGCGGCCCTTGTTCTTATTTGATCGCGTATTAGATGAATTGATAGACTATAAGGTTGATTGGATATCAGCGGTTTTGTAAACAAGTGTTTGTGTGTGTCTAGACAATTGTGTATCAGCCAAAGATATAAATTTTCATCCTCTGAAGATTGTGAGAAAATATTTTTATGTCGCAAAGTTAAATTTACATAACCTGCTACAATAACTGTTAAAAACTTTAATATCCGAAACCATCTTTGACTTCTGAAGAATATTTAGATTAGAAACTTCTTACCTTGTTTACAGTAGATGATGATGTATGTAAAGGTTTATGTAAGGAGGTAAAGCATGCATAATTCTATTCTTATTAATAATTTATACATTTAGTTTAAATTGAAAATTAATAGTTGAATGTGCTTCGAAAAAAAGTGCAAATTGTGAGATAACAGCGTAACATGAACGAGCACAAATTGGCGTTTGTTTAAAATGTTAGGAAAAGGAACAAAGATTTTCATTTAGTTAGTAAAGTTATTTATTATTATCTTTTGTTTATTCAGTGTTTGTTTTTAACAAGGATATGTATATCATATTAATTCTTTCTTTGTAGCCATTAGACCGTGATTTGCCGAATGGTTTTCCAACGTGGCAAGTGTACGTTTCAGCACAAGATGAAAATGGAGGCCCAAACAGCTTAATTAACACTACAGAAATTAATATTAACCTTAAGGATATTAATGATAATGCTCCTTTTTTGAATATGGTAAGTCACTTCTTTGATGGATTAGTGCAACGTACTTTACATTTCAAGTTAAGTTTATAAGAAACTTTTCCTTCTACGTATTAATAATGCTTTCAGTGTGGTATTGTTCTTATTCAGTACTAGCAGCGTTCACCCCGCTTCGCTGCGGTCACCCCGGAACGCAATAAACTTTGTTACTTAGATAATTTTTACTTTTTCGCTTTCAAATTGCAGTAAATGTTAACATTATAGCGCCTGTCATTTATGTTAACCCGCCGAGTGACCCGCTTCACTGCGGTCACCCCGGAACGCAATAAACTTTGTTACTTAGATAATTTTTACTTTTTCGCTTTCAAATTGCAGTAAATGTTAACATTATAGCGCCTGTCATTTATGTTAACCCGCCGAGTGACACGGTCATGCGGGTTGCATATAAATACGTTTATTTTTATACCTATGATGAACTAATAACAAAGGATTTGTACGTATGGACACTTGAATGGTCAATTATCTCAAGACACTGGTAATTAAAAATTAAAGTGATATGATAAAAACCATCTAGGGTCCAAATCCTAATAACCCCCCAAAAATAAAAGAAATTGGTTCAGCCGTATTAGCGTGATGAGGGAACAAAGGATTTGTACGTTCTCTTTTATAATATAGATTAATAGCTTCTGATAACGTGCTGAATAACATATTCGAGTTAGTGACCATATTTTTAAGTGATAACATTTTTGTATCAAAATTTGCATTAGTACTTAAGGTTAGCAACATTTATTGCCTTATTGTAAAAGAGGTATCCAAAGATTAGTTTATTGATACGTTAAATAGGTACTAGATTCTGTAGACAATTTTGCTCTGAAACAGGTCAAAAATAAAATAATGTAGCACAATATCAAGAAAATTTATATTAATAAAAAATTACGCAACAAAATTTCAGCAATTGGTATATATATATATATATATATATATATATATATATATATATATATATATATATATATATATATATATATATATATATATATATATATATATATATATATATATATATCGGGTGTTCTAAAAATGGCGCCCCGAGTTAAAACATTATATGATGGTATACTCTCCGGGTCCTCCTTCAGCCGCTGTGGGAAATCAAAATTTCGCTTGTTCTTTATCTGCGACGTTGCCACATAGTGCAATTCGCGTTTCTAGCCGAGGTTCCGAAAGCTATACAAATGCTTTATTTTGACTTGTAGAATAGTGCTTTGTAGTCCATGGGCGCCACTTTTAGAGTACCTAATATAAATAACCACCTACCGTATATGTATATAAATAAAACAGAATAGACTTGTATGAAGAATATTTTCCATTCGAAGGATTAATTAATATCTATGTATATTATATAGAAGATTTAACCTTGCTTTCCTATAATATTGTCCATTTTTTTCGTATGTTATTTGTAGGGCTAATTAATATCCTGGCGTATTGGATAAAAGATTTAATCGTATTTGCCTATAAAATCTTTCATTTTTTCGTATGTTATTTATACAGTTAATTAATATCTTGGTACATAGCATAAAAGATTTAACCTTGCATGGCTATAATATTTTTCATTTTTCCGTATGTTATATATAAGATTAATTAATTTCGTGCTATAATATACAAAAGATTTTAACTTTGTTTCCTTATTTTTGTTCGGTTTCATCAACCTTTCTTGAATAGCAAAATGGTATATAGACAACGGTAAAATAATACATTCAGAAGAACACAGTACACAAAACAAAGCGCAGGTTAAAATAGGATATACGGAGGGGAAGTGCCTCTAAAAGTCGTTAATATTGAGAGGAAAATGCTGATGTCTGATTAAGACATTCGGTAGCACTTTCCCTCCGTATCTTTTATTAAACTATCTTTAATTTTTGTTGTATTTTGTTGTATCTGTTTTGTATTGCTTGAGAACATTTACCGAATGTCAACAAAAATTTGAGAGTAAATTTGAAGTTGTCCGTGAAGGCGAACACGGTGAAGGTCTTCACATGTTAATTCAGAAAGCCTTTTTTGTCCGTACAAATGATAAGTTCCGGTACCGTATATTGTATTTTATTTCGGTACCATATATTATTGTTTATTTATTACATATTTTAATGTTCACAGCATCAGCCAGTTGTGTGGAATGAGAATCAGAGTCCGGGAGTGGTAGTTGCATTACAGGCAGGCGATAACGACAGTGAAGATAATGGACCACCTTTCAGATTTAAAATAGATGTTAACGCCGATATGGACATCACTACCAAGTTCGCCATTTCAGGTAAGATGTCTTGTCAATGGCTTTTACAGTATTCTTACCAGTTATTTATAGAAATAGTTGACTTGTGCATTAGCCATGAGCTGAGCATTATTGTTAGATTGTAAAAAGAGTGCGCATTAATCAAAATTTTTAGAAAATCAAATAGTTATAGGAATTTTTGAGTAGTTTGCGCGCAAGAACAGGCATTGTGTTATTATAAACAGTCTTGTGCTTAATACAGATTCACGCAAGAGATTCCTACGTACTAATATTCTGTGGTGAACATTGAGGTTTTTTTTCTCAAATTCTGTGTAAAGATCCAATGCTAACAAATTTAGGTTGATTTGTACCCTGTTCATAAATCCGTAATTTAATTCATATATGACTGCAATGGATTCTGTTTCTCCAAATATTGATAACTCTATATTTATTGTAAAATTTTGTTCTTAATTTAATTAGATATTATCCACGCTGTACTATTTTTGTATTAATATTGTAAGTCGTTCTTCATGTTATAAATCACTTTGGATAATATTTATCTGTTGTATAGTTATTGTATCTATTGTAGTTATCTATTGTATATTTTCTAAAAGAATGAGGAACGACTTTTCACAAGTTGTACATAAAGGCATAAGAACTGGCTGACACAGAACATTTGGTTTTACCACTCAAACACCTCAAATGTAATTTCCGAGCGTTCAGATTGCATGTTACTTTTATCGAGTTCACCCCTCTGCCTGGAATACCTGAATTATACTCAAATTTCAATTAAGACACTTATGTACAGTTTCATTTAGATAAACCTTAGCCACCACTTCTCTTTTAAAGGCTATGCTATTGCAGTCGTACATAGCAGATTTTAATAGTTTTGGCTTGAATTACAATTGGCCAAAGATTATTTACATTTGTTTGGCTTTATTCGAAATATACTAGAAGATAAGAATGCAAAACTTCTCAAAGTTAGGTGGTTCACCAGTTTCTTTTTATTTTAAACAGTACTGTACATTTTTTATTCGAAAAAGCGTATATCTCAAGTTTCAAAATTACTCTACTACATTATAATCTAAATAGTCTTGTCTTGTGAGAATTCTAACCAAAGATAGGATGTGTGTTATTTTCTTAACGAAGCTACGTAGGATCTTTAAGCCAGTGGGACAAAGACGTAGGGTGACCAATTTCTTTTCCCTTATGGTTGCAAAAGTTGTATGGAAAACTGGAAATCTGCAAACGAGTGAAAAGATAGGTTGAGAATTAAAATTAGGATGACCACATATACAACAATAGAGTACGGAAATTAAGGCTCTATTATATATGTTAACCTCCAAAGTATCGTGTCAATGAATAATATTAAATATCTGTTCTCAGGTTAGTTATCTAGTGGCTGTAAACGAAAGTTTTAGAAACAATGTCAGCACGGTTGTTTTTTTTTTTTTTGACCTTCTTTACTTTTAAATGATAATACGATATCTGTCGATTATACACAAATGACTAGAATGATCAGAACTGCAATAACGTAATTCCATTAATGTTATCATACTGCACCTTTCAACGTCCATTTAAGGAAGTCTTCGACTAGGGTACAATATTGATTTCATTTCAGTCTAGACTAAACTATGTAGAACGATCTTCACTTATTTTTTTCGTTTTCTGTAAAGCAAGTATTAATTTCATGTGCATTTTTTCGTCCGAGTAAACTAACCTAATCGATTCTGTTTATACCGTATTCATATACCATTGCACGACATTCCCGCTGGTGGCGCACGTGCCTTTGGTCCGCGGGAGCGCAGATTTGATTCCTGGTGGAAAGCATTGAAATTTAGATGCATTACAGTGGTTCAAATTTTACCTTATACTGTAATTCCACGTCTCATACAACCTTAGCGCTGAAAAGTACTCCAACCAACCAATATACCATTGCTGCTTACTTACAAAGTTTTGACCTCGAATATTTCTATACAAAATCTTAAATATATCTTTTCTTCTTTTGCTTCTACGTCGAACACTGATTATCCTTACCCTATTTCATAGAGTTTAGTTTCAAAATGTTAACTTTAAAAATTTGCTGTGAAGATTAAATTTTCTCTTAAGAAATTCTTGGTTAACACGAGTTTTTTTACGTTTCAGATTACGGAAATGGAACTGCATTTTTAGAAGCCAAAGACACCTTTGATAGGGAACAGAAGAAAATGTATTTTATTCCCGTCGTTATTGAAGATACACCAGCGCCATCACAACCGGCGCAAACTGGAACAAGCACTCTCACCGTGGTAATTGGTGATGAAAACGATAACAAAATGAAGTCTGGCTCTAGTTCTATATTTATGTACAATTATAAGGTAATATTTCGTTATTTATTTACCTACTAATCTTCCAAATACAGTTTGTGTGGTTTCTGAAATTAGTAATAATACACAAAAATAACGGGAAAGGAAAGGAATTGGCTAGGGTTTATATTTTAGGGTATATACAGCATTCATTTAGTGGAACTTAGAAAACTCTGGGATGGACCATCCAATACATATAGTCATTAATTCAAACCTGGGACCTATTGATTGCAAAGCAAGAATACTAACCACTAGCCCACACCCAGTGGACACAGTATTCAATAGATGATCAAAATATACTTTTTGAAATTTTGGAAGATTCAGTCTATACCTTTTATAAACTAAAGACTTAATTTTCGCTGGTTGATACATGTAAGATGGTTTAGATTGCAGCGTAAATATAGTTATTCAAAACTTCTGTTAACATTTGTATCAAATCCTTGTTCGTTTTGTATGTATGTATGTATGTCGTGTGTGTGTTAGTATAATATTGTGCCTAATTTCTGAAACGAAAGGCATTCTCTTGTGTTTCTGTGTATATAAACAGTTAATTCATTTACGTAACAAAACAACAAACACAACAAATGAGTTAAACACGCATCGAGAACCTGTGGAAGTGTTGTCATTTTCAAATAAATCCGATATCTGCAATACTGAATATATACGTTAAAACTGTATAGCAAGTTTAAGATCATAGTTGGGATGCAACAGCTAAAAAAAAAAATTTTTCGTTCTTTTGCTTTCGTCATTGTCCATTGTATTATTCTGAGTTTTTCATCGTGAATTACTATAATCTCGTATTATTTACCTTGACAAATACGCTAGGTTTTCACCATATTTCTTATATATACATATATTATATATATGTACGTACGTATATACGCATTGTTTTGTTAATAATAAGAATGTCTATGCTTCCTTTTCATTCTTTCTGGATAGTGCTGTACATTGGTAAGTTATTGTTCTGCTTGCATAATCTATTCTTAGCTTTCACTTAGATGCGCATTATATTTTTCAACTTAAGATTCTATTACTGAGAATTTTAAGGGATCTTTCGAAGTTACTTTTTTTTTTAACACTATTCTTGGAATGCGATACTTTTTTTTAAAACACTATTTTTGGAATGCGATTATATTAGAATAAATCTACATATGTTAAGTAGAATAGTGAATTTTACATGAGTTAAAATAGTGGATGAATGAAGAATAATGAATCTTATTTGAGTTATTTATATGTTTGTTTTCAAGAAAAGCACCTTTATCAATCCTATGCTTTATTTCACTGTCAAAACAAGTCATAACTATTGTTGCTAAGTATGTCATCGAGTAACATGCTTCACAGTCCTGTTGGGATTACAAACGATCTATCTTCCCAAGTATTCATCTACCGTGGTACGAGGTGATGTGGTCTCAAGGAGACGGATATGCAGTTTAATTCTCAAAAATCACATCCTGAGCTCATTCAATTGAGTTGATTCGGTCTCTGACTGCTAGAGCTTATTTTTTTTTTTTTTTTTAAAAAAAAAGGTGTTCATTGGTCTTCTTAGGATCTCTTGTTTCCTCCAGCTTTCTCTTCCCACCATTCTTCCGTAATCAGTAACTTATATTTATCATTTGTCTTCTTTTGGCTACAGAACATAACTGTAGGACTTTTACAGTCTGATCTTGTATTTGGCTTTTTCAAAGGTAGTAAATAATAAACGATTTTATCATAACATTCATGATAATAATAAAGTCGTGTACTTATAATATTTTCACCTTACTATTGCAGGGTGAAGCACCAGACACAGTGGTAGGTAGAGTCTATGTGGAAGATCTGGATGATTGGGACTTGCCTGATAAACATTTCCAGTGGAGTGACGTACCTCATCCTCACTTTACTTTAGATCCTGACACAGGAAATATAACGATGTTGCAGAACACACCAGAAGGCACTTACTCTTTAATGTTCACTGTAAGTATTCCTAAATATAAATGATGGTTGTCCTGTACATGGAAAGCATTTAGCAAATCCAATGAAATTGTCTGTTAACTGCTCCCAATATTAAAAGTATCACTAATAAAACTTCGATAAATTCGTCTCGTTACAACAAATAGGCGTAAGTTTAAATAAATAAATATATATATAATTTGTTAAAGAATTACTTGTTAAATATATATAATTTGTTATATATATATAACAAATATATATCAATATATATATATATAACATATATATATATTTGTTATATATATAATTTGTTAAAGAATTACTTAAAAAAATAATTATAAAACTACGCTCTTTATTTAACTTAACTGGATAAATCTTCATAAAGATTATAGATCTTAATAAACAATGATTATTAAATCTCCCTTTCTGTTATTTTCATGACTTGTGAAGTAGTCTAGTATTCTGAGTTCATGTCTGGTTTCCTACAAGTGTTTTAATACATTAGGTGTATATTACTTTAGGAGACAAACATTGTACAATGTTCTTACAGAATTTAGAATACCGAAGAAAAAAAGTAGATTAATTAAGATGTGTGTAAATGAATCTCAAAGTAAAGTTCGGATAGGAAAATTCTTGTCCACAAGCTTTCACGTTGAGAATGATCTTAAACAAGGAGATGCGTTATCGCCATTATTATTCAGCTTTGTCCTGTAGTATGCTATAAGAAAAATTAAAGATATTAACCTGACTTAGAGCTGAAATAGTATTTACTAGGTTACGACGTATGCTGATGATGTAAATTTAGTAGGGGCTGATAGGAGAATAATAAAGAAAGATGAAGAGGTCTTATTAAACGCTTGCAGGGACATGGGTTTAGAAGTAAATTCATTGAAAACTAAATACATGGAAATTCACCGTGATCGTAATACTGCAAATTATGAATGCTTCAATATATCAAATAATACTTTCGACAAAGTGAATATTTTCAAATATCTAGAATCAATATTAACAGACCAAAATCAAATCCACGAAAAAATTAAATGTCGAATAAATGCAGGGAATTTGTTATTGTTCAGTTCAAAATCTTTGTCTGTCTATGGAATTTGAAGCTTAAAATATATAAAACGATAATCGTGCCTGTTGTGCTGTATGGTTGCGAAACATGGTCGCTTACTAACAGGGTGGATTGATTTAAATCAGTCTGATTTAAATCACGATTTTAATCAAGATTTAAATCACTTGATTTTTTAAATAAAAATCGTTGATTTAAATCAAATTCCGAAATGAATTAATTTAAAGTGAAAGTAAGTAAAATCCCTTTTCTCTTTTGTTATTCCGATTATGGAAGATAATAATCATAATACAGTGAGACTCAAATGTATGTAAGCACAGCATGAAACGAGTATCATGTGGGAACTATCAGGGAAAATCCCGTTTGAACGGGTTACGGGTGAACCCTGCTTTCTTCTCTTTGTAACACAGGGTTTTAAAATTTCTGTTCCAACGGGGAAATCACCATGGACATTTAAGATGAAAGCTCTTTTGTGTTCATGTCTATTTGTTTGTTTCCAGATAATAGGGGCGTATTTAGAGGGTTCGATCCCCTCTCCGAAACAAAAAAAAAAAAAAAAAGATTTTAAAATTTTGGGCGAAATTTATGTACTAAATACATAGAAGTTCCTCGGGATCGTAATACGACAAATTTTGGATGTGTTAAAATATCGAATAATACTTTTGATAAAGTGGATACTTGACCCCATTGCAGAACATGCCGCGATCTGCGATGTGATCGCAGAAAATTTGCCGCGCCTGTGCAGGAAAAATTGTAAGAGGAAATAAAATAGCCAACAGAAAAGTATAAAAACGTGCCTGCTATGTATAGATGTCTTAAATGCACGGACAACTCGCATTTGAACTGGTTTTCACGTCACATAAAGCATATTTTTAACAATCACAAGTGTTTCTTCTTCTGGAACTGATCATCTTGATTTTTTTTATTTTGGAATTCCTGCAAGGAATTCGTGTTATTATTCAGTTCAAAATCTCTTATCTTCGCGAATTGTGTCGAGGAATTTGAAGCTTTAAAATATATAAAACGATAATTATGCCTGTTGTGCTGTATGGTTGTGAAACATGGTCGCTTACGCTGAGGGAAGAACGCAGACTGAAAAGTATTTGAGAATAAAATCCTGAAACGAATATTCGGAACCAAAAGGAACGGAAATGAGAAATGGCGAAAACTTCATGATGAGAAACTGCATAATTTATACCATTCACCAAACATTGTTAGGGTCATCAAATCTTGGAGGTTCAGGTGGGCAGGACTGTAGCGAGAAGTCCAATCGGAAGAAAGTAGGAACGCTTTCAAAGTTTTAACTGGAAGTCCAATCGGAAAACGACCATTAGGAAGACCTAGTCGCACATGGGAGGGCAATATTAAGATGGATCTCGCAGAAATAAGAATACAAAATAGAAACTGGATTCAGTTGACTAAGGATAGAAGTCAGGAGAGCTTTTGTGAACATGGCATTGAACCTCCGGGTTCCATAGGTCATAGAGTGAGTTAGTTAATTTTAGGCGAAATTTATATACTTTATATGTATTTCGTGCCGCTAGCTAGTTCCAATTGTTTAAAAATATGCCCCTGCCAAATATCAGTAACTTTCGTGAAAAGAAAAGTGTCATGTTGATATACATTGCTGTACTTTTTCCTTAATGCTTAAGAAACATTGTTTGGGATTGAAATAGGGTAACGACTGGGATTTAATTCAAAATTAAAACCCAATACTTTCAGTTAAATGACATAATTAACATTTAATACTAATTCCTAATGTTTTTTCTTCAGTTCGCGACTTGTATCATACGAAGAAAAAGATTTGATTTAAATCAAAAAAATCGATTTAAATCAAAAAAATCAACAAAAATGATTTTTTTGAAAAAAATCATGATTTTTTTCCACCCTGCTTACTAATGTAAGATACGAATATTCAGACCTAAGAGGATCCGGAATGAGGAATGACGGAAACTTCGTAACGAGGAGCTACATAATTTATATCGATTACCAAACACTGTTATGGTCATCAAATGTAGGAGGCTCAGGTGGGCAAGTCATGTAGCCAGAATGGAAGAAACTAGAAACGTTTTCAAAGTTTTTACTAAAAATCCAATCGGAAAACGTCCATTAGGAAGACCTAGACTCAGATGGGAAGATAATATTAAGATGAATCTGTTAGAAATAGAAGTACAAAGTAAAAACTGGTCCAGTTGGCTAAGAACAAATCAATGCAAAGCTTTTGTGAACGTGGCATTAAACCTCCGGGTTCCATTGACCATAGAGTGAGTTAGTTTGTTATGTTAGTTATGAATTCTTGATGTGTTCTCTTGCCTAGTTTTAATATTTCTTTTCGTTATGCCTAAGTAAATTAATAAGTAAAAATAAATAAATAAATAAAAACTGTTTTAAATAGAACTGTTTGTGGAGAAATAGAAACATCCAGATATTATTATAATAATAATAATAATAATAATAATAATAATAATAATAATAATAATAATAATAATAATAATAATAATAATAATAATAATAATAATATTATTATTATTATTATTATTATTATTATTATTATTATTATTATTATTATTATTATTATTATTATTATTATTATTATTATTATTATTATTATTATTATTATTATTATTATTTATTTTTTTATTTTTTTTTTTTTAAGGCCGGTTTTTAAACAAAATATTCAATTGGAAATTAATTCAATGATCGTAAGCTAAGTTGCTGTAAAGACAGAATGTGCGTATAGAGACATGCTGTTGTTTAATCAGTAAATGCTAACGCTTAACTATTGATATTTGAAGACAGTATAGAAACAAATATAAAAATTAGATTATTTGATGAGAGAGACGTGTACTTGTATACTTCTTTTTTCTAACTCTGATTCAGTTGCAATTCAACATTTTATTTTCTTCTATAATTCTAAGAATTAAATACGGCTACGTAGTTTGTATTTTCTTCCTTACGTGATATATTGAAATTTCTAATACAGTTGATTTCATTATGTTTTTCTATGATCTAGATGATTGTAATATAACATATACTGGGCAACTAACTAAATTATTGTTATTGTTGTAGGTGATTGAAGAATCGAGGCTGATTCCGCGACATGAAGTTGAAGCAACCGTGAATGTAACTATAAAAACAATTCCTGAAGAAGCTGTAGATAAATCGGGATCCATTCGATTGGAAGGAACTACGGCGGAAGAGTTTGTCTCGTCTGTAAACGTAAGCATCCAACTTATTTAGTTTTTTTTTTTTTTTTTTAAGTTTGTGCTGCTTTTTTTTCTGTATCGATGAATTCATTCTCATGTATGTGTGGCGTAACAGGTGTAATTAGATATGGTTTCTTGAGTTGTCAGCAATTAAACATTAGAATAACAAGGATGGAAAGGTAGAAATACAGTTGTTAGTTTAGCAGCTAGTATTCGAAATGAAAATACTCTTTTGGGACACTTCCCTATGCAATTAATGTTCAATTAAGTACATGATAATACTTACACCAATACTCATAATACCCATAATACTCATCATATTAAAATCAGACTTATCAAACTTATTTTATTTTTTGTGGTTCCAAATGGTTTCATCATATTCGGTAGCGTGATCATAGTTCGATTCCTAGTGGGAGCTTAAGGTTTCTCGTTGTTGACTTCTAGCATTTTTCATATTTTATTTTTGAGTGATTTACGTTTCAGTATTATGTTTACATAGGCTGAAGGAGACGATGGGAAATGAATGGTGAAAGGCAACTACATAATATCCATGCCCAGAGCGGGGTTTGGATTCTCGCCAGTCAGAGACAGGTCGTGCAATTTCCATCGAATGTCTTAAACCTCTTAACTATTCCAACTGCACTCTAAAAACGATACAGTTGGAACAACCAAAAGTATGATTGAATGCATCAATATGGCTCCAGCAATACTTATAGCTGGGAGGACAATATTATATGGTTAAAAATATAGCTGGATCAACAAAATGTATTGCTATCGCAGTCATTTTTATGATTGTAACAACCATGTCCATTATGAAACTTGTAATTATAAAACTACCACAAGATTTTATAATTACCAGTACTATAATTGACATAGTTGTTACCATCATAAAACTGACTGCGACGGCAATACATTTTGTTGATCCAGCTATATTTTCAACCATATAATATTATCCTCCCAGCTATATAAGTATTGCTAGAGCCATATTGTTGCATTCAATCATACTTCTGGTTGTTCCAACTATACTCCTTTAGAGTGTGACGACATTGTTCAAAGCCATAAAATATCTAGAAAGGCGGAAAAATTTTACTACTTCAGTAAAAATCACCCTATATCGTGGATGAAGTTTCGGAGAACAAAGTAACCGGAAATATTCAGAAGGGAGGGAACTCGAGTAATCCCCCATTTATACTTCTAACATTAAAAAACTGTAGTTAACTCAGCGTGAAACTGTATGAATGAAATATTACTGTATGTGTACTTATATCACAGAAATAATAAGGTGCATATCCTGATACTGACAACTACTTGCCTCTGTTCACCATAATCAAACATTGGAGTTAGCAAGTATCTTAAATAGTACTTTTTTTCTCAAAGGAAACCACATTGATTGCAAAGTTTTTCTAGTAATTTTCTTAGTGTTTAAGAAAAAGAATTTCATTTGTTACTTTTCTTTTTTTCCTTTTTCCTTCTAGGGCATCAGCAAAAGGGATAAATTAAGAGATAAGTTAGCAGTAATTTTTAATGTCAGCAAAGAAAACGTCGATATCTTTACAGTGTTAATTTCACCGGTTAAGAATGATCCCAATATAGTAGACGTAAGATATTCAGCTCACGGCTCGCCTTACTATTTACCTGAAAAGCTAAATGGAATGACAAATGAACATCAGGACGAGGTAAGTTTCTATTATTTATTTATTTACACGAGTATATAAGATTTCTTTAATGGTAGGTTTATGGTAGGTATATTATAAAATAGGGGGTTTCAAAACAACACCGACAACGTTTGGGAGGTGATTCCTGATACCAAGATAAGACAAAAAGTATAGACCAACCTGGGTGCACAAATGCTTTCTTCCGGATAGGCTGCCGAAAACATGAAAAAAATAACTTTTAAAGGTCCATAGCTCCAAAACTATGGAACCTACCGTAGTCGGATCAAGACTTCATTTAGGAACTAGTATGTGCCCTATCCAAAAATTTATGTTTCAGAATCCTGCCGTACTTCCGCAACAATTTTTATAGAGGTAGTTGGTGACTACTTCAAATTATATACCCGTAGCCAAACGCCCTCTATAAAATTTTTTGCGTAAGTCCCGTAGGATTCTGAAACATGTATTTTTGGGTAACCTACATGTTAGTTCCTAAGTAAAGTCTTGACCCGTCTACGGTAGGTCCCACACTTTTCGAGCTATGGACTTTTAAAGTTTTTTTTTTTTCATGTGTTTGGCAGCCTTTAACTCCGAAAGGAAGGATTTGTACGCCCAGGTTGGTGTATACTTTTTGTCGTATCTGGTGTCAGAAATCATCTCCCAAACGTTGTCGGTGTTGTTTTGAAAACTCTGTATATATAAATTTTTGTTTTCTTTCGTAATTATTTCTTATTACTGACGTATAATTTATAACGTTTGTTTTTACATTTCCATATTATTTATTTCTATAATCATAATATATAATATATTTCTTTATTCAGTTGTTTCCGTAATCTATGTCTAACTTACTCTAGAGCATATTTCGCCCATCACATCATTTCAGTTCTTATAGTTGCTGCATTTCTGATTTCCGTCCTTCCCCCATACTTCTGTTATCTTCTTCTAATTTGTTACCTACACATTACTAATTTCTCGTAACAAAAATATATGTATTGCTTTAAAAAACTCTAATGAACTTAGTAGTCTCAAATATCAAGAACTAAAGATATTGTTTTAGCTACCTATTTTCCTAAATCCTGATATATTTTATGTATATGATTACAGTAAGTTGCTGAATGTAACATACTTTGTATTTTTGTTTCAGATTGAACGTGATCTAGGAGTGAAAGTACAGATGATAAATATTGATGAATGCTTGATTGAGAAGGTAGCTTGTGAATCCAGTTGTATAAATGTTTTGATGAAGAGTGATGAGCCTTACGCTGTTTATACAAATACGTCGTCATTTGTAGGTGTCAAAGCATATATTCAACCTCAATGTGAATGTAAAAGATTCGAGCCGATCGTTTGCGAAAATGGAGGAACTCCTGCTGGTGATCGGTAAGCTTTTGGTGTTAGAAATACTTAGATGATTTATAGTTATTATCAAAGCTTTTCCTATTGTTTTCAACTAGTGTGTTTAAATGAAGACTACAAATTTGACAATCTCCGAAATATTTTTTTCATATCGTGCAGAGCTTGAGAAAATATATGTTGATGTAAATTCATTAATTTTGCAATCTAGTTTCTTGGTGCCTTTTATGTATTGGTAAAAGTAAGAACTAAAATTCATAAGGATAAAAATAAACTATTTTTACTGATTATCTTGGTACTTCATATGATATGAAGATTCTGTCTAGTGGTATGAAAGTTCCTTTATTCTGTCCAGTCGTAAGTGTTTATATTCAGCTCTGTACATATCTTTACAGATGTGAATGTCTGACAGGGTTTGAAGGTCCTCGCTGCGAAACCATCGATATTGGTTTTGAGGGTGATGGCTGGGCATGGTATCCCCCTCTGGATGCTTGTGGAAATTCTCATGTTAGCCTGGAAATACAGCCAACAAGAGAAAATGCTCTTGTTTTCTATGTTGGTCCTTTGAGAAAGAATACAGCTCTGAATGTTCAAGGTAGGTTCGAAAAATTAGTTGAATTGTGAAAAAAAAACCCTGCAGTGGTGGGTTCAGTGACTAGCTTACCAATAGATCCTTGTTTCAATAAACAAATCATCATACCAGATACTGTTCGTACTTTAGCATTCCGGCGTTCGTGAGAACAATTGAGGAGCAAGTTGAAAAAAAGAAGTAACGAACTCCGGCTTAGAAAGTCGTTAAGGGTGAGGGGAGCCGATATGGCTGACCACTCCATACTAAGGGTTAGTGCTAGTTTCCTTTTTTTTTCCCTGGTGTTTTGAATTCAGTCATATACATACTAAAAAATCTTAAATGGTTACGAGATTTCTGTTGATTATTTCAAATTAAACAACAACAATAATAATAATATTTTTTGTTGGAAAATTATATATTTATTTTAGTCTCCTTTCTTACTAGTGGAGTATGTACCTAGGTATTACTGCAAAAGAAATTACGTTGTTACTAGTGACTCCTTAGCGTGAGCTTGTCTGTTTGCTAACGAAGTGTACCAGTCACTTAGGAAGCCTTTATAGTGATTGTCACATTTAATTCTACATTATCGCACTAGCCAAAACATATGTCACTCATATCATTTTGCTTCAGCACAATAGAACGTGCGTTGTCTGTATCACATCATAGTTTATACATTCTGTAAAAGGCGGGGAAAAAAGAAAACGTCAGGACAAAGTTTTATAGTCGACTATGCAATATAGGACTTTTAAATGTAAAAATACGTTGCTTACTATGAAAATCATTATTTTAAAGTTCCATTGATATATACTACATATTTTACAGTTTATAGAAAATTCCTATACATTTGTTTGATTTCGTTGTCATCTACTTGTTTTAATAACTTCTAGAATAACTTTAATAACTTCTAGAAAAAATTAGAACCATTAAAGTAATAGAGCGCCAGAAAGTATAACATTTATACATATCCATAAAGTACATGCTAACATGTCCATAGAACAAGCGGTATGCATTACCAATATCTACTGTATTCTCAAAACCTAGCAATATGCTGTGTAGACCATTTATTGTAACCAGTAATGCTTTTGTTACTCATGACACTAGTTCTATCAAATGAAAAACTAAAAGCCGAAGATCCAGTTATACAAATGTAAGAATATTGAGCGTTTTGGGCTTGATATAACTCTAGTTTGTTAGACACCATGTAGTAATTATCTGTAGAAGTAAAATTGAAGTGTGTTTTGCAAAAGAGGGTTATATCAGTTCCACTTACGTAAAGGTAACCAAGAAAGTTCTATCGCTTTTTGTGGAGATCTGCGTTCAGTTAGCCCTCACACCGTGAACTGAAAGCGAATGGAGATAAGGCGAAGCTCAGTTGTTGATTTGAGTATATCCAACATATTACCTGGTTGCAGCAGTTCAGTTACACCGTGAACTTGTGTAAGGACAGAGTGAACATGGGACCTCCACAGAGCGCCATAAGAGTGTATACTGTAAGAATTCAAACCGGGGTCAAACGCCGCTTCAGCAGGGCGGAAGATATGCCAGGCCTTTAGTAATAGCGTCGTGACTACGTGTACAGTGCAGTGGTGGTTTAACAAGTTTAAGGAGGGTGACGAAACAGTCGAAGACGCACCACGTACCGGAAGACCAACACAAGTACAAAATGAAGATCTTCAGACAACAATTGAGGCGAACAGTGGCCAGACATGTAAGGAACTGGGACTACAATTCAGCATGAATTGAGAAACCATTCGGCAGCACCTCCATCAACTTCGGAAGCACTACAAATTGGGTCTCGATGTGCCTCACGTTGAGTTGACTCCGGGCTAGAAGGCAACGCCAGCAGACACCTGTATTTCTTTGCTGTCTCGTCTGAGGGAGGAGTCATTTCTGGACAGGGTGTTGACATGTGATGAGAAGTGGGTCCTGTACGAAGCTCCACGGCACCGTCATCATTGATTAGCATCCCATAAACCGGTTCCAAAACAGCCGAAACCAGCACTGCACCAGAAGGTCCTCCTGTGTAATTGGTGGACTGCTCGCGGCATCGTGCATCGGGAACTGCTACCAGCTGGTCAGAGCATTAATGCAACTGTGTACTGTCAGCAGTTGAACCGTGTTCAAGAAAAACTCGAAACTCTGGAGCCAGCACTTCTGAATCGCAAAGGGTCCGGGTGGCTAGGATGACCCGGGACACCATTCTACGCTTTGGATGGGAAACACTATTGCATCCACCATACTACCTGTACATTGCTCCGTCCGATTATCACCTGTTTCATTCCTTTGACAATCGCC
Organism: Thermobia domestica; assembly: GCF_964235325.1. Taxonomy (NCBI): domain Eukaryota; kingdom Metazoa; phylum Arthropoda; class Insecta; order Zygentoma; family Lepismatidae; genus Thermobia; species Thermobia domestica. Next base: position 150,447,706 of record NC_137454.1, on the reverse strand, counting down.
CTTTATGCACTTGATACCTTCTTCGCTTCACGGCCCACTAAATTTTACCGCGATGCAATCCATTACCTTCTAGGACGTTGGCAGAAGGTTGCCGATGCTGATGGAGCTATTTTTGGTCTTCCAGATACGTCCTAGGTGACATATCGATATTCGAAGGTGGTAGGTGAAAAAGCGACAGAACTTTCGTTGTTACCTTTATATTTTAGTATGGGTAGTTTTATCTCAGTCTTCTACGGAAACTTAAATGCAAATCGTAGATATGGCAAGTGACAAAATCTTTCATGGACTTAATAGTGCCAAGCCACATTATAGTCGTCTGAATTGTGCATAGCTCCTTGTTGCGGGTGAGTATACACCTCAGTTGTGATACTTAATTCAGCTCCTAAGAATCCCGGCCATTTTCGTTGTAAATGTAAACCATTTTTATTATTTTTCATATATATATTTGACTAAAATTGGGATTAAGACTGGATAAATTTTAGAGTAATTTATAGCATATTAGCTTTATATTTACTTCGTTTCATTTCATTGTCACGACGATAGGATGGTATTAGGATGTTAAGAAGTCCATTCATCGCTTTGCAGTGCAATCTGTAATAACAATTGGCTAGCAATTTAATTAAGACAGGCAAAGTCTTACTATTTTAAGGCAGAGTATTTCGTTGTAAGCTTTACGTATGTATGTTATAATGCCAATTTCTTTTCTGTGCAGATTTTATGTCACTGGAAATTGTAGACGGTTATCCTCGACTTCTGGTTGATTATGGCTCAGGGACTGTAAAAGTGGAACAGAAATTTACTAAGGTGACAGACGGCAAGCTACATCGGATAGACATAATCTGGTCTAATACGGTAAGCTTTAATTATCTTTAGTAACTTAATATTGTGATAGCTAAAATTTCAAGTATCGATTTTACACTTTAAAATGTTTATCTTTTTACTTTTTTTTAAAAAAGATTAATCTATTTACTCTGTATTGTTCTAACACTGAAAGGTGAAGAGGAACTAATTAAAATTTCAAACATTTATTATTATTTATTTTAAAAAAATTGATTTGATTTGATTTTGAGTTTAACGTCCCGTTCAGCAGCGAGGCTGTATGAGACCTGGACCTACTGATTAACGTGGGGCCCGAACAATATGAGCTGTGCCGGAAATCGAACCCGGGTCTCCCACGCCAAAGGCTCGTACACCAACCGCTTAGTCACAAAGGAGCTCTTATTAAAAGAAGGAAGAAAAATACAACATATACAGTACAAATTACAATAGTACATTGCAAATTTCAAATATACAGAAGAGTATACATACAAAATTAGACGGAGGGAGTAAATTACAAAATAACAGTGTAATAATAATAAAATAGTGTTTACAAAATACTATTTATTATTTATAATTATTATTTATATTTATTATTTATAAAAATATTATTTATAAGGAAAGAAAAATTGGAAGAACTCGATGGAAATTGAATAAGTTCAAATTTCTCTTATATTTTGCATACTTCGTCCTTGTCTAGAGATGGTCAGAAACGTAGTGCTTTGATTCTTAATTGGTCCGTAGAGAAGCAAAGTAGTATTTTTCTTATAACAAATGCTTAAATGTTAAAAGTTTCGTGACAAACTTAAAATGATAAAGGGTGAAGTTTCGAAATACGAAAATAACATGTAGTGACATTATTTGTAATTTAATCTGGTTAGTAGCAGTTTTGACCAATCCAAAGTTACTTGAAAAGTGTAACAGCCATCGTAATAGATTTTCCATAATAGATCACGAGCAAATGCCGATACAATATTATATATCAGTGAAGCCACTTCTTCATTTTTCCAAGATGATTTGCTTACAAAATGCTATTAAATAGAATGTAAAAGTGTCGTATGACATGTTTCACTGCAAGACACATTTTTTATCCTTAACTATAAGGATCGTTTAGAAACTCAGTGTACTTCAGTAGATATACTATATAACGTTAAAAATAATTATAATGTAAATATGAGAACATTAATATGCAAAATATTAAAAGCGTACTTAGGTTTCTGCGATGTTTAAGAATGCTTCCTTCCTATTTTTAACAGCTATCTATAAAAATCATTGTTTAGTTGTAGAATACACTAAATATTAACTTCTTTTCTCGTGAGAGATTACGTACGTAGATAATGCAAATAGTATTCTTAACCATACTACAACTCAAATATTTTGGCTTTAGTTCAGTGAAGAAAGTATCTAAGAAACTGAAGATCAGCGTGGGGGAATGGTTGCTCCATGGTAGAGCGCACAACTTTGCTACAACGAGTTTCGTATTTTATTTCAGGTCATGTAAGACCCGTGGACAGTCATGTTAATGGGTTTTCATTGAATTTTCCTTCATATTACAAAATTCTATCATTCACTTACATTTAACATTTCTGTTTGATTTAGTCTGTAAAGCATAGTCGTGAGACGTTAAACTAAAAATTTCATAACTTGAATTTTGAATTCCAGTCTAGGATTGGGCAATTGAACGTTAATATTTTAGCAGTATAATTTAAACATTTCATTAACTATTTGAGTGTAGAGCATTGCTTCAACTTGTTCCGTTATTTTTTTTCAACAAATGTATTTGAGTATTTTATTTTACTAGCTTGTTTCTTTTTAATCGCTGTTGTAATTTCGAGTATGTTTGTTTTAACTTTTCAGACAATTGATCTAAAAGTGGACAACTGTCGAATGAGCGCATGTTTGAGTTTAGGCGCACCTCAGGGACCTAATGAATTCCTAAATGTAAATGGACCATTGCAGTTGGGCGGCATTGCAAATACAAAACAGTTCTCGCTGCTGCTTGCGGAAATGGACTGGCAGTATAAACCAACAACGGCTGGTTTCAGTGGGTGCATCAGAAACTTCACATTCAATGATAAGGTAAACACAGATTTATTCGTAGTTCATTCTTGAAGAAAAAAAAAAAAAGTAATCTGAACCAGCCATGTTAAGATTATAACGAAATACTTTAGTTTGTATAATATTTACCTGTACCGTGGGCAAAAAGTGCTCATAAATATGTAATATACTTAGTAGAATGTTCATTTTAAATTAACAGAAAAGAAGAATGTTTTTAATATATATGTAAGAGATTATTATGGGATAGTTGTGGCTATGTACATGTTATGTGTTGACCTAGTCAAGTGAATTTATGTATTTCATGGTTTGAAAGAAAAGAATATTTAAGACATATCAAGCAAAATAAAGGTGAGACTAATGATCTTTGAATATCTGAGTTGATTCTTGCATAAAGAAAAGTAATTATCGCTTCGTAACTTATATTTAACAAGGCGAACCAGGTTGACGACGCTTTTCTATAGAGTCGTTATAAAAATTTGGTTTACCAAACCCGGGACTTTTGAAAATTCAGTTCCCGAAGAAGGAAAGTAGGGCTGAATTTACTTGGATATTACCATTTATGAATACAAACTTAACCGTATTACGAAGCGGTAAGATCATCATAAGAAAAATGGATAGTGAAATTGTGCAACAGGAATCAAATACCAGTAATCAAGGTGAAAGTAGTGCAACACCAAGTTTGTCATCTGAGGATCGACTTTTGTTAGCTGTGCAGCGACAAATTATGCAAATGACGACCGAGATAAAACAAACCATGGAACAGAAGCTCAATGAATCTAACACAAACATGGAACAGAAGTTAAACGAATCTAACCAGACCATGGAACAGAAGTTCTATGAAGCTAGCAAGACCATGGAACAGAAGTTAAACGAATCTAACCAGACCATGGAACTGAAATTCAATGAAGTTAGCCAGACTATGGAACAGAAGATAGAACTGAAATTCAACGAAGTTAGCCAGACTATGGAACAGAAGATAGAACTGAAATTCAACGAAGCTAGCAAGCAGTATGAAGAATTAAGTAGACGGATAGAACGGATAGAACTGAAATCAGACGATACGAAACAAACAATCGTCCAGGTGATGAACGACATATCCTCACAGTTTGAAGAGAAATTAAAAAGGATAGCCGATGAGTGTCAAGAAAAGCACGATCATCAAAATCATGAAATCTGTGCTGTAAAAAAGGATTTAACGTTAATAGAATCTTCCGTTAAACATCAAAAGATCCAGTTGGCTACTATGCAGGAAGAAATTAAAACGTTACAGGCTAGAGACAACATTTATCGCAATAATCTGGGCAATGATCGCTTCGAGTTTCCCCAATCACCGGATATAAATACGCCTTTGCCGGAATCTGAGGAGGATATTATATTAGAGGAAAATTGTCCGAAGATCACTGATGAACGAAATATAAATGGTATCATGACACAGCACGCTACGGACCTGAACAATCACACCACAAGAACAAGGAGTGAGAAAAGAAAGGTAAAGCTAAGTGTCAAGATGAGCGAAATCAAAGCCATGAGTAAATTTAGTGGTAAGTGCAATGAAAATGCTAGTTCTTTCTTAGAGAAGTTCCAAGACGAATGCAGTATAATGTCTATCGACCGATCACAATACATGAAATTAATACCCCATGTATTACTCCCACCTTGTTCCTTATGGTTTAAGGCAATACGTGATCACATTAGTACATATGAGGAATTTAAAGCGGCATTGATCGCGAATTACGAAAATGACTTTTTGCTGGCAAACAGAGATGCCACTCTTAGAAATCAACATTTCAATCCTCGATTGCACAAATCTATTGTAGAGTTTGTTATAAATGTCTATAATGAATTAAAGGTTGTTAATCCCTTGCAATCGGAATCAAGAATAATTGCATCGATTCGCAATTTGCTTCCATTTAAATTACAGCAGATCTTATTTTCCACACAGTGTATGAGTTTCAGTCATTTATTAATGCTTGTACAATGCTACGAAACTCAATACCATGCTATGAATCTAACACAATCAGGAATGGGTAAAAATAAGAATAATTCTGATCATTTGGTCCCTGTTCGGAATTTGAATATCCGAAGTGTGAATAATAATGAACCGAACCTAAGACGAGTATACTCTAGCAATCAAAATGAACAAAATAGACAAGGCTATGTAAGGAATCCGCCTAACCTAATCAACCGAAGTAGACACAAAAATAATAGAAATACATGTCGAAATCCTAGAGATGCTATCAATCCTATGTATAGACATAATCATTGTTCACGAGATGGTACTTCGTATCCAAATTCAAATCACGATGAAAGACATGTACAACCTAATGTAGAACCTAACCACGATTGTGCGGTACAATGCACTTTATTAGATTCATATGCCAATGCGAATGTAACATGATTACCGTTAATGAAATTAGGTTAAACCCATGTTGGTTATAGATTCTTGTGAATTTTCGTTTTAAAGTTTGTGTTAATATTAATAATGAAAACGATGGTTATAAATATTTGAAATGCATCTAGTTAAAGAGTTAGTAGCACCCAACATTCTTGATCAAATAAATAAGAATGAAAAATAACAATAATAATGAGAAATGTGTTTATTTAATAACAAAAAGGTGTCTTTGTTTCTGTAAAATAAATTTATTTACTTCCATTTGATTATTCAAACGTAGGTTATGTTTAATTTTTATTCTTTCTTATTAATGTGAAGAATCATAATTCAATTTATAATTAGTTAAAGGCAAAAAAATTACTTTATATCAGATTGATTTGTGTTTAATTGTCAAAGATTATGTTAAGAATAAGATCCATTCTATAAAATCAATTATTCAATGACTACCTTGAGTGAAATTCTTCTTTATTTTGGACATCTTAGTGCTACTATGTATACATTACAATTGCAACATCTAACTTATTTGTTATACAATGCGCCCGAAAAGAATAAATATTATTTGTCACATCATCGTTTGTAATAATGATCGAAACTAGTAATCTTGATAATTTGTGTTTCACCCTCGTTAATTATATTTCTAAGCGACGATGTTTTTAATGATAAAGAATAAATAATAATGTAATAAAAGAGAAATATTAATGAAATCAAAGATTTATTGTAAATGTATTTATGTGAATGATAATAACTAATATTTTATATATATATATGAGGGTTAACCAAAAAGTAATGAAGATATATACGAGGTGTGATCAAAATATAAAGAACATATGTAATGTACGAACATTAATCTAATCAGACCAGTGGTTCTTGAATATAAAAGCCAAGCCTACTCATGACTTTTATATTCAGTCCCTTTATCGGGCGACATTTTCTATAACGAAATACTTTAGTTTGTATAATATTTACCTGTACCGTGGGCAAAAAGTGCTCATAAATATGTAATATACTTAGTAGAATGTTCATTTTAAATTAACAGAAAAGAAGAATGTTTTTAATATATATGTAAGAGATTATTATGGGATAGTTGTGGCTATGTACATGTTATGTGTTGACCTAGTCAAGTGAATTTATGTATTTCATGGTTTGAAAGAAAAGAATATTTAAGACATATCAAGCAAAATAAAGGTGAGACTAATGATCTTTGAATATCTGAGTTGATTCTTGCATAAAGAAAAGTAATTATCGCTTCGTAACTTATATTTAACAAGGCGAACCAGGTTGACGACGCTTTTCTATAGAGTCGTTATAAGATAAAAGAAAACTTTCTTCTGAAAACTTTTTTCCTTCTTTCCTAAAAACCTTTCTTTCTTGCTTGCTTGCTTGCGTTCGTTCTTTCTTTCTTTCTTTCTTTCTCTTTCTTTCTTTCTTTCTTTCTTTCTTTCTTTCTTTCTTTCTTTCTTTCTTTCTTTCTTTCTTTCTTTCCCTTTCTTTCTTTCTTTCTTTCTTTCTTTCTTTCTTTTCTTTCTTTCTTTCTCTTTCTTTCTTTCTTTCTTTCTTTCTTTCTTTCTTTCTTTCTTTCTTTCTTTCTTTCTTTCTTTCTTTCTTTCTTTCTTTCTTTCTTTCTTTCTAATTATGGATGGTCTAGCTCTTTTCACTTTCTGAACCACAATTTAGTTAATTGCATGCAGCTTTAATGGAATCTGGAAATAAAGAGAAATGAAATTCTCATCTTTTAGAATACTCTTAACAGGGAACGAACTTGTAATTTACAAAATAAGAGAAACGTTTAATGGTTTTGAATATGACCAGGCATTAATCTTTTATACTTGAATAGATTGATCAAGTCATACTTTACATCCTCTCCCTTAGTATGGTAACATTCTCCTTTGTCGTGGTAAAGGGTGCCACACATCCAATATTCTCTATGGTGTTATTCACGTGTTAATGATTTTACAAACAGTGGTGTGAAAATATTATCCAGGTTAGATTTTGATTTAATATAATATATTATTTCTACTTAATGTTCTCGTTAGAAGAAATTTTTATTAAAATAACTGAACACTATTGAAATAATTTAAATTGAATTAGTTCATTTTTTAAATTGCAATTTAAGCACTTTTAAATGTGCAAATTGCTTGAACCACATCTGTTGGCATCATGTAGGTAGCGCAGGTAGTGACACATGTTAGTTTTACTTTTTACTATTAGGAATAAACGTTAACGCACAGACCGATGCGTAGCTTCACTTTTTACTATCAGGAATTAGCGTTACGCATACACCGATGCGTGCATAATGATTTTTCTAAGAAGGAAGACTACACCAAACCTACAACAGAAATCTTAGGCAATATGCAGATTTTCGTAGGTGGTTGTAAAATGGGAGCGGAAGTGGGAGGTCACTTAAAAGAGACTAGTTCTTCTTGTTTTAGTTAATGTATTTGAAAACATTTAATTATTTGAATGTTGCATTAATTTATTTATTTATTTATTTATTTATTTATTTATTTATTTTTAGGTATACAATCTTGGCAGACCCGCATTATCAAAGAATGCAGTTCCAGGATGTAACAGGGGAGTGGCAGTAGCCGTTTCTTTCGGAATTGATACGAATTTCTGGGTGGCTATACTGGTCTGCATACTTATCCTACTGAGTAAGTATGGGCGCTTCATGCACTCTTAATACTCTTCATAATTATTGCTACTTCAGTTTTGGTCAGTTACCCTATAGTGGGTAATGTAAGACTGCAATGAGTGTAACAACCCTCTTGTTGTTCCTCTGAAAATTTGTCCTCCATAATCTCATTAATTTGATTAATTAAAAAAAAAAAAAAAATGTTTGGGTAATATCTGTAATCATAATCATAATCATAATTTATTGCATCCGTTCATCGTCATACAACGAAATTGGACATGTCATTTATATATATACCAGTATACATAAACATACATACTATTACTACATATAGATTCTTATGGTTTCACTAATTTACTTACTATACATTTAATTTTACATATACGAATTATTTTCTACATATTCTTCAACCGAGTAAAAGCAATGTTCTATCAAGTACCTTTTAAGTTTGGATCTAAAGCTATTGACAGAGACCTGATTTTTTATACATGATGGAAGTAGATTGTATAATAGAGTACCTTTGTGCGTAACTGATTTATTGTATATATTTGTCCTATGTGCATGCAAGTGAATGTCGTCTTTACTTCTTGTGTTATAACTGTGAATGTCTTTGTTAACAATAAATTCACTACTATGTTTTTTCAAATACATTAATACTTCGAACAAATACATTGAGGGAAGAGTCATTATTCCAAGTTCCTTAAAAATATTTCTGCAAGAAGAGTTCCATTTTACTCCTGCAAGTATTCTTACTACTTTCTTCTGTAGCCTAAAGATAGCAATACTTTTAGGTGTATTTCCCCAGAACAACAAGCCATATTTTATTGTAGAATGAAAATTTGAGTAATATATACACTTAGCTGTTTTTACATTAATCTTATCTCTTACACATCTAATTGCATAGCATAGTTTGCTTAGCTTACTTCTTACATGTTCTATATGTGGTCCCCAGTTGAAATTATTCGATATTTTAACTCCAAGAAAGGTAGCAGTTTCTACATATTTAACTGTTTTATTATTTATTTTTATTATTGCATTGGCTTGATTACTTTTACCATTGTTAAAATTTAAGGCACATGTTTTATTTACATTAATGATTAGGTCATTTTTATTCATCCAACTTGAAAGTTGGTTCATTGCCGTTTGCAAGTTTGAAGCTAATTCGCATTCATCTTTGCCACTAACTATTATGTTTGTATCATCTGCATATAAAGTCACACATGGACTATTAATACTTTCAGAAAGATCATTTATATAAAGAAGAAAGAGAAGTGGTCCTAGAATTGATCCTTGTGGTACTCCACGATTAATAATTTCTTCACTTGACACACATTTTTGAATTTTATTTTTAACCATTCCTGTGATTTCAGTTACTTGTTTCCGATCTTTAAGGTATGATTCAAACCATTTATTAGCTAAGCCTCTAATACCATAGCAACTAAGTTTTTCTAGCAATATATGATGATTTACTAAATCGAAGGCTTTTGTTAGATCTAAAAATATTCCTATAGATAATTTTTTCTCATCCAGTAACTTTCTGCAGTTTTCTAGAAAATGAAAAATTGCTGTCTCAGTAGATTTACCTTTCAAGAAACCATGTTGTGTGTTGGATATAATAGAATATTTATTAATGAAATCCATAACCCGATTGAACATTATTTTTTCCAGAATTTTACCTATAATAGGTAGCAGTGATATCGGTCTATAGTTTTCTATTTCATTGAGTTTACCTTTTTTGTGCAAAGGTTTAACTTTAGCAATCTTTAGTTTATCAGGAAAGGTTCCTGTGGCGATTGAAATATTTGAGAGATAACATAATGGTTTAATTAAATATTTGTAACAACTTTTTACTAAATTGTTAGATAATTCGTCCGACCCAGCCGAATTCGAATTTTTCATTTGTTTTATTATGATGATTATTTCACTCTCTGTTACCGGTTTCAAGAAAATAGATTTATCACATTTTTTAATTTTAAGTTCCGATAAGTTAGTTTTACTAGTTCCTTTGTTTTTAATAAGAGTTTGCCCTACATTTGTGAAATATTTATTAAAAGACGTTGCTATATCCTTTGGATTTGTCATGTTCACGCCCTCATAAATTATGCTATTTATATGGGTACTACGTGTTTGCATGTTGAGCTCTTCTTTAATTATTTTCCACATTGCCTTTGTTTTATTGTGTGACTGAAGAATTTTCCTACTGTTATAATTTTGTTTCGCTATCTTCAACAATTTTTTATAACTAGTTTTGTGTTGTCTGTAAATTAATTCATTCATCCCGGTAGGGTAACGCTTCCTAGTTTTATTTAGTTGTATGTTTACCATGTTTGCTTTTAAAATTTCAGGTGTAATCCATTTTATTTTTTTCTTCTTTATTTTACTAAAATTATTTTTTATTGGAAATGCTACTTCAAAACTATGTTTTACAGTATCATATATTTTCTCATATACGTCATTCACGTCGGTTAGTTCATAAATATCATCCCACGTCTCCAAGCTAAGCAAATAAACAAAATAACTAATATTATTTGAACTAAAACATCTCGTAATTATAGGTGTTTCATTGGGTTTCTCTATAGTTGCAGGTGTTTGTTTTAAAATGTTTACTTTTACAATTTGTGCTTCATGATCTGAAAAACCTGTATTTATAACTTCTGAATCATAATTCATGACTAATGGATTTACTAAAATCTGGTCAATGTTAGATATTGAGATTTTTGTTATTCTTGTAGGTAATTTAATTGTGGGATTTAAGTTGTATGTTTGAAGTAAAGATTCGAAGCTTTCATTGAGTTTTTCACTTAGAAAATTTACATTCAAATCACCTACAATAATTGGAAAGTATTTTTTAACATGAAAATACGCCAAAATTTTATCCATCTTATTGATAAATATTTCAATGTTACTGTCGGGCGTCCTATACACACAAATAATACATATTTTTTGCAAAGGTATCTCTATTATACAACATTCAAACTGTTTTTCTTCATTAAGTTTTTCAAACATAATACACTTTTTTACTTTCATTTCATTCTTAACAAAAATACATGATCCACCTCTTGATAAATTAGTTCTACAATATCTTGCTGCACAGGTAAAGTTTGGAATTGCAATATAGTCAATCTCATAATCTCTATGCCAATGTTCTGTTATACATATAATATCAACATCTCTGTGCAAATCATGTAACTGTACTGTTAATTGGAGTTGTTTATCTGTATTAAAACCTTGTGTATTTTGATGGAAAAGTGTAAGTGGGTTATTTTTATTCGTAGGAATTTTATTATCGTATTTCTTTGGGGGCTGATCCATATTTTCACATATTGACGTGTTTTGTTGATTCTTAGTGTTCAAATTAAGTTGTAATTTGTTCGAATTCGTACCTTGATTCTGATATTTACCATCTATTTGTGCAATGTTACACATAAAAAATCACCATTACTGAGTTTAGAAGGAGGATTTCTAATTCTGTTTGATTGTCGTATTGGACATGGTATTAGTTTGGTATCTTTTTAAAGGAATACTGTAAATCTGTAAAGATACTGTATAGTACTGTACAAGAGTGATTTTTCTTTCTATGTAATAGTTATTGCATTTTGACACAATATGATGTGTATATTTATTAAGAGGTTTATAGAATGTCCAATGCTTGAAGTCAGAAATAAGCAGTCACATTCGGCTCCCCCAATAGACACATATATTGTGATTTTAAAAATAAATGTTCTGCAATGACTTTAGTAAAAATAATAATAATAATAATAATAAATAAATAAATAAAAAATAAATAAATAAAATATAAAAAGATTCGATTTTGGTGGAGTATGACGTAAATTTTTCTGAGAATTCCCAGTTGTCTTTACTGATTAAGTTGCAATAGATCAATAATGAGAGAGTGATTTCTCCCCTCCCCATTTGTAAATAGAGTATTTCCGTGAGACTTTTGTAACAATACTTTGATTTTTGTAAAACATAATATGTATTTTGCTTGAAATTAGTGTTATTCTATAATGTAAGAGTGAAATTTGTAGAGTTACTGTATAATTCAAGGATGAGAGAGGGAAAAATTTGTGATACCCGCTTTAACGCTTTAACAATGCACAATGTCACCGTAGTATATTCATCAAGTAATGAGCTACATGCCATCGATTTATTTGAATGTAACTTGTAGTGCACATGTTCGCTTATGTTTCTGAAATATATTTTTGTTTATTGCTTTAGTCCTCGTGTTGGCTGTTGTGGTGCATCGCCGTAAGAGTGACGATCTATATAAGGACGCTGACGATATTCGAGAGAATATCATTAACTATGAAGACGAAGGAGGCGGCGAAGGAGATATGACTGGCTACGACCTTAGCGTCCTCCGACTGACTTCTGATGGCCACCCATATCCTCATCCGGAGAAGTTACCGGTTAAGGATATGCTGCACAAGAGAGGTTAGTCTTTTATATATTTAATACAATAATAATGTTCGAAAGGATTAAATATATTCTTTCAAATCTACAAAATAACACGAAACATACAAAAGTTGACAAGATAAACTTATTTGTATTTTTTTTTTCTTTCGCATAGGGTAGGCAGTATCATGGTTTCAAATAAAAAAAAAAAAAAAATTAGTTGAAACAACACACAGAATGTTGCTTATTCTAGCTTGGAAACTATGTGAAGCAAGCATTTACTAATACTAATCTCTGTTACAATTACGGAAATATAACCTTGTCTTTATCAGTCATATAAGATAATGTATGTGGTGACTGATATATATTCCCGAAACTAAATGTTTGTTTTGATCAAATTGTAATTTTTATTTAAGAAACACACACACAAAATCTGATCGCTTGAACTGATACCTAGGAATATTTTTTGCTTGTTTTGCATTATATGTAGGAATATTTATTTATTTTATTTTATCTTAGTACACACTAGAGATTATTCCCGAGTAAATATACAACTGTGAAACTGAAAAATAAAGTTATGCGTGACTTGGAGGGAATTTTTTCACAGTACAAAATATTTTAATAAACCTAAACATGGCTGTATACGCATAATTTCATAACATATCGAAACACAGAAAAAAGAAAAAAAAAATCTTCATAGAATTTATTTACACAATAATAATGTTTCTCGTACTAAAAATTTATAAAATACGCTACTTAAGACACAGAATATGTTTTATTTTGTTTTAAAATATCAGGTAACGCGTAAAAAAAAATCGTACAATGTAGAGATATTTAAAACAAAAAGAAAGAAGGAGAAAAAAGATAAAGAAAACGAGAAATTTTGTGGAATAACGTGTAATATATTAGCGTATTGTAGTTATGGGCACTACTATTTCAAGTGTTACTACTTACGATGAATGGAATTTTATATACATAATCCAAACGTAAGCCGTAATTTCTTTTGTAAGCGAATACTTCTAATACATTCATTGGAATAATCTCAGAATATAACACCATAATACAATAATGATTGGAATTTTTGCATAGTAAACTGAAAGTAATACTTTTGTTGTAATAAATATCTCTCTTGTTTTATAAAAATTAATCCAAGTACTGCCACATGTTTTTTTCATAAGTTGAGAAATATGTTTACGCCAATTTAATTTGCAATATCAATAGGAGTTTCACACGTTGTTAGAGTAGTTCTTCAGTTCTAATGCGTATAAACGGACTGTTCGAAGAAAAAAAAAATGGATCAAAAGATTGCGAGCTTGGTCAATAATTAGTTTTTTAAATCAGGGGCCACAACATTTTTGAACGGCCCGTAAATCGAGTTTTGATATTTCCTACGGAACAAGCACATCATACTGAGTTAAATGATAGTTTGGGTTTGGCCTCCAGATATAAGGCCTACAAGAAAATTTTTAATTGAAATATATTGAATCTTTTGATTAAAAAAAAAAAAAAAAAAGAAAGAAAAGAAAAAGAAAAAATATTGGCTGCCGTCAATACGGGATACAAAGAGCTGAGAAGTTTGTCTGTATCCTATGTTATTAATCCTCTCTGCCAAGTAAACTGTCAATAAAGCGTGCGTGCTGTTAACTCGATGCATCATGCCCTAGAACTTAAGTTGCAAAAGGTAAGAAACGTGTGATGAGGTAAAAGAGAAAGCTCTTGAAGTGGAGGTATTGCATACTGTTGATGAGTTTGATGTGTGCGTTAGTCTCAAATATGCCTTATACAGTAAGATAAAATTTTAAAAAATCTATTATTTTATCTTGACTTAATTCATATATATTCTTTTCCTTTTATATTCAGCTCCCGACGATGTGCCTGATATCCACGGATTCCTTGATGGTAAAAAGAACGCAGTAGACAATGATCCTGAATCGGTTCCTTTCGACGATGTGAGGCATTATGCCTATGAAGGTGATGGAAATTCTACGGGTTCGCTATCCTCCCTAGCTTCTGGTACGTATAAAATTACACGTATAAGAGAGAATTCATTAATTAATTTTAATATATTTGAACAGTCTATTGGCTACTAATGCAAGTTGTTAGTGTAGAGATTAAGGTAGTATTTTTGTTTTAAATTTGGTAAGGTTAGGATTATGAGTCGAACAGTTCGTATTAACAATCTTAAGATACCTGTGCATACGAAATGCACTCAACATTCTTGAAGTCAAAATTTCTAGCTATTAGTCAGCCATCATTCCCAATTACTCCCTTGTAACGGAACTACAGGTTCGATGCTATATATTGCCCGCATTAGGACTTCTTTGTTCTAACTATTTACAGTTATGTGTATCTAAGTTGTCCACTGTACTGATAAGACATATTTTCAAATAAACACTTTTATATTACTTATTAGTGATATTCTAATGACAAGTGACACAAATCCTTATTTTAAATAATCAATATAAATTAAATAATACCGTATCTTAGAAAAAAATACTTGTAAATTATTCTAGCTTTGGAAAGTTGAAGATTACTAATAAAAACTCCAACTGCCCAAAGCAGCATATATATTTTAATAGTATATCTATCTGTGGTATAGTTTCGGCTATATAACATAACCTTCCTCAGACATATAAGAAATATCCATGTTATATAGCCGAAACTGTACCACAGATAGATATACTATTAAAATATATATACTGCTTTGGTTAGTTACATTAGCAAAAAAAAAAAATACTATGGTGTATAACATAATTAATATTTGTAGTAAAAAAAAAAAAAAAAAAAGTGAAGTATTCTTACCTAAATTAAGTTGGAATTAAATGTGAATTTTCTTTGGCCAACTGGGATTTTTATTTAGAACCAAAACATTATAATTTCCTACATATGACTTCTAAAGCTGGATGGGTGGCCAAGATTGATTTGAACAAGAATGTTCATAGTTAAACTGAATTATTCAGATTTAAAGAACAAAACACGAATGATCCCCTACCACAAAATATAGCTGAAGAATAATAAAGAAAATATTATATAAATTATTTGTGTGTGTGTGTGTGTGTGTGTGTGTGTGTGTGTCTGTGTGTTTGTGTGTATATATATATATATATATATATATATATATATAGATATAGATATAGATATATAGATAGATAGATATAGATATATATATAGATATAGATATATATATAGATATAGATATATAGATATTTATAGATATATATATAGATATAGATATATAGATATTTATAAAGGAAGAATCAGCTATTAGACAATTTTATTTATAGTTTTTCCCTAAATCTCTTAGTGTTTCTATCTAATTTTGAAACTAATAATCTGTTGCAATGTTTACCCTGAAACAAATTGTGCTTTGTTTAAAAGCGGAAAAAAAAATTAAAAAGTACTCGTATAATCCGCATCTCAGGAGGTTGCAAGTCTACGGATTTCGGTCTTCGCGACCCTTCCAGCTGAGTTTCTCCACCCATCTCCCGGCTGTGAAGATTTTTTTCAGGGTGGCCAGTCTTATATATACAAACACACGACTCACTCTATTTCTTGAAATGGAAGGGCCTTGGAGAAAACGAAGCAAAGGATGTAGTGTTCAGGGTGGATTGATTTAAATCAGTCTGATTTAAATCACGATTTAAATCAAGATTTAAATCACTTGATTTTTTAAATAAAAATCGTTGATTTAAATCAAATTCCGAAATAAGTTAATTTAAAGTGAAAATAAGTAAAATCCCGTTTCTGTTCTTTTATTTCAATTATGGAAGTTAATAATCATAATACAATGAGACTCAAATGTACAGTATAGTATGAAAACAAGTGTCATGCAGAGGATCATTAGGGAAAAATCCCGTTTTGAACACGTAACGGAGCAATCCTGCTTTCTTCTGTTCGTAACAATGAGTTTGGGTTTTAAAATCGTTATAACTATTGCAACGGGGAAATCACCATCGATACTAAGATGAAAATTCTTTCGCGTGCGCGTCTGCTTGTTTGTTCCCAGATAATAGGGCGTATTTAGAGGGGTTCTTTCCCCTCTCCACTTTTTTTTTAAATATTTATAACTTTAGGCGAAATTTGTGTATTTCGTGCCTCAAGCTAGTTCCATTGTTTTTTAATATGTCCCTACCAAATATCAGTAATTTTTGTGAAAAAAGTGACATTTTGATAAACATTGGTATACTTTTTCCTTAATGCTTATCCTTTTAAATTATATTACCTATTTTTATTCTATTAAAAATCGTATCTTCGTTATTCGATTTAAAAAGTACCAATAAACCTTTTTACTTCGTTTTTTTTTTTTTTTTAAGACTAAAGACATTGTAGAACATGTTGCATATGCTTTCACGCCTTTCTGCATCGAGTCATAGTGCGTGATGACATCATAAATTTAAAAAGATATTTTTTGTTATGCCTATTATTCTTATTTTTTGGCAGGCTTACATTTTGCATTCAAAAGACTGAAATTTTGCATACTCATTCACTGCACCCCTTAGTATTTTTCAGATGTTTTCAGATCTCTGCGTGAAAACAGGGGGGGGGGGGTCCAGACGGGAAAATGTAAAAAAAAAAAAGATATTTTTAACAAAATGTTTTTTTTTTTTGGCGATTCAGATGGAGACATATGAATGTTACCGTTTGAAAGGCTGTTCTATTCTAAAGAGAATGATGTACGTACTATGCTCCTAGGATAAATAGGGATGACTCAGGAAACTTTTACCTGAGATCCTGTTTTATACGGGAATCTGGGGTATTTGAGGGATATTATTTTTCATAGGCTTACTTTAGTACCTACAAGATTGAAATTTTCCACATTTATTCAATGCGCCCTTAGTATTTTTCAGGTTTCAGATCTCTACCTTAAAACAGGAGGTGGGTCCAGAGGGGTAAAAAGTAAAATCGGATATTCAAAATTCAACCCTAATACTTTCACTTAAATGGCCTAATTAGCATTTAATACTAATTCCTATTGCTTTTTCTTCAGTTCGCGACTTGTAATTTACGAGGAGAAAGATTTGATTTAAATCAAAAAAATCGATTTAAATCAAAAAGATCAACAAAAATGATTTTTTTAAAAAAAATCATGATTTTTTTCCACCCTGGTAGTGTTATATGTATGCATTGTCCATTCTCAACATGGCACTTGACACAATCTGTTTCACATTTATCACATGGCTGCTGGTTAACATTTGTGAAGAATACTCTCATTTCACGATAATTTAGAACTTGTTTTAAGTCCTCCCAGTGAACTTTTTTAAGTGTGTATCCATTTGTGCTTCAAGATAAAGGATTATCTTGTCACTTATTGACAATTCATCCATAAAAAGTATCCTACAATATAGAAAAACTAAGAATACTAACTGCAACTTTTTCGTTTCATTTGACCGAGATCCCGCCTCTATGTTGGATACCAAATGCCCAAACTCTTCCTGTTTTCCTTTTTCATATCAAATACTGGGACCGGCACTTGGAAAAGCTTGAGCCACTTTCTTCCTCATTTTATGTCATAAAATGTAAGCAGGTATTTGGACTTGTGATAAAAGTATACGTGTAAGATGCCAACAAAGGAAACAATGTGAAGTCTAGTCTAGTGGCATTTTGATGTTGTCCAATAATCGCAAGTTTTCTCACCTTTCTACATATAAACTTATACATAAGAATATTAATTAATAATAATGTCCTCAGCTAAATCTATTATCCATAAAAGCATTATGACGCAATTCAAATAGATAAATGCAAAACATTTTCTAAGACCCCCCTCAAAAAAGTATGTCTTGATCCCGGTCGTGTGGTAAGAAAGTTCTTTAGAGAACTCTTTATATTACACTTATTAGACATAGCTGTGCGTCAGATCGTTGCATGGGTTTTGCTCTATCGTAAGTTCCTCTTAGTTATTTTCTACGTATCCAAGGGGGTCTAAGGGGGCCGGAACGCTAAAATGTTCACGGTAAGTTTGCAAATGAACTATAATATGTAGATGAACTATAATACGGTTGAATCGGGTCTCCCTAATTTCTACCGCTTCCCCCCCCAGCCCCCCCCCCCCTACAATTTTTGGGCTGGCTACCGGCCTGGCCTTTCCCTTTAGTTATGATTTAGTCTAGAGTTGAAGAACTCTTTCGTTTTGTGAGAGCCGCAAATTGAAACAACATAACCTAAAATAGATGAACTCGAAAAAGTTTTCTAATTACTTTTCGTTAATCATCAACAAAGCACCACTCCATAATCGAAAAAGTAGTGTGATGGCTGAAATTAAAGAAAGAATATTTTTATTGCTGCGGGTGGGATGGTTATAATGTATGTAATTGCTTGGATTGTATTCCATTCTTAATCCTTCTTTGTTCATCCTTTAAAAAGTGAGCATTTTTAAAAAGTACTCTTAATTTGTCATTTATTTCCTATATCCGGATGTTAGTAAATATATAGTTTGTACGTTAAAGGGCATATATTTAGATTATGAACAGAAATATCATTTGTTACCTTTCTGTTTCTGCTCGAGTTTTTTAATTTCTGTTTTTCACTAATCTTTCAGAATGTCTCATTCCGTTTATTACTAAATTCTACTGCTTATTTGTATGCGTGATAAGTATTTCTATTAATATGTATATAATTTTAATCAGTCTGAAATTTGTTCAGATTCCGAGTCAAATCTGATCAATTGCCCCTAAATTTACCCTTAATAGCCAAACATAACTGCAACTGAAATGAATAATTTTGGGTCAAATCGCTCACGTTCGTAAGTTGTTGGATAGTTCTTTCATAACTGTAATTACAAGTATTTCGATCCGATATTAAAAAAGGAAGGAGGTTATATTTTAACTTTTGAGTAACCATTGGCAATTAGTTATTGAAATTTTGTTAACAAAACAAACTTTTTTTTTTTAATTGGAAAAACTTCCTTTAAAAACTAGGCAGCTGTTAGACGATAAGATAAAGATTTGTTGACAATTTCCTGTTTTGACCAATCAAAAGCAAAAATTTGCATTCATATTTCAACTACATCCTATATTATGTATCCTAGTAACTACCCTTTAAGTTTTGTGTAAATTATCCCCATATTTGCATTTCTATCATTAATATTCGTAAGTGCTGTAAGAAAGTTTTGGGAACTATAACAGCTAATTCCTTTAGGTAATAAGCCATGATGATATTCTTCTTCAGGAAGAAAACTACGAAATTAACAAACGGGTAATCACCACGAAGGACAGTAATCACAGATCCTTTCAAATTTTTAAGTTTAAAACTAAACCAAAATATAAGAGATAATAATAATAATAATAATAATAATAATAATAATAATAAAAGTTGTTTGAGTCGATAATGAATGCTAGCTGCAAGAAGTATAAATTCAATGGTGATGCGAGGTAAATTGATTTATAATTTTATTTTCTGGCTATGGAAGTATCGAGACTGAAAAATGTGTCAAATAATTTGTATTTATATTTTCAAGCAATCTCTCCAGATTTTCCCTGTAGTCTAATAAATTAAACTATAGCAAAATGAATAACATATTTACTCTCAAATACAATATATTCATTGATAAGTTTTTCAAACGCTTTTTTTTTTTCGTCCTTCATTTTAAAGACTAAGACGGAATTCCTCTGCTCTTTAACTGCTGGCTAGCCATTTGTCAGATGTCACTGAAGCTTGATTTACAGCATCTCCTCCCTCCAAATGATCAGAAGGGGAGCATCTCTTTGGATTTCACACAAACATGGCATTCACCATATACCTGGCAACTCTGAGAAAGTTTGCCTTTGGAGAGTAATAAACTATCGTAGAAGTTTTCAGAGGGCGACAACTACATCCTCCTGTTCCCCGCTTCCTCACCCTCGAACTTGTATTCTTCTCTGAAGGGGACATTAGTATCTATGCACGACAACGTATCTGACAATAAACTATTGACAGACCTTTACGTGACACTAAAACCATCTTATCTAATGTCAGCTTACGCTTTGTTCATAATCCATTTATGTTCTAGTTTGGAGTTGTCCAGGATTAGAGACACTTTTCATTAAAGAAAAACGTCGGTATATTCATACATTTGCCCCTCACCTGACAAACTTCTGTGTATGCTACTTCCAAGAGCTATATTATATCACACCCTATTCTATTTAGATTTACTTTCCCAGATTTTTGTCTTTTAGTTCTGACTAGGGATGACCTTGGTAACTTTGATGTATGTAAAATGTTGAAATTTCTATGTTACATGTGAAAGACATGTACAGTCATGTATAAAATGATTGTCGCATATCTATAACTGTCTTGTTGTGGAAATATAATTTGATAATGACTTTGCAGGTACTAATAATACTGTTACTATGTGTATAATCGGGAAATGTATATTTGTGGTAAATTTCATAAGAAAAGAATTATAAATACGAAAATTAGGATGGGTAAAACAAAAATGTTACTGAATTTACAGGAAAGGTTTCTTTCGTTATATTATTCTTATTTACTGCTTTTTTGACATGAAATTCACCATATACATGCATTTAAGATTATACACATACTAATATTATAAGAAATATCGGCCGAAATCGGTATTAAATTATATTCCTACAACAACATATTTATAAACATGCGACAGTCATTTTGGACATGACTGTACATGTGTTATTGTATACAGTGACTTCTATTGTGAGTAACATATAAGTATGATGTGATTCATTTTTCTTATTTTTTTCTTTTTAGGTACTGATGAAGGTGATCTAAACTTTGATTACTTGTCTAACTTCGGTCCAAGATTCCGAAAATTAGCTGACATGTATGGTGAACACTCAAGTGACGAAGACGAGGAAAACTTCCATCAGCCAGCTTCGGAATCATGGTGCTAGCCAGTTTGTACACATGTGCAAAAGAGTGCCAAATAATTATTTTTTAACTGTATGACAGACTGCAAAGAGAGAGAGACACACGCATTCGCAGGAGCAAAAGAAAAAGGAACATTGTGATTTTTTGTGATAATGAGAAACAAGACATAAAAAAAGTATTCCAGACTGTTTCCCACAATTCCATTTTTTGAGTGTGTGCGCGTACGTGTGTGGGCGTGGAAGTATATATATATATATTAATAATCACTAGTGTATGGTGATGATAACGATAATAATAAACTTGAATTTGTACTTAAACGCTGTGTTTGTAGCTGGTTAGGTTTCTTTATAAACCAACAGCTTTTCATACCAAAGACATGACAGTATCCAAAGTATGTGGATTTTTTTAAGAATATTATTAAATAATAAAGAAAAAAAGGGATGCTTGGTAAACTATGAAGAAAGCATACTTTAATGTATTAGAAATTCTGTAGTAGTTGTATACGGTAGATGATTTCATACTGAATAGACCTAATTATTGAATGTTGATAAATGAAAAAAGAATTATTGGTGAATGTGAAAGAGAAGTGCTGAAGGCCTTGATAAGTTTTGGCCTAAAATTGTGTCCTCTTGTTTTTTCCCATCTTTTTCATTCCTAACTTATTTAACGTTCCAGTCATTATGTTGTTTATTTTCCTTTGAATAAGCATTTATGTGTATACCCTTCGCTCTTTCACTTGCATTTCATTATCATTTTGTTAAGTACGCTTGTAAAAATAAGAATTCGTTACATTCCTATATATATATATATATATATATATATATATATATATATATATAATATTCCTTATTTATATATATTCACAATTTCTCGCTGAAATTGTAAGTACGAATTTATGAATGTTAAGAATTATAATGTTCGGGAGTGATTCTTTGGTTTCTTTTTAGATACAGAAATGCTATTACTTTTGCTTTATAAGAGGAAATTGTAATTTTAATTTTCCATTTAGGGCATTTACTTTTTTTTTAAATCAAAGAAATCAAATAATTAAAAAAATAATATATTATTGGTTTCTTGTGTACAAATTAGAACAAATGTTTAAATGTGAAAAGATAATACTTTTTTGCCTGTGCCTTTGTACATATAAACTGCTAGTCAGGCTTAATGTAATAATAATAATAATAACAAAGAGAAATTGTACGCTATTCGTGTAAGAAATCAAGAAACTATAGTCTGAAATATCTATCTATATACATATATACAAAATTATATACTATGGTTGAGATAATTATATACATATGAAACGTATGCGCGGTTATGTAATATGTGTGTTTGTGTGTATGTGCGATTATATATAAGGGGCCCGTGACAGGGACTGAGTCTTTGAAACAGTATGGTCAATTTCCTAGTAGTATATAAAGTCAGTGCTTTCATATACAAGGACAAAGTATATATTGGAAGAATGTGTACGCGCTGTGTATGTTCGTAAGAATGTGTGTGTATGTGAGTGAGTGTCAGCAAGTGGTGTTAACATATCATAATCACTGCCAGGATATTTTTAACTGTTATTGTAGCAAAGTGCATTTTATGACAAGCACTTTATACTATCTGTCTGCTCAAAGTGCCGGGGGTTCGATGATTACTGTTAATTAGCCTTCCATGTGCTTGGTAATGTGTGTACTGGATGGGTAAAAAAAAAATTAATATTTTTAATCATTTCCTTCGTGAGATAACAATGGGTCCAAATCGCTGTCAGGTCACAAAGAAAGAAAGAAAGAAAAGAAAAATTAGAAAAAAAATAATAATATACATGTTACGATCTCAAGATAATGGCCAGAATGTGCTTGTATTTGATGCATGAATGTAATCGCGTGTTTTTGTACACAGAAGACAAGAAATGTCACGTAGTGTAATAATATACAGTTTGTGAGTGAACACGACTGCAACATAAAATAAATATATACATATGTTGTATGGCTGCACATTTACATGTGTTAATATTATATATACATATATATACGAAACTGAAAGTGTCACAAAATTTGTTTTATATACATACATAATCTGTTGCCATGCTATTGTGATACTTGTGTAGTGAATGCCAACATTTACAACAGTATGTGTTAAGTATGTATGAGTGTATGCATTGAGGAGAGTTTGTACTTGTTTAAAAATATTACGTATGTAGGTATGTATGATATATGCGAATAGAGAACGGTTGTTAATATATATATATATATAAATAGAGAAATTTGTGTGCGTGTGCGCAGTTATGTTGTTTCTTTTTGTAGATGTGCTGTTTTTGTTCTTGTATTTACTAATATAATAACATATTTGAATAAAACCAAGTTTCCTTGAAAAAGACAAGAACTAATTATTTTTTTGGTAGTGCTTTTATTTAAAAGAATTTCTACTTTATGCGAAAAATAACTTTGATTTTTTTTTTTTTTTTTAATTTGGATTGTGTAAGTGATCCTTATGAAAGTGCAATATTGGTATGTCCGTTACTTTACACGATAACTCTAGAATGAAAACAAATTTTGCAATTCTGTTTTTTGCATTAAATACCTAGAGCTATTATCAGAACTGAGTTCGTTAATGGTGTCAGTCCATTAATATCTTTACGAGTAGTAATGATTTCAATGGTGGCTATCCATATCCCATACATATACAAGGTATGATCAAAAAGAACGGTGAATGTAGTTGCACAGTGCCATCTATCGATGTTGTATCGATTTCAACTAGTAAGCCCGGTAGCCTAAACCTTTGGTACAGTCAGTGTCGAGTTTGAACGAATTGTGACATGTTAGTTGGCTTCCAGAGGCAGAAGATTGAGAACGTGTTAAGAGTGCAAACATTAAGTTTTGTTCTAAACTGAAAAAAAAGTGCCAAAGAAACTCACGAAATGTCAAAATCAGTGTATGGCGATAAAGCGGTGACATTGAAAAGTATTTACAAGTGGTATGAGCGATTCAAAAGGGGCAAGGAGTTGGTTGAGAACGAGCAACGACCAAGGCGTTCTTTGACGTCAAAAAAACCGATGAAAACTTGCAATGAAAATGGCACAAATGATTTATTTTTTCCAAACAGATGAATGACTATTCGAGAGCTTTCCAAAGGACTCAACTTTTTGTATGGGTCCGTGAAAATCATTTTAACTGCCAATTAAATAAACAAATGGCTTCCTTCTTCACCACGAAAATTGAGCCGTGCCACACCATGCTTTTGATCCGCGAGTTTTTGGTCGAAAAAAAAATTTTCCTGTCTGTCCACATTCGCTGTGCTCTCCAGATAGGCAACATGCGACTTCTCGCTCTTCTTCAAACTTAAAAACCGTGCTTAAAGTAAAAAGTTTTGAACCATTTCTGACATTGAGAGGGCCACGACAAAGCAGCTGAACGCTTTTCCAAAGAAGCCTTCCAGAAATTCTTCCAGTCATGGATTCAACGTTGAGACAAGTGTATTGCTAGTCAAGGACTTTGAAGGATATCAAATTAAATTCCATGTAAGCATATTACTTTGTTTCTAGTAAAATTATTCACCGTACTTTTTGATCACACCTCGTAAGTACACATTGTAACTCTTGAACGAAAGTGAATGTTTTCGACTTCCTTTTTTTTCAATAGAGTTATTATCTCTGTCAAGTTCGTTCGTGGAGTCATTACTCGTAATACCTTCACGGGTAACGGTGGCTATTCGTATCTCTTTCTCTACGATTGAAACAGCCGTTACAGGTCAATAACCACCCCGTAGCGGTAGAGATATATCAAACGGAATTAGAAGTTATAACCTGTGATCCTTTTTATTGTCTATCAAAGTTTATTCGTTTCTTATTTTAATTTGTTTACTATTTAATGAAAGGATTTTCATCTTTTGCTGTAAGGATATTCCTAATTGGAGAAGTGATTTTTAACAAAATGTTAACGTAACGGAAACGTTTACCGAAAGTGCTTATAGTGTTATCTTAGGTTCTTCTCTTAACACTAGGGGCCGAGGTAGCTCAAGTGTAGGGCGTTCACCTCTGGTGTGTGGGGTCCCTGGTTCGATTCCAGCTCGCGCTAAGTGGATCTTGTGGTAGACAAACACTATGTGCGTGGTTTTTCTCGGAGTTCTCCCGTTTTCTCCCAATTTATTCATTTCATCGTTGCATTCATTTCTCATCATCACCGTCTCCTTTAGCCTAGCAGGCATAACCATGAGACGTAAAACTCAAATGCTTCATTTTCTTCCCTACTTTGTATAAAGCGGTTAATTGTTTCCAAGAAACGTTCGCACCAGTGATGACGTCTGAGGGCTGGCGGGAAGGGTGCCACTCTCTGAGGCTAACCGTGCCCCAGACGTGATGTATTTTCATGTAAGTCACCTGCCCCCACCAAACGTATTTGCCCCTCCGCGTGCTCTCCAGAAAAGTAAAGCTGGAGTCGCAAATAGTTCGCGCCACGCTAAAAACAGCGTCGTTCGAGGAAACATTGGAATAATAAGTTTAAAAATAAATAAATGAATAAGTAAATAAATACAAATATCTAATTGTATAAACTAACCCCGTGCCGTAAGCGTCGGTGGACCACCGATGGGCAGCTAACAACGTCTCTTCAAAAATTGGCGGCCTCGCAGTGACAATCCACTGTGACCCCACTTCTGTTTTGAAAAATATACCACCAGTGGCAGAGTTGGCACGAAACGCCAACGAACCACAAAATTACTCCCCCAAAATATGTTAAATCGCCTGTATGCGTAATTTGTTTACATTAAGGTAAGTCTAAAAACACTTTAAAAAAATGTACCCGGGGGTGGACGCGAACCAGCAACCTTATGATTACCAAGCCGGTGTTCTTCCGACTTGACTACGGAGAAAACATCGCTTGTAGAGTGATAAATCGTTAAGGTCTTTTTAATTTGGTTAATCGAAGTGCTCCTTTAACCGTATATATATTCGACGATAACCGTTTGGGATCAGATAAAATGCGCTCCCCATGTAATTTTATAAGAAAAAGACGCGCGTCTATTTACTTTATTTCATAGTTCTCCCATATTCACTTTTAAATGATCGGTGACAATTGCCATCGAAATTTATACAACTACACGTACTCATCACACGATTTTTCACTTCATAATGTATAGGGGTTACTCTTGACCCATGTATCTCACTTTAGGAACTAATCGTCAGAATAATAACCGCATGCTCATGACTGGCGATAGTTCGTGTTGGTCCCTTCGCGATTTCCCGCGACGAATCGACGGAGCGCGGACCAAAATCAAGTCCTCGCTGCCACGCGGTGGTAACTTCAATACCCCGACTCGAGATATCTGTCTCGACTCTGTGACACACCAGCGGCAATCCTTCGACGCGTCACTATATAGACAATTGACATTTATCTGCAAGTGGGCCACTAGGTGTTGGCAACGTTTACAGCATGGGTTAGTAATAACGGAAAATAGTTTTAAACATTTGAAAATTGTAAAAGAAAAAAATGCGTATTTGTTCAATTGTAAATGAAAAATGGAATTTTCCAGTTCTTAGGTATATGTTCTGTATAGCAAAAAAACAAACAAGAAAACGGATGATACATGAAAGTGAATAATCGTGAAAGGAATTGATGGAATGGCAATGTGAGAGGAAACAGGAATACCCACAGGAGTGAAGTTGTCCATAACACCTTCAAATGGCTTGAGATCGAACTAAGAACCTGCGAACCAGAAATGAGCTTTTCATTAATAAGCTACCATACCTTTATTCTTCAGTTGTAGCTAATCTATATATATAAAAGAGAACGTACAAATCCTTTGTCCGCTCATCACGCTAATACGGCTGAACCAATTTCTTTTATTTTTGGGGGGTTATTAGGATTTGGACCCTAGATGGTTTTTATCATATCACTTTAATTTTCAATTACCAGTGTCTTGAGATAATTGACCATTCAGGTTTCCATTACGTACAAATCCTTTGTTAGTTCATCATAGGTATAAAAATAAACGTATTTATATGCAACCCGCATGACCGTGTCACTCGGCGGGTTAACATAAATGACAGGCGTTATAATGGTTTTTATCATATCACTTGAAAGCGAAAAAGTAAAAATTATCTAAGTAACAAAGTTTATTGCGTTCGGGGGTGACCGCAGCGAAGCGGGGCGGGTTAACATAAATGACAGGCGATATAATGTTAACATTTACTGGAATCTTCTATGGTTTTTATCATATCACTTGAAAGCGAAAAAGTAAAAATTATCTAAGTAACAAAGTTTATTGCGTTCCGGGGTGACCGCAGCGAAGCGGGGTGAACGCTGCTAGTATTGTCATAAAGCAATATATCGACTCAGTTTACACAGTCTTCCCGTCTCCACATGAATACAAACTATTTTTACTTGATTGTTTTCAAGACAACTGAATTGGCATATCTGCTACCAATTCGTAAATGAGTGGAATAATAAAAGCCGTGTTGGAACAAAAGCCGCGTTGTTCTAGACCGCGTTATGTAAGGTATGCCTATTTATAATTTAAGTCAGAAAATAGGTAAAACTTGCAAAAGAAATTACATTATAAACTCTTCCGCTAAATGCTTATCAACTATGAAGGGGGAATAAATAAGAAAAGAAGCAGAAAGAAATAGCTTTTGTTCTTTATTAGTCATTCTACTTTAATTTTCTTTTCATCCTATTTCTTCGGATGAAGCACTTAGCGAAATGACTTAGCTTATTTTTCTTTGAATAGTTTTGTAATGTTTCTATTATTTTACGTTGTATATAATCAATTACTTACCAATGAAAAAAAAAACACAACATTAAAAAAAGTACACTATAAACTTTTTCGATAAATGCTTCATCAGAAAAGAAGAAGAGGAATAAAAGGGAGAAAAAAATGTAAAAGCTGAGAAATGTCTTCAGGTGGTTCAAAAATATGTAGGATTGTAATTTAAACTATGAAGACAGCAATAAATGAAGATGAATAAGTAGTATAATGCTATAGATATAGACACTGAAGTAATTCTGAGAACATTGCGTTTGTCCACGATATAATAATACGGGAACTGTATTAAAGAGGTTGCTAAATTGCGTTGCTTTTAAACTTGTAGGTTATGGTTGCCATTTTGGTTTTTAAGCCAATAAAAATATTGTGAGCTAGGTATCTTAATATCGTTGGTAAACGAGAGCTATAAGTAATTTCGTTGGTTTCTGTTCATTTATATTTTAGTTTATAATTTTGCGTACCTTCTCAATTGTCAGGGCTGGGTGAGATGAGGACAGTTTAACGTGAGATTCGAACCAGTATGCTCACTTTCGGAATCGAAACCGAATCACTCCACATCTTCGAGGTAATAGGCACTACCACCAGATTGAAGTGAAAGAATCCTCTTTCCTTTACTGTCGTCCAGCTATAGTAAAAAAACTTACAAACACCAGTTAGATACAGTGGAAACCTGTTAATAACGCGGGTGTTAGAGGACATGCTTTACTTCCGCGTTATAACTTTACCGCGGTGTAATGAAACTTAATATTAAGAGTGGTAGTTAAAAAGAAATTTTCAGAATTTTATTAACATTACTGCACTACGCTGCAATGAATTACAATTTATCATTCTAACACTTCATTGAAAAACCACTCAATTTAGTCTGATCAACTTGATGAGAGCATTTCCATAAGGATAGAGCTTAATGGTGGGATGATGCAACAAGTGAACCTGCTGACAGTCTTGCTATTATTCAGTGTAAAATCTTTTGTCGTCGCGAATTCTGTCGAGGAATTTGAAGCTTAAAATATATAAAACGATAATCATGCCTGTTGTGCTGTGTGGTTGCAAAACATGGTCGTTTACTCTGAGATAAGAACGTAGATTGGAAATATTTGAGATGATCATCCTGAGACGAATATTCAGACCTAAGAGAAACAGGAATGTAAATGGCGAAAACTTCATAACGATGAACTATATAATTTACACCGTTTACTAAACATTGTTAGGGTCATCAAATCTAGGAGGCTCAAGCGGGCAGGTCATGTAGCCAGAATGGAAGAAAGTAGGAACGCTTTCAAAGTTTTGACTGAGAGTCCAATTGGAAAACGACCATTAGGAAGATCGAGGAGCAGATGGGAGGACAATATTAAGATGTATCTTACTGAAATAGAGGTACAAAGTAGAAATTGGAGCCAGTTACCTAAGGATAGAAGTCAATGGAGAGCTTTTCTGTACGAGACATTGAACCTCCGGGTTCCATAGGCCATAGAGTTGGTTAGTTACTTAGAGATAGCTGTTGTGATGGACGGTCTCCCCTATTTCAAATGTTTTAAATACATAACTTAAAATTCATAACCTCTCCATACTTTGAAAATACGTTGAACATTTCTTACTATACAATGCTTTGATGAGAAAAGAGATAACAAGTGACACCTTGCACTATATTTAAGTTGCAACCTTGCAACACTTTACCTTTGAAAAATTCAATTACCAACCAATAAGAATAACTCTTAAATCTCTAAGAAAGCTGACATCAATTTCAGGACTTAATTTATTATTAATATTTTTTAAAGTTGGTCTGAACCATGTTCTAAAAAGTTGGAGGTGTAGTTCAATCATACTATAGTTTTACCTTACAAATTTCGGGATAATTTTGATATTTGGCTCATTTACGTTTCTTGGGGCGTTGAACCCGAATTTTTGGTTTGCTACGTCGCAAATGCACTGGAAAAAAGATATGAGCAGAAATAACGTGAAAATTGAGGTTTTGTCTCTTATTGGGTTTTGTGCTTCCCTGGGTACATACTTTTGAATCATACATATTATTTCTTTATATTGTGTAGTATATAAATAAGAAATGGATAGTAGTAACATAAAAATGAAAAAGTGGCATTATCAATATTTACGGCATAAGTACTAAATAAATTTTTGTACAAGTTCAATTTTCTTTTCTTTCTTTTCCGCACACTGGCTCCCAATGGTCTTCTCGAGTTGTATTGAAGTTGAAGGTGTGTCTAATGACACCGGGTGAATGGGGCATTCAACATCAAACTCAACCTCAACCGACTCAAGATATAGTTAGGATGCTGGTGACTCATCGAGGTCTTTCGAAGCGCCTTTATTATTGGCGAAGTAACTTGTTTCTTCCGGCTTGTTCTCACAGCAGTCACTGCAGTTAGTGCAGATGAGAGAACAGTAGAGCCCAGATTTTTGACAACTATAATCTTGTTGACAGCCCTTCTTGTATTTGCAAGAAATACGGTTCTGTATCAGTTGTGGTGCTGGGGGTTAAAAAGTCATCACAGGGCTGAGTTCATTCTTGATCTTCTTCCAACCAAACCCAGCTTTCGGTGTCCTTTTCAATACCCAACCATTACTGAACTTCAAAAATTGGCATGTACGAATGTTAAGAAGGTGCTGCCTCTGACAGAAGTAATGTTGCCAGGTTGGATGTTGTTTTAAACACAGCTTTTATATATTTCTGGTGTCTCAGCTAGTTAAGCCAGGAATAATTCTTTTGTGATTGTGCATGCAACACCTCAATAACGGTTTACCCGTCTCACCAACGGCATCAGGATCAGGACCAGCATTCTCATGCTTGAATACTTCAATATTGAGTTAAGCTAAGGTTGTTGTTGTAGCGTTTTTAAGAACTTCAATTTATATTGGTTGAATAATGCAGAATTTGAGTCTCAACCACTGAAAGCGTGCACGAACAATATGTGTTCACCTTGGGTGTCAGTCATAGCAATGTTAGGGAAATAAATTTAAATTTATTGAGACATTTTTCCTTTTCATGGTTTCTTGAAGCACATGTGATTACATGCACGACTGCCAAGTACTTCAACACTCTCGGACATTGTGGCTGCTTGGAAGGGTAGTTTTTACCTCGTATTATTACAGTGTCCGCATCCTTATTTGCATTCAACATTTTCTGCTCAATCTGGCCATTAACAGTGGGATGAGGTGATTTGTTTTCGGGTTGGAGAAAAATGTTTCTTGGGAAAATCAGAACCATGGTTTCATCAAACAATGTGTCAGATGAAGTATTTTTCCGTGTTCTTCTGATTAGCTCAACACATTGAGTGCCTGAATCTGCAACATTCTTAGGATAATCTTCGAACACAACTGCTTTATAGGTCATCTTGATTTGTGTAACGTACTTCTCAACAATAGATGAATATCTTACTCCTTTGCTAAACAGCTATGTTAAACAATAAACCTCCCTGAATCACCTCATACAAACACACACACTTCTTATATATATATATATATAAGAAGTTGAACATTTCAACAAGCTAAGAGGTTAGCGCATGTATTTCTACCCGAAGAACTAGGTGAATTCAGCTCCTGCTCGTAACTGGTGTTGTGACCGTCAGCCCGGCCACAAAACTACGTTTTTGGACGAACAGTGTATTTCCTTTTTTAATTTTTATTCATGCAACGAAATCATTATTTTACTCATAGAAAAGAACAGCTATTTTTCTTTTGGTGAGAACTTCAACTCTTTCCTTCGTCTGCAGGTGTTCTTCAGTCGTTCTTATCGTTTCTCACGATGGAACAAAGAACTTGTTGTTTTTCAATACAACGCTTATCGTCTGGACAAAGTGCTTCGTAGCAGCCAACTCATTTTTTTCTTTCCCTAAAAATAGTTACCAACTTATAGTTTTCGTTACCATGACTGTTCCATATATATTTTCTTCATAGCAACATTTATTAAGATTGGGAGTATTTTTGGACCTGAAGTTGATATTGTGTGTGAACGAATTTTCGCCGTCTGCCGTGTTCTCACGCACTCCTATTACGTCATCCTTCCTACCATGAGAACAGTGTTCATGGCTTACAGGAATCGTAGGTGAAATGACTCATTCACACAATTACCAACGTTCGCTTCTTTCCACTGAACTGTTTTACGTACAACAGTAGTGCATAAAAATCTAATAGCCATGGAAAAAATCTACTAGTTCAGACTGCAACACTTTTTTTTAACTATTACTTCTAAATTTCGTTCCCACGGGATCGAAACAAATGTTGCCAGTGTTCTCCATTATAACGCCGTCATATTGGTATTGTGTATGAATGCAGAAAACTTTTAACCTTTCTTTATTATTTTGAATAATGCATTACCAACCCTGAGTACAGTGAACGGGCTGTTCCCAAGCGGGAGTAGAAGCGAGGAGTTCGCCCAAGTCGTCGTAGAAAGCATGAACAAATAATTAGGAAGAACGTTGTGTCAGTATATTAATATAAACAAGTGCAACAAAAACTAAAATATGTAAGAGGAATAGTACTTTCGTGCAAAGTTAAAAAGTAAACGAATATCTTCTGGACACATAGCATTCTTTGGAGTCAAGAAACTTCATCAGTGCTTCACGTATCTCCCCATTCCCCTTGTCATAATTACGCAGTGAAAGTCTCATCTCAGTGTGAATAGTAAATTTATAGTGCAAGTGATATCAATACATGGGCTATGTTTCTAGTGTTCTTATATAGTGTGCGCATATTTATCATGCAGTATTAAGTGTTTTATTTTTCATTATTTCGTCTATTTGATTCCATCAGTGCTACTCCTTCCGTTTGAACATTTAGCTCTGTAAAGTGAAAATTTTGTGTGTTGTTGATATATATATATATTTCTTATTCCATCCCATACACGCATATATTCATATTTAATAAATAAGAATTTACATAAAGAAATATTATCATCTTCATTCATGTGTGTATGAATCCCTGCGAGCAGTCGACTTGCCAGTTACGTATATGTATACGTATGCATACGTAAAAGTAAGTATAATACTACCTGAGTCTCAAAAGCACCAACGTTGCTCATGCCAAATCACTTGTTATATTTCAACATTGTCAACCTGCGCCTGAACAAGGTATGAGCCCGGACCAGAATTTGTTATCAGCTGTTTTCTTAGGAGTTCTTCGGAAGCCAGCACCCAAGGGAAACGGTAGGTAGCAGTGTCAACTTCAAACAGTAGGCTACAGGCTACAGGCTTGGGAAGTCTTAAAGAAAGTACACGTCATACTTCACGAAAATCTGACGTAGAAAAGGTACACAGATATTCCTCGTTATTCGCGATTTCAATTGACGCGCCTTCGCCATAACGTGATTGAGGCAAATTAAGTAACTAAATAGAGGTAAATAAAATAGCCGTGAGAATTGTACAGTAACTTTGCAGCCACCGTGTACGATAATGATAAATGATCTTGAAATGGAGAACGACAGAGAAATGGTAAAGAGGATAAACTTAGTTTTGAGTCTTTCTACAACAAAACTGACTGAATTCTTTCAGCTCATTGACAATAAAACTTAGATAGATCATTGAGTTGAGTGATCCAAACACTGACAAAAATATCAATGTTTGCAGGGAGAAATACCAATGTTAAAATACCATGTTTGAAATACTAATGTTTAGAATTCCTCGGCTTGATATAAGATATTGTACAGAGGGTAAGGTATGCTGACCCTAAGATGGTCTAGATCATTTTCTAACAAAAACCTAAGATCACCAGACTTCCATTCCAGAGTATTTAAAGAACAAGAAAATTATACTGACACACCGAAACTAGTTTCTGTATCATATGACTGAGGTCTGTCAACTTTTAACGTGGTACAATACATAGATTTTTGTATATTTTTACAGTCAATAAGGTATTTCATTGTAATGATTGAAATTTTAGTTATTTTCTGCCTTTTAAATTATATCTATCTTTATTTATGCATATTAAAATCAATTCACTACGCGTTTTCGTATTATGCGATGATTTCTCGGAACGAAATAATCGCGTAATACGAGGGATAGCGGTACACTTAAACATTTGTATTGAAGACAATGTGAATTCAGCCTCATACCTCAGATTAATTTCAAGTCCACACAATAAGTCCTAAGTTTAAAGCAAAACACAGTAAATTTCATAAAGTTCGGAGAATTTTTGTGAACTTTACCGTGGAAGATTTCCCCCCCTGAAAGGTTAGTGGTAAATTCACCACTTGTTCTTCACCAATTTCAGCCGCAGGAGGCTGGGATGATCGAGAAGCTTAAAAGAATATATATATCATATTGCATCAACATCGAGTAATTTTTATAAAAAGTTTTCTTGGAAAAATAGTTTTCTTATTAAATTACGCACATGAGAAAATCTTTAAGTTCGGATAAAGATACTCGGGGATAAATAAACTCTCTTTTACCCCCATTTTATTCTTGACCAATTTCAACTATAGTATTGACGATGAGCTGGAAACCCTCAAAAAAAATTATACACTTTATTGCATGAAAATTAGTTTTAAGAAAGGTTCATGTAAGTCTGACAATTTCTAGGAAGGATAGGACCTATATATGTTTTCTCAAGATTGGATATTGGATAGGACCTATATATGTTTTCTCTCCTATTGCCTTTGAGTAACTTCTACTTCAAATGATAAAGGTAAGTCTTTACTTTCAAACAAATATATATATTAGTAGGAAAGTAATCGAAAGTAATTGAATGTACAGATGGAGAATAAGATGCGCCAGCTCTGAAAGAAGGCTACTCAATATAGGTTAAGGAGGTGGTTAATAAATCGCAATATATATGAATGTGTCATAAATCAAAATGTTCCATTTTTTAAACTAAGTTCAACACTAGTCTAAGTATGGTTCATGACTACTGTATATTGACTTATGTAAGGAAGAGAACCTGTATTTTTTTTTAAAATAATTGATATTAAGTTCAATGAAGAACTTAATTAGTCTTATTAATTGAGAAGTGTGAATTCTCAGCAGCATTGGAGTGGCAGTAGAATAGAGGGGGTTCATACCCGTGGGAAAATTTTGGCCTAATTTTGGCCCTAAACTGGCCTAAACCAGTATGTTGCTATGCTAGTATAAGGAAGTATACTCTTGGACGCCTACCAGATGTAAAAAACAAGATAAAACATGCCTTTTTCGTGTTCTTGTCGTTTATTGGCTAATAATTTGAATCCCCAAACCCCCCCACCCTCCTGCGAAGAGCGTAAGCGGAACGTATGTGCTTGTGTAGATCATTCTGTTAGCAGCTGTTGCAAAGGAAGAAACGTCAAAAATTTTAAAGATGTCATCGTCAATGAGTTTATTAGATAACCTTAATAAGCCATCAATGGTACCCTTTACAAAAATGCGAGATTTGGAGATTGGAGTACCATTTCGTATTGTAAACTGTGAGATAATTAAAACGGTATATGGTAGGAAGGCATGTGTGACATTTGAAGGAGGTGAAAAAGTGATTTTACCTGGACGTTGTACTGAAAAATTGGAAGCAGATAATGGTGCATTATTAACGTATTTACAAAGTGGGAATGTCTGTTTAATATATAAAGGAATGAAGATTAATGTATCTGGACGTAACATGCACGATCTTGAATTTACTGAACTGGTTTACTCATCGTAAGTGTATGGTGACATGTACAAACAAGATGAAACATGAATTTTCCTCTTCGTCCCTCCTCTTCATGCATGCGCAGTCATCTGTATACATAGTGTCGTTATTCTGTGCTGATCAGCGACTGGAGTAACATGTCTTTGAGTGCTTGTGCGTCAACTATGGATACCAAGAAAGAGTACTTGTTAAATGTTGAATATGGACTTAATTCAATGAAAACCAAATTAGTTTGTATCGGACTGGATAGTGATACATTTGAACCAGTGATTCGTGTTGGCAAAGGACTTGTGTTTGGAGTGGAGTTAAATTTGG
Organism: Thermobia domestica; assembly: GCF_964235325.1. NCBI lineage: Eukaryota > Metazoa > Arthropoda > Insecta > Zygentoma > Lepismatidae > Thermobia > Thermobia domestica. The sequence continues at coordinate 150,411,932 of NC_137454.1, read as the reverse complement.
CAGAGTGGGAGAAACTTGTACATTTAACCCCATTTGTTACGGACTATTTAAATTCTCAAGTGGAAATTACATTTATAAAATCTCTTGGTCGAAAAAACGAACTGGTGGTGCGAAAACTAATGGGTGAAAAATTAGTGATGTTAGAGAAGAAAGGAACACTTCATGCTCCTCGAAACACTGTGTACTTAACTTCAAGTGATTGGCTTTATTTCTTGGAAATATAGCTTGGAAAACAGTAAAGTTTGTAGTGTTGTGCTACGTGAATATTTTGACTTGTGTACAGATACTATTCGTAATCATGTACAATCGCAGTGTCTTACATGTAGAGGACTTTGCCGGAATCCATACCTGTGTAGATGAACAGAGTATTATTAATGGTATGAACATTAGTTTTCCAAGTGTCTCTCTTGATAAGAACAGTGATGTGAACATTGATGATGAAAAATTAAAATTGGAAATGCAAACAAAAACTCATAGATTCAATTATGGCTGATTTATTTGATAGTGTATCGACACAGCCATGGTGGGGGGAAACCGAAACTCAACCTTCGGAGGGTATCAATGAAGTGAACGTCTCTTCATAAAGAAGAAGGAGAAAATTGATTTGTTTTTTTCATGTATACTAAACAACGTAATATCAAATGTAATAAACATATATATAGTGAAAAGTGAAATGTTTTATTTGTGTTCGTTTCATACACCTCAATATGATAGGATTTTAAAGTTTTTTATAAAAAAAATCCTAACATATTTTTTCCTCGTATATTATAAGTGATACGAATAATAATAATAATAATAATAATGAATTCAAATTCTTGAAATGAATGTTAAAATAAAAATTAGTATTTGAAATTATTATTATTATTATTATTATTATTATTATTATTATTATTATTATTATTATTATTATTATTATTATTATTATTATTATTATTATACAACTTTGTCTTGGACATATGATTAAGACAAATGAAATTCATATGATACTCTTCCATATGGCTACACTACTTCCAACAAAAGAAGAAGAGAAATGTAGATGGATATATTACTTCTTGTTGTTGTTCTTCTTCTTTTTCAGGATTAGGAAATAAATTGGTAATCCATTTTTCTAGTTCAGTTTCGTAGAACTCATCTTCTTCTGTCTTCTCTTCCTCATTGTAAGTTTCTCCTATTACACAGGCCTACAGAAAAAAAATTCTTGGTGCCTAAAATTTTAGAGCTGATTTTAACTATGTGTGGGGCGCTGAATCCAATAATGTAAGCAGTTTTTTTCTATCAGCTCTACTTTGGTAGATACAGGCTACTGTACCAGTAGTGTTATTTACGTTACAATGTATGTGGAAGAAATATTACAATCCAAAATAAATATGTAAATTATAAATGATGTAACCACTATTTCTGCATGCTTCTTGCAATAGTATACAAAATAAGCAAAAGAAATACAAATATTCTCGTAATAACAAGTTTGAATATGATCTTATAAACTCTGCAACTCAAATAAATCCTACTGTGCTCTATAGAGATTTCTATTTGGAAGAACGGCGCTCTTTTCTCATTAGTGCTGCTATCTGTCGGTACTAAACGGAAACTAGTCATATAGTAGTTCCAGGTAAGTCCACTAGATTGCATTGGTATTCTACTTGGCTAGTGGATCGTAGTTGTTGTCTTGCAGGTGGAGTGACATGTTGGAACATGTGAGTTTTGTTCTGAAATCATAACTTGTATCGCGTATACTAAGGCTTTATATTTAACATCCGTGTTAGTGGCCTAAACATAAAATGAGTTCAAGTCGAAGAAGTTGTGTTAACCATCCTGATGTGTTTTGCTACATATGTGGTGAGTACACATTTAAAGACAATAGAAAACATATCAGTGACTTTGTAAAAAAGCATATCATGCATATTTTGGTGTACGCCTAGGGGACCAAGATAAAACGTGGGCTCCACATATTGTGTGTAAAATGTGTACTGAACACTTGCGACAGTGGACAACTGGAAAAAGAAAAAGTCTTAAGTTTGGTGTTCCAATGGTTTGGAGGGAACCCACAAACCATGTTGATGACTGTTATTTCTGCCTGGTAAATGTTACGGGTATGAATAGAAATAACCGGAACAAGTGGACATATCCTGATCTGCCTTCAGCAAGACGTCCAGTTGTTCATTCCGATGAAATACCAATCCCAACGTTTCACCACTTGCCAGAGCTTTGTGAGACTGAAAACGAACGTAGTGAACATTCTTGTGACATGGATGATGGAAGTGACAGTGATTATGAGGGAATGTCAACAATTCCTCAACAGTTTAATCAAGATGAGCTAAATGATCTAGTTAGGGACCTTAATCTTTCAAAAGAATCGTCTGAATTACTTGCTTCCAGATTGAAGGAGAAAAACGTACTAGAACAAGGAACTAAAATCACATTCTACCGAACAAGGGAAAAGGAGTTTTTACCATTTTTCACTGAAGACACAAATCTCGTATTCTGTCACGATGTTAGAGGTCTCCTAGAACACATGGGTCTTCCAGAATACAATCCAGATGATTGGCGCCTGTTTATTGATAGCTCCAAGCGAAGTTTAAAATGCGTCCTTCTACACAATGGCAATAAATATGGCTCAATTCCAATCGCTCATTCAACATGACTGAAAGAAGAATATGAAGCAATTGCTTTGGTTATGGAAAAAATTAAATATCAGGACCATCAGTGGGTGATTTGTGTGGATTTAAAGATGGTGAACTTTCATCTTGGACAGCAAACTGGCTACACAAAATATCCTTGTTTTCTATGTCTGTGGGATAGCAGAGACAAAGCAAACCATTGGTCAAAAAAAGAGTGGCCGCAGAGAGACGACATGGTTGTTGGTAAGAAAAATATTATTAACATGCCTATTGTTGAGTGTGACAAAATCATTTTGCCACCTCTACATCTCAAGCTCGGTTTGATGAAGCAGTTTGTAAAGGCGCTAAATAAGGACGGGCCGTGCTTTGCTTACATGGGAAACAAGCTACCTCAGATCAGCACAGAAAAATTAAAAGCTGGAATATTTGATGGTCCCCAAATAAGACAACTCATGAAAGATCCGGCTTTCGTGGAGTCCATGAATGAGACTGAACGTAGAGCTTGGACCTCATTTGTAGAAGTTATCAAGAATTTCCTTGGCAATAATAAAGCTGATAACTATGTTGAGCTAGTGAACCAGATGCTTAATGCATTCCAAAAACTTGGATGTAATATGAGTATCAAAATTCATTACCTGCACAGCCATTTGGACCGTTTCCCAGACAACGTAGGCAGTCTGAGTGAAGAACAAGGTGAAAGATTTCACCAAGATATTAAAACAATGGAGGACCGCTACCAAGGAAGATGGGATGCCCATATGATGGCAGATTACTGCTGGAACCTAAAAAGAGACTGTGCAAAGAAACATTCAAGGATGTCACGAAAACGAAGCTTCCGAAGTGTTGAATAGATCGTTTTGAACAAATTATTTGATTTTTTATTCATAAAAACTATTATAAAATGTAGTTACAGAGTTATTATGTACTTGATGTTTGTGTTTATATGGTTTTCATTATTTTCAAAGTGTTCCAAATAACATATTTAAATGTCATAGTTTTCTTTTCACTTACAGTAAAACAGCACCTATGCAATTTTCAACGTTGTAGCAGGTCAATCTTGCAATTCCTATATCTCAAAAAACTAAAGCTGTTAGGGGAAAACTAACGCCATATTTGGATTCAGCGTTCCAATTCTACTTCAAATCAGCTAAGAAACACCCGGCACCAAAACCACTGTAAGCCAGTGTTATTTGGGAGAACGTTAAATTTAGCAATTCTTCTTCTTATTATTATACGTATCACTTATAATATACGAGGAAAAAATATGTTAGGATTTTTTCTTATAAAAATTAAAAATCCTATCATATTGAGGTGTATGAAACGAACACAAAACACACACACACACACAAATAAAACATTTCACTTTCCACTATATATATTTTTATTAAATTTGATATTACGTTGTTTAGTATACATGAAAAAACAAATCAATTTTCTTCTTCATGTTACTGTTTTCAAAGTGTCTTTATTGAATACAACACTGAGCTCCCGGGGGTGATATTCATACACGTAAAATAATTTAAAATAAACAATATTAGTATCGATTCCATAGTTTTCGAAGGTGTTGTATTCAATAAAGACACTTTGAAAACAGTAACGTGACATCTAAGGGGTAAAAAGTGGTGAGATCCCGGGGGTAATATTCATACACGTAAAATAATTTAAACTAAACAATATTAGTATCGATTCCATAGTTTTCGAAGGTGTTGTATTCAATAAAGACACTTTGAAAACAGTAACGTGACATCTAAGGGGTAAAAAGTGGTGAGCTCCCGGGGGTGATATTCATACACGTAAAATATTTTAAAATAAACAATATTAGTATCGATTCCATAGTTTTCGAAGGTGTTGTATTCAATAAAGACACTTTGAAAACAGTAACATGACATCTAAGGGGTACAGGCTTCTCTGATTTAGTTGACGTAATTGAAAGTGTCACAGGTTCTTCTTGTTTTCGTATTAAATGTAAATATTTTTGAAGAATATTGTTATACTGATTCCACTTTTCTTCATCACTAAGCGATGATAACTGTAAAATCTCTTGCATTTCTTGATCCAAATTAGATTCACGTTTCTCCAGGGCTGATGATGATGATGATGATGCTGGTGTTTGTATACGATTCAGAACTTCAGGTGGAATTAAAATCATCTTCTTTGCGTGTTCCATTGTACTAACGGAATAGTAAACTTGATAATGCACCAGTTAAAATAGGAGCTAATAATGCCGGTAGGAATCCACCCTGCTGCTGCACTAATAAATGCTTCTTTTTCTTTTGGATGGAGTTTCCTTTCTTCACAAGATATCGAAGCGTCCTCTTGTATCGCTTTAATCTTGCTTTCTGTGTCTTTGTAAGAGGTACATTCCCTTTTAATACATTATAACAACATTCACAAATACTTCGAATCACTGAAGAGTCTGCATTGGCCAGTATAGCTTTACGTAATTTAGGATTTGCTTTGCTCAGCGTACGAAGAAGATCTCCGTGTTTTACTCTTGGAGACATATTGTCAGAATGAAGAAACACAGTTTAAAACAAACATTATAAACACATCTTCTTCTTCTATTTCGATGGAACATAAACGTTATGATAAATATCATCAGGAAAGATATTTGTTTGAAAACGAAGTTCATCTGGCGTATCCTGTTTTAAATCAATAAAGAAATATCCATATGGTAACTTTGTTGCGTCGTTGAAACTTTCTTGAAGAAATTTTGGATTCTCAGGAGTTAGTTGATAACTCAAATGTTTAATTTGTGATTTATCTCTTGGATTTTTAAATAATACGAGATAAGAACAATTCAAGCTCATATCTCTGCTTCCTTTTCCCTGATGAAATATGTTTTGTGTAATAAATAGTACACTAAGATTTCTATGATGAGAACCCTTTGTAAAGAAATCAACTATATTGCGGTTCACTTCACACATTTTATCATCAATAATAATAAGATGTGGTCCAGTTTCAGGTAAAAAGTCTTTTGTTCGAGGTAATCCTTCAATAAATTGTACTTTTGTCGAAATTTCTCTGTATGCATTTTGCCATTCTGCATAGTACCAATAAATATGACGAAACGATGTATTAACCATACGTGATAAATTGGACAGGAATCGTATTACAAAGGAAGTTTTTCCACATCCACTTGGTCCGGCAACAATACATGAAAAGGGATGTTTCCACGTCGTGTCCATGTTAAAGAGTATGATCATTCTTTCTTCATACGTATATTTATAAAGGGCCTTATTACATTTCTCTTCTTCTTTTGTTGGAAGTAGTGTAGCCATATGGAAGAGTATCATATGAATTTGGTATTCTACGTCGTTTAATATAATTTATCTTATAAATTTTTGTTTCGGGTATGCTGACGATAGTATGGTCTTTCCTGCGGCAAATTTTTTTCTCATTGGTAATTTTGACTTCCGTGGGGCGAGATTCTTCTTCTTCTTCTGCATTCTCTTCACTATCTACTATCATTTTCTTCATTACATCAAAATTTAGGTGTTTTGAAGATTCATAGTTTAATGTAAAGCCCCGTATCTTGCATACTTGAAACTCCTTCTTCGTACTGGGATCAAAAATACGTAATCCATAGTTCTTGGGTCCAGCCGAGACGTATTCTGAAATATAGACCTCTTTACCATACTCGAGTACTTCATTTGTTAAATCGCCTAAAAAGTCACCAGTTGGAATTGTAGTTTCACCAGGTTTTTGCGTATAAATGACTGAATCTGTATCAAAATACAATACTCTTTCTTGCAGTTGATCTAAATACTTGTACAATTCTAATCTTGCTTGTGCTGTTGTGTACGCGGCTATGACGACATTTACTGTTGGTAGTGAAACAGGAACTTCATCTGTGTATTGCCAATATACATATACCATATCATCATTTACTGGAAATATTTGATGAACGTCTATATCATGAGATGTTAATTTCTCATATAATTCCTTTGGATCATTAATAATGCTTACATGTCCCATGTTCTCACGTTGTCCAAATTTTCCCCAAAATGAATTTAACATTAATTTAGCTAAACTTCTAAGTGCTGGATTATGTTGAATTTTATTTTCATCGAGACGTATTCCTTCCTTTTCATAAAATCGCTGAATGTACTTCTGCTTTAGCTCATCTGTTTCACACCATGATGGCCATCCACTAGCTTCTGTTTTTGCTTTCAGGAAGGTGTTTATGTATTCTGCAAATAAGCCGCCACTTTTTGTTTTTTCATCATATTGAACAACGTCATATCCCCATATTTCATGAACATCTATTATTTTGTATTCTTTTTCTAATGCCTTTCTTACTTCATCTGCTACCCATGTTCCATGTAGAACTCGGTCTTCATCGTTGTAATTACAAGGTGCTTGGTTTAATTCATCACAACATGTACGGCAGAGTGGAAACATCAATCTATCATTTGATTTATAAGGGAGGACAGGATGAAACAGTTGTTTTGGAGGCAAAATACTGAGCTTAACTAATCCTTCTACTTCTTCAATGGTGGGAATATTTGAATCTCCAGGCAGGTAGATAGTAGGATGACGAATTGGAAACTTCTTAGTCTTAGAGATAAATGGATAAAGTGAAATAACATCTTTGTATTGTATGGTTTCTCCTTCAGATTCTTGTGCTTTATGATACAAACGTATGGTATTCACACGTCCTCCATAAAAAGCGTCACGATGATTTAATGGTGTTTTCTTTGTATACGGATGATTACTAACATACTTCTTCATCTCTTCATTTCCTGCCAATTGTTTTTTAAATTCACAACCCCATATTTCATGCACTTCACAGCCAAAATCTTTTAATTTTTGGATTTTCTTCTTTGTTGCTTCATATCGAAATTCCATGGTATCTGTAGCATTGTTATATATGAATTTATCTCTGTCGTTAGGGTAACACTTGATACAGGCATGCGTCCAGCATCCCTCATACTCCCACACGTGTATTTTTCCTGTATTGGGTTCTGTCCATACATCATCTACTTTCATTGATGCTATTCGTTTTTCCTTACTACGTGCAGCATTCGTAATTTGGATGTTTCTGGTTTTTTCATCCCAAGCTATCCATTGTACTGCTTCAATTGATTGTACATCTCTCCATCGATATCCGTTCTTTGGTATGATACCAATTGTATTTTCCTTTAAGAAATTTCTTCGATACACTAAATTACATGCACTGGCAATTGTAATACATTCAAGTAAGGGATTGACATTAGTTTCAGATTCAAATGTATTCATAAAGGAAATACAGGCTTGACGTAATACTTCGACATCCTGTACACAATACTTGATGAGTTCTTCTTTCATTTTAAAGGTGTCGTTTTGATGTTCGGTATACCATTCGAGAAACTTGCGTCTTTCGTCTACTTTCATAGTATCTCTTCCATAATATTTAATGTCTGGAACCCTTCATAGGTTTGGTTCTCACGTCGATTAAAGAAGTGTGGGAAATATCCTTTGCACGATTGAAGCCCAAATGCACCACTTAATTTACTTAAGGGCATAGGAAGAAAGCTTAGTGAATCGATGAAGGTTACGTTTCCTATTTTAAGAGAGAGAATTTTTGCTCCATTCATGATTACTTCTGGAGTCCAATTCATCTTCTCAACCATGGTCTTAATTATGAAATGTGCGTTATATCCCTTTGAATTATGGGCAACACAGGTTACTGATTTAATGTTTGGTCGACGTTGTTGAAGATGTTTTAGAAAATCTTCTATTACATTATCTCCGTCAAAAATATTTTCTCGATTTCCACAAATGACACAATCATTCTTGATGTTGTTATCTTCATAACATTGGTAACATACATGTTGACTAACCAAGACATTAGGTATGTGTTCATATATGTTTGCGTCCTCGTCTTCTATTTTCGTATCTTGTGTGCATTCAATATCATAAAACAGAATCATAGCTTTCTTCTCCATGATGATTTTTTCATTGGCTTTTTTCGATTTTCTTCTTTCATTCACTTTCATGTAACATTCATGATTGGGTGGTACAATAGCATAGCAAACATTGCAATATGTTTCACCACATACGTGAGTTCCTTTTTCATTTACTACATAAATTTTCAAACACTGGGCACAACATTTCACAATAGAACATAAAGACTTTCCGTTTTGATAAGGAGCTGACTTGTGATAATCGAAGCATGCCTGGCCATAAAATTCTCGATTACAATCATTGCAAGTAATATGGGTTTCTTTAAAGTCACATAGTGGCTTCTGATGACAACAATAACATACAGCTGTACAATGTTTCAAATGTGCATGCTTGTTTTCATATTTCTTATGACAACTTTCACAATAATAACTACAGCTAAAACATGCTGTCAAGCTTTCAATGACGTTGTAATGGTTATCTATGAAGAGTAAGTTTAAAGGTGTTTTTTCATTATCACTTCGTGGTGCTTCAAACATAACATCACTTCCTGAAAAGCCCCTATACACTGTAATTTTATAATCCTTTAAGTATTCCTGAAATTTACGAATTTCAGGAATTCCACCACCATGACTAAGATCTATATCAGCAGATTCACATAGGTCTTCTGCTTCTTTTTCAATTATATATTTATATTGTTTTACATATCTTCTGTATTCAGCTTGATTTCTTCCCTTGTATTTTTTCAGTCCTATGGCAACTACGATTGCATGTGCTAAACACCTTGTACCTTTATTCTTAATTGTAACAATACCACGTTTTGCCTTTACGTATTCTTCAGTATTCATAATATGTTGTTTCAATCCACCTTGCCCTCTCGGCATGCGTACATGATGAAAATTCACGATGCAATCTTCATTTATAAGAAAAGCCGCATTACTTTGCAGTACTTTCTCATAACTTGTCCATAGAACTTCTGCTGAGAGATTTCTTGCTTGTCTGAACGATAATCAAAAAGGGCGGTGTCCTTCTCTCTCATTTGTAATTGTCATTCCTACGTAATCATGCTGGTCCACATTACGTAGTAAATAATCTATTAGTGCCCGTAGACTTGCTTCAATTGCCGTAAAAGGGTTTTCATCTGCACGCACGGGGGCTAGACGGAATCGTAGCATTCTACCCTCCATATTGTATCTTCTGTATTGTCTTCTTCGTTCTTCTATTATATGAAATCTATTGTGTCCATCATTACGGTTATTATTTCCGAATCCTACTTGTATATTTGAATTTCATTGTGCTTGAAATACGGCTAGCAATTCGTCCATTCTTTTTTCTATGTCGTCTAAATCGACTTCCATTTCTTCGTGTTCTGTACTAGCCTCTGCTAATATTTCCATAATTGAGGGATATATTACTTCTTCTTCTTCTTTTCTGGGATCGGGAAACAAATTGTTAATCCAATTTTCTAGTTCATTCTTGTAAAACTTATCATCTTCTTCTTCTATCTTCATCTCTTCCTTATTGTAATCCTCTCCTATTATTTGGGAAAACGTGAGATTTACCAGCTCTTCTTCATTTCTCCTTTCTTCGACGTCTTCTTCTGTTCCTTCTTGTAACCACTTTATAATTTCTTCAATACGGCCTGATGCTTCCTCTTCTTCTTCTTCTATTATCGTTCTATTGCTAGCACTGTTCAATATTTGTAATAGTTCTTCTTCATCATATTCTTCTTTTTCTACTGGAATTTGAATTTCAATAGTTTCTCTTTCTTCTTCTTCTTCGTCTTCTTCTGTTGCTGATGCTGATGCTGTTGCTGTTGCTGCTTTTTCTATTCTATCTTCTATTTTCATTTGTTCTTCTCCGTCTTCTTCTTGCATTTTTTCGTGATGATCTATTTCCATTTCTTCTTTTGCATCTTCTTCTTCTTCTTCTTCTTCTTCTTCTTCTTCTTCTTGCATTTCTTCTTCTTCTTCTATCCCGATTATGGCATTTATTTCACTTAAAAGAACTTGCGTTTCGTTATTTACGTCCACTACCTCTTCTTCTTCTTCAATGTCATTAATGAAGACCGTAATCTCCTTCAGTAAATCTTGCGTACTCTCTTTTGCCATTTTTCTTCCTCAGATGTATATACGTAATGCAATATATGTAAATGGTATATGTAATAGTATATGAATATGATATATAATAGTATATGTAATAGGATATATAAATCTTATTTAAATGGAATATATATGTATATAAATATTTGAAAGGATATATAAGCGTTTAAAAGAATATACGAATAAGTAAAAATGTGATATATAAGTAATTAAAAAGGAATAATAATAATATCAACAGGAATAGGGAAAAGGATTACACTTATCTTTATTTGTATGCAACCTAAAATAAAAAAGAAATGAATTTTGTTACTTATAAATCAATATATATTAGATATATAAATATATACTATATAAGACAGAACTTTATGATGTCAATGAAATAATCTCTCATCATACCTTTTAAATATTTTTAACTTTTCTTCCTATTCCACGGGATGAGGAGTGAAACAAATGTATGCTCAAGTCTCTTTCAAATGTATTGACTAATGAAGATATGTAGATTACACGGCCTTTTATACTTATTCTGTTTTAGAATTTTATCGTTAATTTTAGTGAACGCGAAATCCGTATTTCCTCCTCCTCTCTACACGTCTTCCTTTTATACTGTCATTAATTTTAGCGACCACAAATTCAATGCTATCTTCTTTACAACTTAACGAAAAGATGCTATTGACTTTCCCCGGAAAACCGTTCCTACAGGTGTCTTACTTGTCTTATTCATATGCTCCCCTTAACGTGTAAATGAGGGAGGGAAGACATTTTAAACTAAAAGATTTCATCTCTTTTTCTTACGTGATACAGCATTGACTTTCCCCCGGAAAACCGTTCCTACATGTGTCTTACTTGTCTTATTCATATGCTCCCCTTAACGTGTGAATGAGGGAGGAAAGACATTTTAAACTAAAAGATTTCATCTCTTATTCTTACGTGATACAGCGTTCATCTTTAGTGCACGGGAAGTCACAGGTTGGAATCCTGTCACGATATGGAATCAACACTAGGAAAACTATGGAATCGATACTAATATTGTTTATTTTATATTATTTTACGTGTAAGAATACCACCCCCGGGAGCCCACCACTTTTTACCCCTTAGATGTCATGTTACTGATTTCAAAGTGTCTTTATTGAATACAACACCTTCGAAAACTATGGAATCGATACTAATATTGTTTATTTTAAATTATTTTACGTATATGAATATCACCCCCGGGAGCGCACCACTTTTTACCCCTTTGATGTCATGTTACTGTTTTCAAAGTGTCTTTATTGAATACAACACCTTCGAAAACTATGGAATCGATACTAATATTGTTTATTTTAAATTATTTTACGTGTATGAATATCACCCCCGGGAGCTCACCACTTTTTACCCCTTAGATGTCATGTTACTGTTTTCAAAGTTTCTTTATTGAATACAACACCTTCGAAAACTATGGAATCGATACTAATATTGTTTATTTTAAATTATTTTACGTGTATGAATATCACCCCCGGAAGCTCACCACTTTTTACCCCTTAGATGTCATGTTACTGTTTTCAAAGTGTATTTATTGAATACAACACCTTCGAAAACTATGGAATCGATACTAATGTTGTTTATTTTAAAATATTTTACGTGTATGAATATTACCCCCGGAAGCTCACCACTTTTTACCCCTTAGATGTCATGTTACTGTTTTCAAGTGTCTTTATTGAATACAACACCTTCGAAAACTATGGAATCGATACTAATATTGTTTATTTTAAATTATTTTACGTGTATGAATATTACCCCCGGGAGCTCACCACTTTTTACCCCTTAGATGTCACGTTACTGTTTTCAAAGTGTCTTTATTGAATACAACACCTTCGAAAACTATGGAATCGATACTAATATTATTTATTTTAAATTATTTTACGTGTATGAATATCACCCCCGGGAGCTCACCACTTTTTACCCCTTAGATGTCATGTTACTGTTTTCAAAGTGTCTTTATTGAATACAACACCTTCGAAAACTATGGAATCGATACTAATATTGTTTATTTTAAATTATTTTACGTGTATGAATATCACCCCCGGGAGCTCACCACTTTTTACCCCTTAGATGTCATGTTACTGTTTTCAAAGTGTCTTTATTGAATACAACACCTTCGAAAACTATGGAATCGATACTAATATTGTTTATTTTAAATTATTTTACGTGTATGAATATCACCCCCGGGAGCTCACCACTTTTTACCCCTTATATGTCATGTTACTGTATTCAAAGTGTCTTTATTGAATACAACACCTTCGAAAACTATGGAATCGATACTAATATTGTTTATTTTAAAATATTTTACGTGTATGAATATTACCCCCGGGAGCTCACCACTTTTTACCCCTTAGATGTCACGTTACTGATTTCAAAGTGTCTTTATTGAATACAACACCTTCGAAAACTATGGAATCGATACTAATATTGTTTATTTTAAATTATTTTACGTGTATGAATATCACCCCCGGGAGCTCACCACTTTTTACCCCTTAGATGTCATGTTACTGTATTCAAAGTGTCTTTATTGAATACAACACTTTCGAAAACTATGGAATCGATACTAATATTGTTTATTTTAAAATATTGTACGTGTATGAATATTACCCCCGGGAGCTCACCACTTTTTACCCCTTAGATGTCACGTTACTGATTTCAAAGTGTCTTTATTGAATACAACACCTTCGAAAACTATGGAATCGATACTAATATTGTTTATTTTAAATTATTTTACGTGTATGAATATCACCCCCGGGAGCTCACCACTTTTTACCCCTTAGATGTCATGTTACTGTATTCAAAGTGTCTTTATTGAATACAACACCTTCGAAAACTATGGAATCGATACTAATATTGTTTATTTTAAAATATTTTACGTGTATGAATATTACCCCCGGGAGCTCACCACTTTTTACCCCTTAGATGTCACGTTACTGATTTCAAAGTGTCTTTATTGAATACAACACCTTCGAAAACTATGGAATCGATACTAATATTGTTTATTTTAAATTATTTTACGTGTATGAATATCACCCCCGGGAGCTCACCACTTTTTACCCCTTAGATGTCATGTTACTGTTTTCAAAGTGTCTTTATTGAATACAACACCTTCGAAAACTATGGAATCGATACTAATATTGTTTATTTTAAATTATTTTACGTGAATGAATATCACCCCCGGGAGCTCACCAGAATGAACTTGTGGTGGACAAACACCGTGTACGTGAATTTAATCCAACTCTTTCCTTTCCAACATTTTATTCATTTCTCATCACCACCGTCCCGGCGGGAGCTCATGTGATTCGGATTCCACGTTAATCAGTAGGTCCACGTCTCATATAGCCTCGCTGCTGAAAGGGACGCTAAACTAAAATCAACTCAACTCAAGAACTCATCATCACCGTCTGCATTAGCATAGCCGACATAACTGTAAGACGTAAAATTTAGTGGTTCGGATTCCACGTTAATCAGTAGGTCCACGTCTCATATAGCCTCGCTGCTGAAAGGGACACTAAACTAAAATCAACTCAGCTCATCACCACCGTCTACATTAGCATAGCCGACATAGAAAGACAGACAGACCTTGTTGGCTTTATTGTTGGACGTAAAACTCTTCATTGTTCAAAAGATTTCATTTACAGACAGAAAGACAGACAGGTATACATCATATTATCAAAATTAAAACACCAAGTCTACAGACACTTCTTGCGTCAATTGCAATGCGAGCCAGAAAACATTCAAGAATTCCATCTTATCATTTTCTTAGAAGCATCATACAAGTTCCTTATAGGTATGTGTTTTTAACTAGGTCAGTCTTGTTATCTCGTTGCAATACGAATCATCAAAACATTTGACAATGGCATCTTATCTGTTGCTCTTGAAACTAAACCATTTTAAGATGGAGTTCAATGTGCTAACAAACAGAGAAAGAAAGAGACTAGCAAAACAGACATTCACATATATGTCGTCAACTGCTATCTAATTGCAATGTGCGTCAGAAAACATTCAAGAATTTCATCTTATCTTTTTCTCAGAAATCAACGTACAGTATCATACAAACTCGCTTTCTCTATCGAACACGGAAACGCGAAGTAAATACATTGTCTGAAGTACATTTATAGTTAAATGAAAACCTAACATATTGTTTTATTCTTTTAGGAATAATCATAGACCGTAATATTTTTAATAATATATTTTTTACTTACCTATTTTAATAAAATCGTCTGATGGTAACACTTATTCTCAGCTTTAGGCATCCAACGGATCAACCACGTACAAAGACACACACACACACTCACTATTACAAATATGAAGTGAAAGTTTTTACGCGGAAGAGGATCGACACACACTTTAGTCTTCTAACTCTGAATCACAAATGTTCTCTGTATACACACACACACACACCCACACCCACACACACACACACACACACACACACACACACACACACACACACACACACGTGTTTGTCTTAGAGAAACATGTTTCAACAAGTTCGATCATGCCGACCATATTATATTGCAATTTCTCGTCACGACTTAGCAGCAAATTCATTTGGCATAATCTGATCTTTAATTTCTCTACATAAGTGATTTTAATTACTTGTCATAACAGACATCATCATGTGAATATTCATATAACACATTTCACATTCTACGTTTTAAACAATATGATATGCTATGAGAAGCTACCGTTATTAGAATCCATTCGCAGGAGGTCTGGGGGAGGAGTGTATAGGTATGTGTTTCGTTATGGGACTCATATATGGTTTCTTGTCTCATGTCTTTAAAAAAAAATTGTGAAATACAATATTTACCTTAGCAACTAAGTCAATTTCGTGAGAAGCTTTGATCATTTTAATATCACGTCTTCTACAGACACTTTGTGGGAATAGGGCCAAGGGGCTAAGCAACACGATTTTGCATGGGTATGTGTTTCGTTCTGAGACATATAATGTGTCTAATTCCACGTATTAAAAAAAAATCATGACATATAATATTTACCTTAGCAACTAAGACCAATTTCATACAATCTCCTGAGAAGCTTCGTTCATTTGAATATCATGCTTTCAGTTCATATTCTCCAGACATCGTGGGAATAGGACCAAGGGGCTTAATCGCTTATGCTCTTTGGCTTTCCAGGAGGAGTAGGGGGTAACGGGAATTCAAATAAACCAAAATTTTCCCACGCACTTCTGTGGTAGCCGTAAAAGGCTCTGAACATAGCAACTAAAGGCTTGTCGAAACTTGACTCCGACATATTCGGCTTTCCAGGAGAAGCAGGAGTGGCGGGGGTTCAAATAACTAAACAATATAAGATGAGGAAACGAAAAAAGGCATGTTTTATCTTGTTTTTTACATCTGGTAGGCGTCCAAGAGTATACTTCCTTATACTAGCATAGCAACATACTGGTTTAGGCCAGTTTAGGGCCAAAAGTTTCCCACGGGTATGAACCCCCTCTATTCTACTGTGGCCCCGTGTAGCGTAGCCTTCGGTGTGAGCGGTCCCAGGTTCGATTCCCGGCGGGACCACTCGGTCGAAAAAGTGTAAAACGCTTTTTCAGGCCAGCCACCCTGAATGAGGTTTTTCCTGGGTTAACTAACTTATAGGTCCCAGGCCACTTCCTTCCTTCCCCAATCTTTTCTTCCTTCCCTTTCCCCAGATAGTGTGCTCGCCGAGGGACGTCATCCCTCAAATCATGACGGGCTAAATGGCCTTAGATGCCGAAAGCCCAGAAATCTAAATCCTAATCCTACTCTCAGCAGCATTGGTGAAATTTGTTATTGTTCTTCAAGATAAACACTGGGGGGTTTCAGGATTCGTAAACAAGGGGTACGATAAGCAAAACACTGCCCCCATTTATACAGAATAAAAATCGATTACACAATTTCACACCGTCTTTTATATATTACAACACCTTTACAAATGACGTGACTAATGTACAGTTTACTGCAAAAGCAAACTAGTTTTTTTTTCTTTTTCCGTTAAGTGTGGAACCTATTTTTGTGACACTGAATTTCAATAATTCTAAAATTTCCCGTTTTTCTGTTGATCCATTGATAAGTTTGTGTAATATCCAGGTCGTCTTTTCCAGTAGATAATATATTAAACTATTTTTAATAATAATAAAACTAATGTTTTGTTTGATGATAATAAATAAAATACAAATAATAATGCTATATTCTGTTTTTATGTTAGTCCGGCGTCCATGAAACAAGTAGAGGTATGACCAGTGGTGGTATTCGGCCGGTTCGCACTGATTCGCTAGAACCGGTTGTTAAAATATTTCGAGTTCGCAGAACCGTTTCTTATACCCAGATATAAACACACACACGTATGACCTAACCAAGAGGGAAAGAAAGAAGCCAAACAAAATAGTGAAAACATCTCTTTACTTTTCCCACTCGCTTATATTGTTGTGAACACAACTTTTAATTGTTTCAATCCAATGGGCAGACAGAAATTTGAATGGCCAGATAAAAATTTGAATATGAATTCCGGGATTTTGTCCGGGATACTGGGATCTGTGAGTGTAATGAATGTGATACGTATCTAAGGTGTCGTCCACATATTATGTAACACGGCAAAGGGGAAGAGAGGGTTCGGACTTGCGTTGCAAAGTACGACACGAGGGAGGAGGGGGTTAAGGTCTTCGTTACGTAACTGTTTTTTCTGTAATTTTTATTTTTATTCTTAGGTTTATATGCAATCTTTTAAACAAATAATTTTAGTCAGTTCTTTTCATTTTTATAAATAAATATTTATATTGTTTTGGAAAATTGAGAACATACAACTTGTATAAATTGAATCATGCAGAAGGGATTTGAAGACCTACTAGACACCACCATGACTGGTGATGAATCCTGTGTGTGTATTAAAATACAATAAAGCTCTGTTTTGTGGCTATCACCACAATGCATTTACGTTACATGCTTTTCTGGAGTTAGTTGTTAGCGATCGTAACTACCGCCTGAAAATGTCCTCGCGTTCCCACTCGTATCGCTATTTCTGAGAATAGATTTAAAACTTTTGATTTGAATCATTACCCACTTTATTCTTTGAAGTAGTTGCGCATTTGAAACAGAAGAAACCCTTTTTCGTGAAATAATATTTTCCGTGACAATACTATCCAAGCAAAATAAGATATTAAAAACGGAATTCGTCGGATATCCATTTCATATTGAAGTTTTTATCTTTAGATTTGAATTTTCCCAGAGAAATCGAGTTTATTCGCATTCTGGCACTGATTTAGGACAAGAAGAATTTGAAATGGAGTAAACTGAAGTCCAAAGAAGATGGCCGAAAGCTTGTTCACAAACGAGATGTCCCTGCTCCTTCACATATGAAGCCACGTCGAATCTGTGATCTACGGGGAAGAAAACTTCTTTGTATCGTCGACATTGGGAAACTTCAAACACAGGAAGCATCCTACACTCCTGAAAAAGAGGTCAATATCAATTCTCTAGATCCTGTTTCACCCGCATCTTCCTGCAGCACCTCCTTGCCAATCATTGGTGACCTAAGAGGTTGGGTGCGATCTCCTTGGGAAAATGACAGTATGAAATTTCGAAGAATTACGACTGGTTAATTAAACAACATTATGGGGTTAAAATACTATTACGGTCCTACCATTTTCTAATACGTTGATTTTTTGAAATAAAAACTGCAAATATATTCAAAATACAAGCATTTTGTAATGAAAAGTTCTGACATTAAAAAATTTTTTTTTATTGTGATAACCCTCAAAATAATCAAAATTGGTGAAGGAACAAAAATCAAAAGCGTTACGTAACAAAGGGGGAGGGATTCAGCCTTGCATTACGAAGTGTGACTAGGGAGAAGGAGGGGGTAAGATTGATGAAAAACAGTATTATGTAATATGTGAACGGCCCTGAATGCCTATTACCTGTGCTGTCCATCTGTAACACGTTTTTGAATGACTCCAATATCTTCATTAGTTCTCGAGATGTATACCTTCGAAACAATGTGTACAAAATAAACTGGTCTTTTCATCGATATCTCGATCGATTACTTGTCATGACCAAGGCCCGGATCTTGTTGGCAAGTTAACTTTTTCCTGTTACGCATAGGACAAAGCAAGTTCAAATAAAAGCGTTATCCATCAACTCTAGGTTCTAAAAATATATTTCTTTATGGTCTAATTTTGGTCACTTTTTGCCGTTTTGAAGTTTCAGGTCATTTTTTAAAGGTTTTTTTAATTCTTTTTCTTCTACATAAGAAAATCTTAAAATGAACACTGTTTACGGATGTGAAAAAGACTAAGTTAAATACTCTCTTTTCTTGCTTCCTGACTATTGGGGTGGAAAAAACTGCATTTTTAACAAACTAATGAAAACTAAGCTGTAGCTGGTGGACGAAAGATGGGGGTTGGTAGGTGGCCAAACAGATAGTTTTGGGTTGTTGACCACAAAGGATGTGACCACGTGAATAACTAAAAACGGATTAGAAAGCGTACAAAGATTTTAAACAGAGTTTTTATCTATTATTCTCATGTAGTCTACACTTGCGTTAAGAGTGCTTCCTAATTTCAACTCGGGAGTGAATTGACGCTTTCAGTACGTACAATGCCGTACAATGGACTGATCAATGGACATTAATGATCAATAGACTGCAACTAACAGAAACAAAACTTTTTGAATATAAGTGAGAAACGTTAATTAAAATCTAATAGATATTTTTTTTTTAAAATATATGAATGTTTAACGAAATAAACGTTTAGAAAAATGCAAGTTTTAAGGTCAATTTTTGTGAATTTTAGGGTCATTTTACAGAAATTTTAGTGTCATTTTATAGGTCACTCTTTAGAAAATTTTAGGTCAACAAGATCCGGGCCCTGGTCAGGATCAATACTATCATTCCTCAAAATATGTCACTTTCCTGGTAGGACACATGCACACACACACACACACACACACACACACACACACACACACACACACACACACACACACACACACACACACACACACACACACACACACACACACACACACACACACACACACACACACACACAGAGAGAGAGAGAGAACCGGTTCTTAAAAGATTAGAATAGCGCCACTTGGTATGACGGTACCGTTGTCCCGATGCCGCCAGTGGTGACAAATAAATGTCTCTCGGAATATCATACGTATGTTGCTTTGTCTCGAGTTCGAAAGCTTGAAGACATCTTATTCCAGTCAATGTTCCTTTACGAAAGGGTCTAATTTAGCCACTCAAAAAATTTTCAGATGTCGCTAGATGCTCTGCGACATATTCACAAATATTGTTGGTGACTTGAGTGGTTCTAGACTCGAGGTAAGAGAAAGTGAATCTTCTGATCCTGAGTATAAAAACAATACAAGCACGAAATCAGTTTCACGTCAACTGACGGAGATGAGAGTATTTGTAATTCAGAGTCTCCAGTCAAAAAGTAATTGATACTTAGTCACCCACGACAAAAGAACGAATACAATATAAGCTGCATTAGAAGAATGATAGAGAAAGAGGGAGCAATACAGAGTGTTTCAAAACAACAGCGACAACGTTTGGGAGGCGATTCCTGATACCAAGATAAGCCAAAAAGTATAGACCAACCTGGGTGCATAAATGCTTCCTTTCGGAGTTATAGGATGCCGAAAACATGAAAGAATGAACTTTAAAGGTCCACAGCTCCAAAACTATAGGACCTACTGCAGTCAGGTCAAGATTTCACTGAGGAACTAATATGTGCGCTATCCAAAAATACAGGTTTTAGAATCCTAAGGTACTCACGCTATGGGAATATAATTTGAAATACTCACCCACTATCTCTATAACAATTTGTTGTAGAAGTACCGCAAGATTCTGAAACTTGGATATTTGGATTGCGCACATATTAGTTCCTAAGTGAAGTCTTCACCCGACTACGGTAGGTCCCATAGTTTGGAGCTATGGGCCTTTAAAGTTCATTTTTTAAAAAATGTTTTCGGCAGCCCATATCTCCGAAAGGAAGCATTTGTGCACCCAGGTTGGTCTATTTTTGTCTTATCTTGGTGTCAGGAATCATCTCTCAAACTTGTCGGTGTTGTTTTGAAACACTCTGTAGATAAGATCCAGTGCAGTAGATATGATATGTGCTGTATTGGGGAAACGAGAAAGAGATTAAAAGAGCAAATAAAACAACATAAGAACAACATTATGTTGAGGAGAGACAGAAATGTAGTTTACAAGCACATAAGAGACACAGGACATTCAATTAATTGGAGTGAAGTGAAAGTGTTGGGCCAAGAAGAGAGAAGGTTAGTCAGGAAATGGCAAGAAGCAATATTTATTGAAATAGAAGACGATAGAGTCATGAACTGGAATTCAGGACTTAAAATTGATGAGCAGTGAGGTAAATTAATTGTACAAGTTTATTTTTGTAAATTTAGTATTTATTTATTTATTTAGTATTATTGTGTAGTATTTGTGTAGTATTATTTATTTATTATTTATATTATTTATTCATATTTAAGAGTTATTTGTAAGATTATTTTGTAAATTAGATTAGGCCTAGTTATAAGATATGAATGTATATTGTATAAACAAGGGGGAGGGAGGGAATTAGCAATTTTTGTTTCTGTTTTATATTTTGATTTCTGATGAAAGGGGGATTGGCTGTAGTAATCTATGATAGTCAATTAGGAATCAGGAAATTTTTTCGCTGTCTCGTCTATATTAATTCTATTATTATCTGTGTATTAATAGTGCCTGATGAAGCCAAAGTGGATAGCTGGCGAAACTGTTACACGTTAATATTTTTTTACAATAAAAATATTGGTTTACTCAGCGAGTAGTTTAAATCAGATTTAAGTCTGTTAAAAGCAAAGCTTATAATACTGAAAATATTAAAGCTGCATTGATTCAAGATAAAGTGAAGATCATTTTACACGGAAAACAAGATAGATTTTCTGAGGAAATGTCAGTGAAAGAGAGTAGCGCAACATATGTCTGTGTTTAAGGTCATTTTCGATAACCGTAACACATCTTCACAAATTTACAATCCTGGCTATTATAGTTTTGTTATATATCATTCTGTAAAATAATATCTCAAAATTGCCTGTTTACAAAAATATGGTCATGGTTGAAGACATCTCTGAATTTCATAATTTAGCTTACAAAATAATTTCCCAGTATCTCAGTTTAAGGGATTGATTTTGCTCTTCGATAAAAAAAATAACTTTTTGATATAACTTCTTGAAAATTTATAGTATACATCGTGAATTTTGATATTATTGTATCATTGTTCCCAAGTTTTGTTTCGTGCTTTTCTTAAGTTTGTATTCTATTTCCCTGTCATTGTGCTCACAAATTGTATAATTGAATGAGTGCGTTATGAGAGTACTGGCAAGAACCTGTCATAAAAATGCAGTCAAATCTCAGCCGATGGAACACGTCCTCGTCACATCTAGTTTAAAATTAAGTTTAATGTAAGGCATGTACTGAATCTATTCGTTGTTTTGTTTTCTTGTGTTTTATTCATTGATTCAGTGGACAAGATATGTTCATAAAACAAGACTATAAGACCTTAAATGTTTCTGTATACACGATACATAGCGCTTATTATATACAAGCAAAGAAGAATACAATTAATGTAAAGAATTAATACATTGGGTAGCCTAAGTTTAGGAATCGATAAAATTTTGGTTTATACGAAAGTGCCTTCCCTCTTTTGGAACTCTGAATTCGCCACTGCATTATGCAAACTAGTAATGTGTGGAGTTGTTTAACCGTCTTTATATCCCCCTGGGATTTCAACCCAAACTTCCTAAGATTGAAGGAAGCCATATTTCACTAAACTGATAAAATGTTGAAAGGCATTGTCCAACAAAAAGACAGAAGACAGGTAGACAGAACACAAATAACGGTTTAGTCGAAGGGGAGAAGCTTCTTACGTTCGACTTTTTGTAACAATTGACTATATCTCCTTGTATTGTACGGAACAGTCTTGCGAATGCTTGTGGATTACGATAACAGATGGTGTTACGTGTTGTTCTGCTATGTCTGCCATCTTCTGAATCCTCCTGCAATTACCTTCTAGCTTATGATGAAATGTCTTCTCGTTTCTGCTTTCAAAAAGACAGGCATCTTTGTTTAAATACCGTAGAACCCAGTAGAGGCTCCAGAGTTCTGTAAGTAAAAAGGGAAGTCGCATTGGCAAATGACAGCAAAACCGGCTTCCCCTTGCCTTCCTGCAAGCTCCCCCCAACTCTAGTGATTTAAAGGCATTCTTTAAATTCTGATAGGAGACACAGGGGAAATAACAATTAATTACATAGTCATATATCCAGTATATATTTAAATACTTTTTTCAGTACAAAGAATTCAAACTACTCAAGATGTGGAAAACGATTGATGTTGCAAACATTGCTTAACTTGTTTCTTTTATTTGAATTTCTTAACTCTGAAAGTCATTCGGTTGCATACCCAATCCAACATAATTCTTATTAAGGGTGTAATTTAAAATTGATACAAAACCTACGTACTCTTACGTAATGATGAAAACTTAACTAACGTAATTTTTCTCGTATATTTGTACTATTTATTAATTTGTAAAATAGAGATACGATAATACTTTCGTGATATGTTGAAATTCAAGTATATATGTATCCGCTTTCAATCATTTTCCAAACAAATTAGTTATACATTCTGACCAAGACCATCTACTTTTAAACGTAGTCTGAATCGCACGTACTCCTACCGGGAATTGAACCCTGGTATCCCGTTACGAAGAAGCATTTGCTAACCATATATGTACAGAGAACGGTAAGTCTTATTCGGTCACTGACTTCTACTGGAAATAAAATTTACCGAATCCTCATGAGTGTTTCCCGCCTTATTAAACCAACATTACATGGCAACTGACCCAAATCCACTTTCTATAATTCTGACCTTCAGGGTAGTAAAAACAATGGAAATTTATATTTGCGTAGCTTATTTGTTTCTTAAGTTTGAAATTTTATTTTTTATCATTTTGATATTCCTGAAAAAAAAAAAAAACTTACATAAGGTAGAACATGTTAAATTGCGAAATGAAATCTACCACTGAGCTCTATCTCCCTTGAAAGAATCTGAGTCATTCTTTCTTCAGCGAGAAACAAAACAATTTCTACCTTCGAGTGCCTCCTTCCTTCCATACAGCAAGGGACAGAGTTTAGACTGAGGCTCTGCCCTATATTCTTCCTTCCTGCGTGCCGCAAGAAAATGATTTTTTTTTCCGTCACGAAAAATATGTGATTACATTGTACGTAAGATCAGGCATTTAGAGACTTGTTCTGTGACAACAATGCTAGAAAGAAACAAGCAGAGCACATGAGCAGAAGGTAACATCAAGTACTCTATGACTTAGACTATGTTGTCACATCTCTCATGGACATCAACCAGGGTAGCAGACTCCATATTTATATAAGTAAAATTTTTGTTCAGTCCTTCCTCATTCGTATGCGAGAATAAATGTTTATAATTGTTTCTGTATTTTTTAAAAAAAGCATTTTTCTTCGTATTAATTGGGAAGACACGTGACTTTGTGACTAGATTATAGAGGTAAGCACCGTGTCCTTCATGTGCACAATACAATAGCCAATGTGACAAATATACGTTCCAGACATGTGGCTATTGAACTAATGGAAACACCTAAAAATGCAACTTTCCTATTTCGTACAGCAAGAGACCATCGTTAACCTGCAGAACAGATCTGATTCGTCGTTGAAAGGATATGTGTTAAATAGTTACTAGTAGATTATTACGCAATTCATCTTATAATGCAGCATTCGGTCCCATCAGCAAGGATGGAGAAGAATATCTGTGCCGGGTTCTGAGCTCAAGATCTGGCAACAAGCGTTAAATAATGTTGAGATCTGTGGAGTTTGGTTATACCGGGTAGTTTGGTAGATGAATATCAACCGGTTTCACACCTTCACTTCATAAAAATCGAACAGCTCCACGCTGTTCCTCCTCGGTACAACTGTGTAGTGGTGCAGCAATATTGAGTCAGCTGTTACACAGCTCCAACTCCATCTACAGACACTGCTTCGTATTACTATCTTGGAAAGTCGTCAAGGATTGTGTCTGCAAAATGGCACTTCTGCTGTTTTCATTCGATACTCCCTCGTATCTTTTGCGGGTTAGCAATAATCAAACTGGCTAAAAAACTTTTCGAAAGAAACACAAACATGCACAATCCTGTATTGTTAGTATGGTGAGAGCCCAAGGGAGCAGCCTACAGAATTGGCAATGTTGGTTTGTCATTTAATATAGGGCGCCTTTCAAGTGTAGAGTCCAACAAATTAGTGTTGGAAAATTTGTACCTAGGTAGATTGAAAACAAAGAATTTACAACTATTTTCCTTCATTTCATTGATTTCGTATGCTTACCCATAAAATAGTTGACCTATGACTCCGGATTTTCGATACACCTTGTATATGCTATATTACAAGGCTGAGTTATAAATCTTGTAATATTTCCACAACCTAAATATGTGATCGAACATAAGTATAATTAAACTGGCCCAAGAGGAAGTATACCAAGCGGACTATTTAATTTGGAGGCTTCCCTCTCCGTCATTATCTTCAGTCAGATTTTAGTAGCAGTGACGATAAATACTTACGTCATACACATCTGATACATGAACTGCTAGTTTATGAACTCGAACTCGTGAATAACGTTTCGGCACAACCCAAAACATTTGTCATGCGAAAGGGGAAGGTGCAGTGAGCCACAAAACAGCTGCTCGTTGTTTCCAGAAATAATTATCATGCCGGTTGTAAAAATGTCGAAGATCAGCCAAGATTCGGACGGACTCTCAGGTTAAATTCTGAGATCATACTATACGCCATTGAGGAAAGCTCATCCATCAGCAGACGAAGAACTCGGCATGTCTAAGTCCATTATAGTGCGTCACCGTACGAACTGTCAGGAACTACCGCATTGTGTCACAAGTTGACTCCGGCTCAGGCCCAGGAGAGAGTAGGTGTGCTACAACTTCTGCAAAATCCGCTTGATGTACGATTCCTGAAACGGATTGTCAGATGGGATAAAAAGTGGGTGTTTTTTTTTTCGAAATACGAATGTGCATTTAATTTGAGTTGAATTTGAGTTCAGTGTTCCTTTAGTAGTCAGGCTATATGAGGCGTTGACGTACAGCTTAGCGTTGGATCCGAACCACATGAGCTCTCGTCGGAAAACGATTGTGCAAACACAGTGATTAAGCAAAGATCGACTTCTGGAACCCGGCCGTCAAACAGAGAAGTTTCGAACATAAAGCCATGTTCTGGAACTACGAAGGGGTAATTCACTTCTAGTTCGTTCCTAACGATCGTACCATCAACACCAACCTTTATTTCGAACTGTTAGGGTGTATGTGCAGAGGTTGATTCAGTTATGTTGAGCCGAATTTGAATGTGCCTCTTACCTAGTAAATTTCATTTTTCACCACCAGTTGTGTTCTATCTGCACGTCACTTCTACTTGCTATTGTCCGGCATCAAAAGTTTCCATTGTAGAAGACTGTGTTACAGGTGGACTCGGATATTGCATCCCACTCCACTTTACACATGCCGGAGGCGGTGCAGACTCGACGATGGGCTAGGCTCCATTTGAGGAGTCCGAAACACAATAGTCCACTGGGTTGGCATCTGGACTTTTGACAGGGATGTCGGACAAGGGAATTGCTACAATTCTAGTTTTTGTACCATACGGTGATAGAATTCCTGCGATGTTTTTGTCGTGTGCCTTGTTTTAGTGCAGTTCAACCTGGTTCATGTCTTTTTGCACAATGCTATGATTTATTTCTGCTAAATTTTAGTCAGGACATGAGTCTGGTAATACGCAGCATCAATTTTGACGTTTTGTTCCACCTTTCGGAGATGCAGTTTCTCCTGACAAGAAACCGTCTACAATCATTAACCATTTCAGGAAAATTTCTCTGTTTGCAATGGTACGAACTTTACCACAGTCTGTGAAGTAGATCCATGCCTCAACAATGGTAACAACAAACTTCCACCGACCACCGCGACATGGCATTCATACTGCCTTCTGCAGTTCCTTTTTCGCTGAGCCATATGACACGATCTCAGGATATGCACACTGCTCTTGCGAACGATTGTCAGGCGTAAATCCCTGTGAATGGCGCTGTTATTTTCGACTGCGATGGGCGGGATTTGCTGGCCATCGCACGCTGATGGGAGAGATGATTTTCGGAGGTTGCCATACGCCGAACCCCACACAATAGCAGCGGAATCCTCTTCACGGGAGGTCGGTTTCTAGTTGCTCACGTCGACGTTGTGGGGCCAGGACTTTGTGCCGCGTATTTCCGTATAAAACGATTCAGAGTGACACGACGTACACAGAAATTACAAACTTTACATATTTGATATTTTTACGATACACGATGACGTGAACTTAGAATGGAAAAGAGCCACAATGAACCCTTTGTAGAGGCTGTTCAGTTTCGGCGGCATCAGACTACGTTCGACCACACTGCTCTATTGATTGATTAACGAGATACTGTGGTGTTCATCGTGGCAATCCATGGCAATCCATAGCATTCGCGGTACAGTTACACATTGAATTCGGCTCAATATAAATGAATGAATCTGTGTATGCTCACTAAGCTAATATATCCTGCATCGGTGAACTGAAAGCGCGCTTGCTGCAACAGGATAACGCAAAACCACATTCGACTCCAAAAATGCAACAAAAGATCCAAAAACATGATAGCATCAAACATATAAGCTTGACCTTGCCCCTTCAAAGTACTACCTGATTCAGTCCATGAAGCACTTCCTGAGATCACGATGCTTTATTAACCAGCAGAAAGTGGAAACTGACTTCTTTGTCTCTAAGGAAAACACGTGTTATCGACGTGGAATCGAGAAACCAAGAAGGTGGCTGCTGCAGACAGTCCAACGCTAGGGTCTATACTTTGAATGTTATCCTGCTTTCATTGTACTGTAATAAATATTAGTATGTTGTGTACCAGAATGTTACAAGATTTATGATACACCTTGTAATTTTTCTGATATATTATATAATGATATACGCATAGGATTGTAGGGCTGTATTTTGCTAACAAGCTGATCGCAGCACTGAAAATTCCACAAAATTTTTAAGTATAGGGTATACGTCGGAAACAAAAATCCATATATGAGACGTACAACTATCAATATATTTCACTGACCTCAACAAAATGATATGGATATTCATGCGTAGTTTTTTTTTTTTTTTTTTTTTTGAGAAAAACAAAATTTTTGTAAACTTGAAAATTGATGCTGTACGATAATTACACCACCTATTAAGAATAACACTGAAGTGTACCGTCATCAAACTTTTCACTATGACACTCTGAAGATTCCAAATACTGGCGTCGTTAGCTTTTTAAATCCGGGTGGGGGGTCGGATGAATCAAAATCAAAATCCTCTTTCCGATAAAAGTTATATATACAAAGTAGTATAGTTTCTTTTATAATATTCTACTAAAATGTGGGGGGACGCGTCCCCCGACCTTGTGCCAAGATATACAGGGTGGCCTAAAAGTGGGTACACATCCCTGCATTGATCAAGTATAACATTCTAGTTTATGGGTTTATTTGCTTCAGCTCTTCCGAGCTTAAGATGTAAATAAAAACACATTAAGAACAAATAAAGAAACTAGGTCTACCTGAAGGATAACAATAAGAAAATATATCAAATGCAATGAGCTGATCAATACAGTACTGTATACCTACTTTTGGACCACCATGTATTAATCGGAAGACGACAGTCGAGTTGAACAACCAGTCGAGTGAATACTTACTCGCTCTGAACAGTGACTGAGGAATGTAGATCAAACGAAAAGACAACAGTCTCCTGCATGAGTTGACAGCTAAAACAAGAATAAACATGACTGCATATCATTGATATAGCAAGCAGCAAGAGCAAAGAGTACTTACAGACTTTTTTTTTTGTCAAGTGTGCATTTTGACTTTCCTCGCCTTCTGCTGATAGCGGAATTCTTCACCAGAGCTGCTGTGCGTGTGATAAGACAGTGTTAGAACTAGAGGAAAGAATCGAGCTTGAGAGCCTTGACTGGACTAAGCATTAATCCTACTTTATTTTACTTCACAACAACAAATTTTCAGTTGAATTTATGAACAAAACACCTCCTAGAGTATGACGTTATTACTTAATACTTAGAGCCCCTTTTGCTTAAAAACACAAAACGCGCTTTGTTGTGTGTTATGGTATACTAAAGGACTAACTATTCCCAAAATTTCAGAGTTTTTCATCCAGGCCCATTGGAGATATTGGACAGTGAAACATGCTAAATTGGCACAATTCCTCAACTTTAGGATTTTTTCCCAGGCCTTTCGGAGGAGCTATATAGGTCTGTAAATTTTGTATATTAACTTATGACCCCGGACTACATGCACACAGGAATTCAAACCTCTACCTCAATTGTTTCCTTTTCCCAAACATATTTTCAATGTCCAAAAATGTTGCTAGTTCAGACGCTGATTTTATCCCCCTTCAAGTGATTTTAGGCAAAAATGTTAAGAGATCAAAGTTTTAGCTCTGGACGAGTTGGAGACGTCTAGCAATTTTTAATTTGGTAGAACAAATACATGCTAAGATATTCAAAACAACGTAAACGCCTAAAATAAAAATAAAAAACGCAAAATGGCAGTAGCCGTTGTTTCGCCATGGGATTTTATAGAAAATAATTAAATGTGGTTTTGAAGAACCTTGATATAGGATAAAAATTCATGAAAAAAAAAATAGATTTTTCGGAGATAGTCGAGCGACACATGCTTGATCACTTAGAATGGATTGACTCAATAATGGAAAGATTTTTTTCAAAAGCGCCTCTTATGATTTCTTTATTTATTTTTTATAAATCAACATTTCTTAAACAACTCTCCTGTAGTATAAGTCGTTTCTCTTGGACAATTCCTGAAGTGCTAATTTATTCTTGAGGTTATTGTTTCCGGACGATTTTCTCCAGGATTCCGACAATTTTGTTCGCATTCGTACATCATATATAAATGTTCCAATAACAAACATACAAATATGATACGAGAAATTTTCATTACAATTCTACAAATTCGACATAAATCTTTTTGCATATATAATAAATCCACAAGGCATGCTTTGCTTTTGAGGGGTGAATCTTCTTCCATATAAAGTTTTCCGAAAACGATTAATATTGATGTAACTTTATTCATAGCTCATAAATAAATGTTTCCGTATTAATTTCAGCCTCATGTGATTCATTTTAACAAGTGAATGTGAGAAAGTTTAGCGCCCTGTAACTTTCGTTCTACTGGAAAGAATTGCTTATTTAGTTACGTATTGCATATGTAAAAGAAATCACTGTTAAGTAAATTGTTTCTATTGGTGTTGGTCTTCTAATAGTGACACAATTCTTTTAACAATGAGATAATTATTTTTAACAGTGACATAATTATTGTTGTCAGTGACACAGTTCTTTTAACAGTGACACAATTCTTTTAACAATGACACAATTCTTTTAACAGTGACACAGTTCTTTTAACAATGATACAATTCTTTTAACAATAGCACAATTCTTTTACCAGTGACACAATTATTGTAATACTGATACAATTCTTGTAACAGTAACACAGTTCTTTTAATAGTAACAAAATTCTTAACAGTGACACGATTCTTCTAACAATGACACAATTCTTTTAACAGTGAAACATATTTTTTTGTAAAATTATTGTTTTATTGTTATTGTTTGGCTATTCAATAGTATTAAAGGAACACAGTAGACTTATTATGGTTACTGTGGATTTCATTGGTGTAAAAAGGAAAAAAAAAAAACTCTCGTATTATTAGTGCCTCATACTGAAATACTTTTGCCGCAATATTCTCTGGTAAAGTAACAGATTGTATCTATTGCTGTTGCTTTTCTAACAGTGACACAATTCTTTTAACAACGACTTTATTATTTTAACAATGACAGAATACTTTTAACAGTGACGCAATTCTTATAACAGTGACACAATTCTTATAACAGTGTCACAATTCTTTTAACAGTGACACGATTCTTTTAACAACGACTTAAATATTTTAACAATGACACAATACTTTTAACAGTGACACAATTCTTATAACAGTGACACAATTCTTTTAACGGTGAGACAATTATTTTAAACAGTGACACAATTCTTTTAACAGTGGCACGATTCTACTAACAGTGACACAATTCTTTTAACAGTAAAATTATTTTCACAATTCTTTTACACATACTACTTGTGAAATTATTTTTATTGTTGTTGTTTGGCTGCAAAACATATAAGAAACACAATAGGCTATGTTATGGTTGTTATGGATTCCATTGATATAAAGAAAGAATCATATTATTAGCGTTCCATTCTGAAATACTCTAAACCTTTACCGCAATATTCTCTGGCAAAAGAATCTTATAGAAAGCGAAGAGAGAGAGAAAGTAGAACTGAACTCCGTATACGTTTCTTCTTCATCTTCAATTTTCATAGCAAAAGGGAAAAAGAAGAGAAGAAAGAGGGGAAAAGGACGCTATGATTTCATCCAAGAATCCTTGGGAGTTTTTTCCTCCTTTTTTCCCCTTATGAAGCGTATATTAGGTATCGAGAAAACTGCGAATGTGTGGACGAGGAAGAAAGGAAGAAAGAAAGAAAGAGAGAAGAATGATTTAAGAAAAGATAGCAATAAATTTTTCTTATCCCTTCTACCGTTTCCAGCGCTTTTTTTTTTAATGGGACAAGTTCATAAACCATGTTGTAATTTAAAAACTTCGGAAGCGTGAAGACGGAGATTTCAAAATTTGCTGGGAGGATTGGGGTAGACACCAGCTGGAGCTGTTTTTAGCCATAAGAAGAAAGAGAGTTGATAGGAGTTTTCCACCAGGCCCGCGGTGACGTAAGAATCCTTTCAGAATTGCGTATTCTTCCCTTTTCTCTTCTCTTCGTGGAGAAAAATGCGAATAGAAGCCGTAGGTCTCTCGTAGACTTCAGTACAAGAATTATACTGGTGCTCAGGTCTATGTAGCTGGTAGTCGTCCAATCATAGAAACAAATTGTTTAAC
Source organism: Thermobia domestica (assembly GCF_964235325.1). Lineage (NCBI taxonomy): Eukaryota > Metazoa > Arthropoda > Insecta > Zygentoma > Lepismatidae > Thermobia > Thermobia domestica. Next base: position 150,380,224 of record NC_137454.1, on the reverse strand, counting down.
AGCCCCTTCTTTCTGACTTTGGTTTTTGAAAATAGACCTACTCGCACACCTAGTAGATAGATGAACCGAAGAGAAGAAGGAAGAAATACAGTATCGTGTACTTATAAAATACTATATGCGTCATATTAAATTTAATATATTTCACAATAAACTAACATGTATTCCTACACGGGAAATATTTTACGTTTCTTCTTCTTACATCTTTTGCATAGTGTTTATCTGGACTCTTAAGTCTCCGATGACATTCGAACAACTTTTATAGGCTCTTCAGTGAACCATTTTGAATTTTTTTTCATTTTAGATCATATAAACATAAACTGCTGAAACATATGTTTAAGTGAAAAGTCTAAATACCAAATGTCATCTATGTAACTTAAAGGTATTCCTAGATATGAAGCTCTTTCGCAACCTACATTTCTTTCTCTTCTACGTCAAATATTTAAAAAAAAAAATCCTTCCTTAGTGGTACCGTACGTCACAAATGCTATGTACAGTCCAAAATCTAAGTTTCTAGCTTAAAGCAGTTTGGTCTAGGCGTTGATCAGACAGTCAGTTAAGACTAGTATTACCTACGAGACGAGTCTTTTGAAAATTCGAGACGAGACGAGAATTATGACGATTCTTGTCCCATTTTCGAGACGATTCGCGTGCTCAACACTTCTGGTCTCAAACACTGCAAACACTATTACACGATCCATGGTATAAAAACTACAAGTTGGTAGTGATTGTACGAACTTAATGAAAAACATTTATCAACATTTAAAGATATACAATTCATTTTACATGGTTGAAATGTGTTATAAGACACCCTTCGTCAAAAAGTTCTGATAACTTCTAGATTAAATGAGATGTTCGAGTTTTACGTCGCACGGTTATGCCGGTTAGGCTAAAGGAGACGGTAATGATGAAAAATGAATGAAATGGTGGATGAAGAAAGTGGGAAAACCCTGAGAAAGCCCACGCATATGGTTTTTGTCCACCATAAAGTTCACTTGGCGCGAGCTAGGATCGAACCGGGGACCCCATACCCCAAAGGTGAACGCTCTTCCACTGAGCCACCGCAGGTCCCTAACCTCTCGTTGAAATTAAGAGGAAAGTTAAGGCATACATTTTGTACATGAATTTTAGAAAAATAAGACAAAATCGTGAGACAAGACGAAACGGGAAAGAATTCTTCGAACATCGAGACATCTGCAAAATTTACAAAACGTGATGAGGAAATCTTATTCCTCTTTTCGTCTTGTGGTCAACACTAGTAAGGATTTCTTTCATATAAAGACAGAGTTTTGAGAACAAGTAATGAAAGTCTTGTGATTTTCAATATGGGAACTTTATAGTGTGTCCAGGGAAGGGGATGGCTGTAATGAGGATCTAAAGTAAGAATCACGAAACAAGAAGTCATTTTGAAATTGAACTCGCATACGCCGGCTCACACAGACACAGGTTCATAATGTTCAATTGGTCTCATGCTTACTAATATCAACGAGGCAACGCAACTGACTCAGATTCGCACTCTCTCGAGCTCGAATTCGCACTCTTTAACTGAATTCGGCTCGCGCTCACAAAAAGCTCAGCTCGTTATCTTCAGTGAGGTTTGCACTCGCGCTCACAAAGAGTTCAGGCTTGCTATTTTCAATGATGTTTGCACTCGCGCTCACAAAGAGTTCAGACTTGCTATTTTCAATGATGTTTGCACTCGCGCTCACAAAGAGTTCAGGCTTGCTATTTTCAATGATGTTTGCACTCGCTCAGACTCGGAAGTAGGCTTATAAGACTCATATTTACTTATAAGACTTATAAGACGTATTTACTAAACTCGAGGCCGATTGGATCCTGGAGCTGAGTTCCTAAGTTTAGAGATCTCCGCCGAGTTTAGTGAAACTTGATGTTTTGTGGCCTGGGAAACGGAAATCTTGTTTACAATGATGCTTTTATTATTGTCCCCTTCCTCTCATATTCAAAGAGATATATGTATTCTATCCAGGAACGTAAGCATAGGGAGAGGTTCACTTGGGGCACCAAAGTAAAGAACCTTTAACCTAGTAGGCATTTTCGAAAGTTGGCAAACAGCATTTTCGAAAGTTGGCAAACAGCATTTTCGAAAGTTGGCATACAGCATTTTCGTAAGTTGGCATACAGCATTTTCGAAAGTTGGCATACAGCATTTTCGAAAGTTGGCAAACAGCATTTTCGAAAGTTGGCAAACAGCATTTTCGAAAGTTGGCAAACAGCATTTTCGAAAGTTGGCATACAGCATTTTCGAAAGTTGGCACACAGCATTTTCGAAAGTTGGCATACAGCATCTTCGAAAGTTGGCAAACATCATTTTCGAAAGTTGGCATACAGCATTTTCGCTAAGTTCAATGTCTACATAATACAGACCCACCGTATGCCACCGAGTTCAGGTCTCCGTTGTTTTGTAAGATTCACCAGAAAAAATGTGGGTACTAAGTAAACTTTTGTGTATCGAGATTGACAGGTACAATTGCAGAGTTATATGAAAATCGCTAGATGATAGGAGACCTAGAACTTAAGTTCATTGCAGCTAACATTACTCATAAGAGTTTTTTATTAACAATAAGGACGGAATATGATACAAAATTAGAAATTTTAGTAAAATAAACTCTGAAATCTGCATTCTGTTAAAGTTGTTTGTATCTAATATCAAAAAAGATAAATATCAAATTTTGCAGTGTAGTCAATTGAACACTGATAATCTTGATTTACCCTTTGTTATTTCTTATCAATGTCAGCGTTGATTTTATTTTCCGTAAACTAAATAACCTCAAATATACGTTGTAATGATGAGACATATATCACTTTTGCTCTTAAAATGGTATATGTCTTTCGTCTCTATCATTAGTCTCCAGTTCTTTCATTCATAAGTGCTGGTGTCATTACGGTAGTTTCGGATTTTGTTGTGTTTCCGAACTGACGACATTATTTAGATTCCAACATGGAAGCTGTTTGCAGCCTCAAAGGGCATGAGAAGCCTGATGTTGAAGAATGCCTTATCTCTAAGGAAAGAAGAAGTGAGAGGTTAACATGTAACATTGAACGAGGTCTAGAGTTCGAACGAGTGAAACTTGCAAGACAAAAAATAAACTGCTTGACACGGACAACAGATCGACAATCAATTGGATCCAAGCAATGGTATCGTATCATCAGGAGTCAAAGTACTATAGTGGCGTAAGTCATGTTTTTCATCCTTCACAAGCAAGCCTAAGATTCAGCAACTACAAAAGAGAGCTAACAGCTCAGGATCCGTAAATTGCATATCGCCCAAAAAGCTGAGAATCTCAACATCAACAGTCAGTTGGGAGCTTTGTATCTTTTGCCAGAACTCTAATATTAAAGGAACGTTATGCTCTGTGACCACATTTAATATGGTTAACCATATACTGAATTTGTCCCATATGATTTACACGTCCGTACACAACTAGCTGGAGTTAATGATCTTATCGCAGCGGAAGGAAAATATTATCCAAACTGCTTCAAAAAGTTTCAGCAAAATGCATCAAGAAGTCAACAACATTAAGCTGAAACAAGTATTTCCTATGGAATGGTTAATCAGTAAAATCAAAGAATCTGCAAGCAAGGGACACATTATTCAACTAAATGACAAGTAGAATAGATACTGTGACTTAGCAGTAAAAGCACATTATTAGGTACCATCATCATATAAGAGTAGAAGAGTCACATTCAAGGAAAAGCTTCAAATCTATGTCAGGATTGTTATGACTTCATTGCAGTGCCAAACCAAGATGTATTGCTTGTTCCTAAGAAATTTGGACATGTACCTATTTTAGATGTCATTTCAGAGGAGGAAGAGGAGGAAAAAGAACAAAATCGGTTGCGCCAACTGAAGAAAAAACGATAAATTTTAGGGACGTGCTACCTCAAAACAAGTATCTACCTTTACATCTGTGTATGAAGCAGATACAAAAAACTGGGAAGATAAAAACAGCGAAAACTGATAGGAACATTATGCAGGACTCGTTGTTGCATATAAAGCAGGACGTCTAGTCAATCTTAACATTATGGCGAACGAACTGTTCATTGTTTCTCTATCTCTGACAGAAGCAAATGGGCAGCTTCGCTCAGGCTCAAAAACAATTCTTATTGGAATATTGACTGATTGTATTCCTTGTCCCAACACACTTGACGACAAAGACTTTGACGGCGAATCACAGCTCATCATTAATGGACAGGCCAAAGCAGATCTCACTAAATTTCTCTCACATCAGCTGATTCTGTAACTACCGTGCAACAAGACCGTAGTTGTGGTAGGTACTTCAGTGGTGAGAAGGATCGAAGCTTCTGATGCAATCCTTGACACTAATGACTTGCAGGTTAAACACGAAGAAGCTGATTCCAGGATTATTTTACACTGCGTTAAAAGCAGAACAAGAAGCATTGTTGTCTCGACAAGAGACACTGATATCTTAGTCCTTCTAGTTTATTACTTTCACATGATGTCATGCCAGAAGCTCTCTGGATTAAACCAGAACATCAAGGAGCAGAAAGCACATTCTAGTTCACACCATTGTTGAAAAGCTGCAGATGGAACCACAAGTTCTCCAGCTTCTTCCAGTTTTTCATGTTATTACTGGATGTGACTCAACTTCTTACATTACTGGACATACGAAGAAGACGTGCTGGGATATGTTTGCATAGCATAACCATCTGCTGAGAGAATTAAGAACTGATACAATCCTTAAGAACCACACCATTAGGAACGCTGAAATCTTCTTCTGCAAAGTGTATGGCGCGCTGAATGCTGACAACATCAATGAAGTTCGGCCTAGTATATTCGTTAAGAGCATTACCATAGTGAAACTGCCACTAACAGAGATTATCTTTACTTTCACATACAGCGTTCTCATTACCAGACGTTAGTGTGGAGACAAGCTCATTTGAAAAACCGAGTTCAGCCTTCCCTTTTAACAATGGGATGGAAAATGGAGAATTGTTCACTTGTCCCTCATTTATTAACATTACCGCCAATTCCAGACACTTATGAGGAGTTGTTTACCTGTACCTGTAGCACTGGATGCAAGGCAGTATATGTGAATAACGGTCATACCAAGTTTGACGCAGATACGTTGAGCAGTAAGGAATACATAGGGAAAAATAATTTTGCCATAGGTTGGTAACACTGGCAATTGGGTGCTTGACCATTGTAAACCAAACACATGCACGGCGTCTTCCAAATGTAGGAAGTAGAGTGACACTTGTATGAATCAGTAACTGAAATTTGATCGGAATTGTAACGTTCGAGTTGATATAAAATCAACAGTTTGGTACAAGACATCACGTACTTCACATATGTGTATTATCATTAGAAAATATCAAATACCCTACAAACCGATGTAGTGTCATTTCATGGAAATAATGTTCCTAGGGTGTCGAATAATGTTCATATCAAGTTTGGCGCAGATACGTTGAACGGCAAGAAATACATCGGAGAAAATAACTTTGTCATAAGTTGGTAACACTGACAACTGGGTGCTTGAAGGTTTTGAGTCCAGCATTCGCTTTTCTAGAGCATCGAATAATATTCATGCCAACTTTGATAGAAATGTTGTTGAGCGATGTGCAAACTTTTGTCGAACAAACACATATTTTGAGTTCTGTATGTTACAAAAAATACTTTCGACCGCCATTTTGTTTTTAGTGAATTTTTGAGAAACAGTGAATGTGAGAAGAGTGTCAGCCTGGCATACGGCAGACATGACTTCAACAACAACAAATCATACTGAAACAACACTTGGAAGTGTTTTTTCCTCACAAATGCCTAGCCAACATTATCCTTGAAGATTTCTCCATATGCGCACCTGAGTACAATGCCTAGAGGTGTAGTGAAACAGGAGCGAAGTAAAGCGACGCTCCGGCACAGCTTTTGAGGAAGGAGCGAAGCTCCCATAAGGAATCAGAGAAAAATTATTGCTTTTTTACTTAAGGAAAAATGAAGTAGAAAATTAATTAGTATATGGATAATCAGCTTCACCTTCCAAACCTAAATCTAAAGTGTACCCTTCCAGAATGTTCGATATTTCTTGTTCGTCCATTTTACTTCCTTCATACAGCACCACTTCCGTGAAATAAAATAGTTTTCAGCGTAACATATTCCTGTTTTATCGAGCGTGAGACGGAGTACAGTGGCTCAGTGGTGAAGCGCTTACGTCTCATGCATAGGGTTCCTGATTCGACCCCTGGCCAAGTAAGTTTGTGGTAGACAACAACGTGTACGTTTGTTTTCTCGGGATACTCCCATTTTCTTAGTCATTCTCATTCCACCAAATTTTCCATCATTATGCACTTGCCTTAACCATATATCTTCCTTAGAATGCAAGGCATAATAAACTGAAAAAAAATCATTTCATTTCATTTTATCGAGCTTGCTGCACTCAAACGCAGAAACTGGATCACAACAATCAATCCGCAAGAAGTTCGTTGACTTTCTGTATCTCTTAGAAGTGAGCCTTAATAAGTATGTATTTCACATAACCGACACTCTACCCCAACACACAATAAGCAGTGATGCCAACCCGTGGGAAAAATCCCATTTTGTTGGCTTTTTTGACAATTTCTTCAGTGTTGAATTCAGGGAGTGGCGGAGCTACGAAATCCCCCTCAGGGCGTTTCTCCAATTGAGCCGAACCTGGGTTCCAGTACTACTTTCACACTCACCGTTTATCAAATCCCTAACCCCCCTCCTCTTTGGGGCAAATCTACAACCATCGCTAGTTGAGATTATTTGATGTCTATATCGTCATGTAAGGCGTAAATGGAAACTACAAAGATTTTGAGTTTCTCAACGACTTAAAAGTGATTAAATTAGATACAGTCTTGTATCTAAGATAGCTCGCAACGAGTAAAAGAATATACAAATTTATATCCATTTAAAGTGCGGAAGTGTGAAATGGGTCTAAGGAAGACACAGAAACACACACACACACACACATAAACGATATGTATTTAAAAAAAAAGAAGAAAATAAAGAAACGAGCGTGCTATGCGAGTCTTTATAGTTTTGGCAAGATAACCAGTTTCTCTCCTCTAAAGAAAAAAATGTGCGTAGGAAAATACTGTCTGACGCATTAGCTCTGGTGGCCCTCTCTGGAATATGATAATAATAATAATACTAATAATGATAAGGAGGAACCAGCAATCACAGGAGCTAGCATATATCATTGTTGTTCTGGTATGTGGCTCAGAGAGAGAGAGAGAGAAAAAAATCATTTTCTCTACGTTTTCTCATTTCTTTGTCGTTAAAAGACCGTAATCCGTCTCTCTTTAAAAATGAGGCAATTAAAATTCTGTAATTACCCATTATATTTTTTCCCCTCTCTTGAAAATTAAAAAAAAAGAAGAAATGAAAAGAAAAAGAAATGAAATATAATGTGACATTTATGAGGTTTGGAGGTAAGAAATATGATGTACTGAACACTATGATGACATCTTGTTACAAACTCAGATATATATTTTTTTCTCTTACTACAAGAAAGAATATTAATGACATCCTGTTAAGTTGGTCGTAACTTTAAGAGACCAAAGACAGAGAGACAAAGATAGCAAAACATACTGACTTAAAGATATTCGGAAACAAAGTTTCCGAATGGAGAGAAAGAAAATAATATAACGTGAACTTCTCGAATATGTTCTTTGCCACCGAATAGAGTACAAAATAATTAACTGGGCTGAGCTGTCCTCACATTATACAATACGTATTGGGAAGAAGCTTTCAACCACTTATTTATTTATTATAGTGATCGCACGGAGTCGTGAAGCTTGAACTAAATCTACAAATTTCAGCATCCAATAGAACGCGAGGGTGTGTTCCAGTCGTCAACCCCCCACCCCTGAAATTTTGTTAGTGTCATCTCTCGCGCTATACGGAGAACATCTCCTTGAAGGTACAGTGTTGTCGGATTGCCACTAAGTTTCGTTTTGTTTATTTTTGTTGTTATCGTTGTTTTATATTTTTTGCTATTATTATTGTTAGCATATTCGAATAATTGTTAATATTCGTGTTATACTTCTTTAAGTGCTGTACTTTTGTCGCTCGTTCACTACGTCTTCTAAATTTGGCAACATTGTTGGTGCATTTCTGTCGTTTCACATTTTCTCTAGTGTTCGTTCGGAAAGCAGCTCCATGAATCTTTCCGAATCCTCCTCATCCGATGCATCAAATGTGAGGCAAAGCAGTTCTATGATTGGTGTAAAGCTCAGCCTTTAAAAGTCGTCGCAGTCACTGTAATATTTTGTAAATACTAAATAGTTTACTTAGTAAGTTTTTCCCATACCGGAACTGATGATACGGTTTTGTAACCTAGGTATTTTGTGAGACAGTAGTGGACCGGTGAAGAGGACTCCCTTTGGAGCATTTTTCCGATCGGGCTTAACGTGGGTTACCAGTATTATCACAATACTAGCTTCACCGATTTCAAAGTCCCCTCCGGGACTTTGAAAGCTGTATTCAAAGTCCCTTCCGGAAGAAATATTTTGAAATCATCAATGGTTGGAGGCGATTTAATATGGTGGGGAAGGCTATATACGTTATGAGGTGAGGATTATTCTCGCATTATAGTCTGTCTACTCACCAGTCGCATTATAGTCCGAATTAAAGCCTCGGTTGTGGTTCGGAGTTCACGTTAATACAGTATAGTCCTGAAAACTCGGCCTAATGTTATTGGCGCCGATTTATCTGTAAGTGGGGGGGGGGGGGGATTCAGATGCAGAAGGCATATATGAAGATTTTAAGACAAATTGCATTCAAATTATGCCAAATATATATTAATAAATACAATGCGGGGGCCCACATGAGATTTGAGGGGCTCGGACCCCCGGCCCACAGGATCGGCGCCCTTGCCTAATGTGGACCGAACGGTGGTCGAGTTTGTGAAAGGAATGGGGTTAAAAAAAGAATAAGTAGGCTACGAGAGTTTCCTCAGAAAATACAGTACTGTGCTTTGTATGTATTAGTTGCTTGAGAATACAATAGAGAATAAACTGCCTAATTACCCTTAAACAAAGGAAAATTATGTACTTTATGAAAAAAAAAAATGAAATGAAATCTTTGAGTTTTACGTCCCACGGTTATGCCGATTAGGCTAAAGGAGACGGTAATGATGAGTAATGAATGAAATGGTGCAATGAAAAAAGTGGGAGGAAACGGGAGAATACCGAAAAAAACCCATTTGTACTTTATGAAGATATACAGCCTTTACTATACATTGAAATGAAAATTAATGAATACACACTGTATAGTAACTTACCTGATAACACAGACATCAGAAAATTATCCGGCATTGACCTTGAACGGGGTTTGCGCGCGGAGTTTTTTCGCTTGCCAGAGTGTGGTCGAATTATCCGGAGTGCCGGGTTATCGAGTGTCGAGTTTTCGGAACTCTTCTGTAGTTGGTTCTTCCCTTCATAACCTCGATATTGCATATGGACGTAAGCCTCAAGCTCTTAAGCATGTTCTATATTGTTTTGTTTGTTCATTGACTGACATTTAACGTTTCGTTTGGATATGGGGGTTTTATGAGACGGGACCTACTGTTGAAAGTATGATTCGAACTACTACTTGGGTTTGTTTACAAGTAAATACCTACTACCAGGAATCGCACTAGGGACCATACATACAAAAAGCACGCGCTTTCGTCTCTTGGCCACAAAGGATACGAAATTTGGAATTACACTGTGTTGGCATTATTTAAACTTAAAAAACAATAAGAAGAGTTTACGAAGACGGTTATAGAATACCACTGTTTCCTGGTCCAGTGCCTAGTGTGTGTGTGTGTGTGTGTGTGTGTGTGTGTGTGCTTTTAATGCATGAAATTCTTGGTTCGATTGCAAGTAAGAGAATATTGAGTCCACTACAGTGGTTCAAATCCCAAGTTAAACTGTAAATCTACATCTCATATAACCACGATGCTGAAAATGAACGTTAACCTTAAACAAGCAAGTAAAGCTGTAGCAGTGGATCGCCTGATGATGCTGGATCCACGCAGATAAATCTATGGACATCGAATCCAGAATCACACACAATAATCACTAGAACTGTCAAATAATTAAAAATAAGTAGTACCGCCAATAATATTTTCGACTGTTTACTGCAAAACAACATTCTCCTAAGCAGTGGTGCCCACCCTCCCTTATGTCCATGACGCACCCCCCCAATTGTCTACCCGTAGGTATTCTTCCATGAAAAAAAATCTTCTTTTCGATTAATTTTTACACTCCCTCAAACATATTTATATAGATTTTTAACCCCCCCAAATATTTCAATGACGCACTTTGCGACATAGCTCCCCCCTTATGGGCACCCCTGCTCCTAAGATGTACTACTGCGTGCAATTCACATTCAATATGCTGGATCTGCTGATAAACAAGAAGTTAATGTCTTTTATTCTATTGTGAACAACTCAAGTTATAAGCTTAGTATTTTTAAGATAATAACTCTAGTAGAGGTGTAAATGATTGAACTGTCACTGTTCTCAATGTCTACTGTCAGGCAGCTTTATGAAATCCGTTTGGAGTAATTTCCTGAAAGAATTTGATCTATGAAAAGAAACTATTTAGCAACAGTTTTCTCACGCAATACTTTGTAACTGTTCTTGTAAGTTATACCACAACTAACTTTTTCTTTCTCACGACAAAAGGAATGGACATACGTTTATAATAAGAAAGAAGTTTTACTATTTTAGCAAAGTTATATATTATAGTTTTTCCAAACATTTTAAAGAATCTTTATATCATTTTTTTAAAAAAGAAATTTCTTATTAAATGTCATTCACTCTTTAACAGTTGGTCTTTCTTTCTAAGCAGGGTTTCCTCCAGAAAATTTAGTACAGGGTGTGTAAGTGCAAAATCAAAATGTGAGGGTGCTGCAGTGGGTTATTATTTGCTGAAGGACGTGCCCTGCACAAGAGTAATAAAACAAACACACACCCACACAAATTAATTTATTTTAGCTCTGTTAGGTGTTAGTTGGTAAACTACGGATGCTAAGCTTCCCTACCTCAGAAGTATGCCTGGAAGTAACATTGTTTTTAATCAACTAACTAACTCCATCCCATATGAAACCCAAAGGTTCAATACCACATTCACAGACTCTCAATTGACTTCTGTTCTTTACTAATTGGATCCAGTTTCTACTTTATAATCTTATTTCTGTCAAATACATCTTAATATTGTACTTCCATCTGCACCTAGATATTCTTAATGATCTTTTTTGGATTGTGGTTCCGGTTAAAATTTTGATAGCGTTCCTACTTCTTTCCAATCTGGCTAAATGACCTGTCTACTTAGCATTTGAATCTCCTAGACTTAATGACCCTAAAATGTTTCTAAGTAAAGATTATGAAGCATTTTGCACAAGACGAGAAACATTATTATTCATTCCACGTAAACTGATAGGCAATCAAAACAAACTTTTCTGTTCCCGCCTCTTTGCAACTTCAAGACTAGAAAAACAATTTACTGACCGTGTCAGAATGGGAAACTGTTTTAGCCTAATATACAGAATCGTGTCAAATCTAACTTTCCATCCGTCATTACTCTTCCTTTTAGCAACTCAACAACTGCTACCTCTTCCTATTTTTTGCCTCTATCTTTCCCATGTTTATATGGGCGTTCCCATCTTTAATTCTTCTCTTCCACTGCCCTTCATCCTAGGAGTCCTCTATTCTCCATCCCATCTTCCTCAAATCATCTTGTATCTTAACCCCGCCATGCCTGCTCTCAAGCTCACGCTAAGAAATGGGAAGGTGACTCAACTCAAATGCGCTGACCATCTGCCAAGCACCTTGTTGAGCTGACGAAATAACACAGACTTGAGAGAATTAAAATATTGTCTTTTATGCTGGACTCTTCGTCATAGAGTTCAAGTCAACAAGCGATGAACATAGGGGAGGTGATGATGGGATCCCCTACTGGAGGAGACGAGGATTCAGAAAAGGCTGCTACCCTCCTGAATGGATCAATGACACGGACCATTGGGCTCATAAGTGTGTATGGTACCTGACCACGGTGTCCAAGATGACAAGGAGCCAGGTTATTGTAACCGCACCTATCGGGGGAGAACGATTGGTACCTCCTAAATGGGAATATCTGTCTAGCGCGAATGAACCACATCACCCATTGGTACCAGTAATATTTCGATGGTGTACCTCTTTCACAAAACAAGGCAGGCAGAGATTGGAATTTGTCATCCTTACACAGGGTAACTGAGGTACGCTGATGGGTGGTTGGTTGGGCGTCTGCACTGTACCTTTTGACATTGAAGTAGGCAGGGCCAGGATCCGAGTCCTCCGGTTTGCCTGGATATTTTGTATTGGGTCGGACTCTGCCAGGATGTGATAATACGATGTGATTCGGTAACTTGGGACTATGTTCTCCAAGGAAGCTGTGAGCTTTATAACGCTCGCATGCCATTAGTGCATGTGGTGGTAGGCATGCGTTTGGATTACGAACAACTCATAAGTGTATAGCTGGTCTTTTAAGAAGGTCCCCTCGTGGTGATGAACATGAAGAGTGCGGTAGACACTTTCAACACTATATTACCCCTGTATCTCATTTTGGATCTTCCCTTCTTCCTGAGGCTTAAATCCCCCTCGAAAACCTCTTTCTCATTCGATTTGTAATACATAATGTTACAATAAAACCAGGTTTATTGCTATTTTGAATCACCGAAACGAAATTCTAAATAAGCCACTGGTATTACTGTTTTAAAATAACGAAGTTTACAAGTAATAGAAGAAAATTGAGGGTGGGGTACGCCGTATCGGGGTCCTCCTATTTGGATGTTTTTTTAAAAAGTAATTTTTAAAAATAACACTTTTTTGATTTTGACCTTCGAAGAGGGAGGGGAAGTGTTCTAGAACTTTACCTATTTTAGTTTCATGTTATAGAACCATGTATTACACGGGTATAAAATAATAAATTCAGCTCTGTTTTAATTTGGTACTATTTTTCAGCCTACTCCAGAGCTAGGACTGTGGCAACACTGGCTAACGGTATGCCGAGAAGACGTCGTCGTGAGACAACACTTCCAGTCACTCTGTTCTGGGAGTCTCAGTCAAATACGAACTTAGTTTGGTTCAATAAATTTATTAGGCTATCGATCTTAAAATCGAATTATCAGAAAATTAATCTGTTATGACCACAAATCATTACATTTGTGTCATAAATTGCGCTTCTTCCTTTTTGGCTGAAGCACTGGTATAACCGGATAACTGAAATGTTTTACGAAATTTGTAACAAAGAAATACACTAGAGACCACTCAGACTGAGATAGGTGGTTATATGCGTACATTTCAACAAAGTGTGACGATTTAATTTAAGCAAATTATTGGGTTATTCTTTTGGAAAAAAATCTTTTATATTTAGTTATACAATGCTGCTTATAAGTTGTTCTTTCTTATCAGGGCGGATCCAGGGGCCCCCAGAAGAAGAAAGTTTCTTATTTTATATTTATAAATAAAACCCATCTCAAAGTTTGGAGCCCTTAAAAGTAGCAGTATGACAAACCACCGCCCCCCCAGAAGTCGGTCCTGGATCCGCCCCTGTTTCTTATTCACCGCTTTTTCACTACAATAAAGCAGTTTATGCTACACTCATAAAATAGATTATTTAATTGAAACGGAACAATTTTTATAACTTTGATCAAGACCAGTGAGAACTGAGAAAATATCGAAAAAATCACGAACTCATTAGTTTTGCCTAAAGCCTTTAAACATAACTAACGCTTAAGTTCATTCGGAATTGTTAAAATTTGTAAAATTGAAGATTGATTACAAGAGTGAAAGGGGTTTACATAGAAACATATTTACCGGCAAGTGCGAAACTATTCACCATATACGGGCCAGTTCCTATCAGGATCGTCAATATAAAAATCTGCTACCGAGTCTAAGCAAGCATCATATTGGACACCTCCATCGGCGACCGACCGAGGCTAGACGAGGAGTCATCGCGGTCCCTCGTAAGTGTCTCCTAACAAGAGACATGCCATTCTTACCGAATTGCAAAAACCATGCTCGTCGAGATGTTGCTTGTTGGCAAAATCATACGGAACAGCTTCATGCGAAATCTCTGCACCTGCATTTATCGTTTTATTTCTTATTATATCATGCATTACCTTTTATTGCTTCCAGGTCTTCCTGCCTTTCACGTAGTTCCATTAAACCTTCAGGCAATTCGAAAGTTACGCCTACTTTGCTCCTCCTTTACATCCCACGCGAAACCACAGAAGTGTTTTTCTCAGTTCATGAAATTTTGACGTAGCAAAGAACACGGACATACATTTTCTTCGCTATGTGGATTTTTGTCAAAGGAACACTCTGAATCAGTTACTTAAAGATTCCACAGATAACTCCTCCCAACTGAAAATCCCAGTAATTAGGGCACAATTCATTGCCGTTTCTATTCTTTTCTTTCTTTCTTTCTCTCTCTCTCTTTATTTTAAACACAGAACAAGCCTTTTGCTTCCAAAAACTTCTCTTTCATCACATGGGGAGAATAACGCTAGACTTTCTATTCTTTAAGCTCGCCTTTCCCTGAATAATTTTTCCTTTTCTTTAGTACATTTAGTTATTACATACTTCTCACACAGAGTTTGCAAGGTGTCTCCAGTCGTATCAGCGACTTATCATTCATATAGCAGGTTTGCAAAATATTGAAACCTCATGTCAGTGACCCTATTCCCACTGAGGGCTTACAGGATTTGTCTCAGAGAAAAGGGCTCTGGTTCTCTATACTGCTGGCATAGGCAGAAAGAAAAAAAGAAACAGTTCTTGAAACGGGTCAATTGCATTGGCACTATTATCATTATTATTGGGTCACTCACCTTTGTTTGGTTCGTATATTTTTTCCTTTTTCATTTCCTAAACCGCACTTTTTCTATCAATAACAATAATCAGTGGAAACGTCGCGCTCCACGACTTCACGTTGAACGTAAATTCCGTTTTAACGTATAATGAAAAAAATTTGCACAAAATTTGCAACACTGCAGACCCTGGCAACAGTGGACCGTGGCACACGATATGAGCTATGCAGGAAGATTAGTGTATCTGTCGTGCATTAGCAAGTGCGGGAGGAGAATGACGCACATCAAAATGAGTTTGGCGTTAAATGAGGAACAGCGTCGTAAAATAATCGTCAATATTGGAAAGACAATCTGAATGTTAAAACGTCATACCTTGTGAAACACTTCCAGATTGTAGGATATTCAAGACGAACGGTGTATAATATTGTGCCGAAAGTAGAGAAGGGTATGAACGTGGAAAGGAAGGTCAGCAGTGGACAGAAATCGTCTTTAAGTGATCCCAAAGTGTTAAGACAACTTCGACGAGCTACTGCAGGTAATGTTGCAAAATCGTACCGAAAACTTGGTAGGAAATTTCACTGTGATAAAAATACAGTGAAGGATGCTTTACAGAAAATGGGAATTACCAGACGTAAACGGAAAACTATGCCGAACGGAACTTGTAACTACGGAACAACAAATTGTGATTCAGAAACAACATTGAAGAACTCTGGTCACCAAACCATTCATTGCTACAAATGATGTACTGTGCATCCTGGACGATGAGACCTAGGAACGATGAGACCTACGATCTAGAAACTGGTGATGTGCCTCATTCAGTGCGTTTTTCTCCGAAATCAAAATATCCACAAAAGGTGTTGCT
This sequence comes from Thermobia domestica, assembly GCF_964235325.1. Lineage (NCBI taxonomy): Eukaryota > Metazoa > Arthropoda > Insecta > Zygentoma > Lepismatidae > Thermobia > Thermobia domestica. The sequence continues at coordinate 150,364,529 of NC_137454.1, read as the reverse complement.
ATGGCTTGCTATGAGTGAAAAAAGACTCTCTAAACTGTAGCTTTTCACCACCGGTCTTGCGCTAAACACTGAACGTTATGTGAAGTTCTGTCTGTCGAAAATTGAACAGTTTATCAACATGTATCATCGTGGAAACAATGTGGTGTTTTGGCCAAATTTAGCCAGCAGCCACTACGCTACAACAAGTCTTGTAGCCATGGCACACTATGGTATACGCTACATACCCAAAGATCAAAATCCTCCTAATGTTCCTCAACTTCGGTCTATTGAGGACTTTTGGGCAAATTTAAAGAGATAAGTGTATGCCAATAATTATCAGCCAACATCCGTTGCAGGTCGTATTCGACGGATCCGTTCGTGTTTCGCGTCATCCATGCAAAAAGTTCCCTGCAATTGTCGCAAGGCCAGCAGATATAGCGTAAATGTGTTTGTACATTAAAGTTCAGATGTCATTCTTGTTTAACAATCAGAGAACAATAAAATTGTGGATGTTCAATTGGCAAACGGATTATAATTTTGTGCAAATTTTTCTCACCATACGTTACTACTTTACAAACACGAGTATAGTAGAGGAAAAAAAAAATGAAATGAAATTGAGTTTTACGTCCCACGGTTATGCCGGTCAGGCTAAAGGAGACGGTGATTATGAGAAATGAATGAAATGGTAGAATGAAGAAAGTGGGAGGAAACGGGAGAACCCCGAGAAAACCCACGCACACGGTATAGTAGAGGAAGTTCGGGTATTATGGAATACTATTTTTGTTTCCTTGTAACTCAGTTAATAACTGGACATTAAAACAAAAAGGAAAACAAGTATAGCCTTACATATTTGGCTTTATTTATGCGTTTCTTGATAAAGATGTTTCGTTACAGGCGTGGGCAAAATTTATAATTTGTAAAGAAACCACTTTGGAGTGTAATATGAAATAGTCGGGTAATATGGAATACAAATGCTATATAGAAAAGAAATGAGTTTTCTGTTGAACATACAATGAATAGAGTGACAATACATGAAACTTCTGAATGCCAAGCCATAACTGAATGTGATTTCTTGCAAAAGTCACAAATATAATACTCTGCTTCTGGATCGGCACAGTCATTGTGTGCTCACCTCTTGTATCATCAGAAAATTTGCTGTAATAAAAATACACTTAGCATTGTTGCCATCATAAATGTACGTTTAATTGCCCAATACCGATAGATATTTTTGTAATCGGAATACCATGCTTCTCTTGCGGGTATTCCATATTGCCCTCCAAGCCACATTGGGAACGAAAGAGCTCTTAAACGCATTCGAAGGCGTATAGGATAATGGCGCTTATCAAACTACCACTCTGTGTATCCAACGTCATAGTAAACAAAGAATTGTTGTTCTATTACATTCCAATAGGAAAATACAGGCTGTAAAACACTTACCTGTAAAAGTTTTCACGAATAAGAAATCAGATTTTCACGTCTACGAACATAACGAATGTCACAATCACAAGGAGACTGACTGTAGAGTATCATTGGAACGTGAGGTAGTAGTTTTTTTTCCCTCTCTGCTTGGAAGCAACACATCACAGGCAAAATAATGAGGTATTCCATATTTTCCGACTATTCCATAATACCCGAACTTCCTCTACAAAGCAATGATGATTTCAGGGGGTGTTCTGGGGAGAATTTTCTCCAAGGGTAAATCTCCGATCTTATTCAATAACAGTTAATATTTTCACACAACTACTTTAACCTCTTGTATATTGAACCGGTGTTGTTTGGCACGGTCTCGTTTGCCACTACTCCATTTTGGCGTTGTTTGCCACGATTTTGCCACAGTATTTGCATTCTGATTTTACCAGATCCCATTATCGGGAAGATTCACACATACTTGGAGTAAAAGGAAGAGTTGCCAGGCCGCTGGAACGAGTGGTAAGTGTTCTCACCTTTGGGACGAAAGAGATCTCATTAGATTCGCTGCTGAAAGAGAACATTAAGTTTTAAAGAAATGAACACAAAACATCATTCATATCACAATAGCTTAGTAAATTGATACTTATAATTGCATTTTTTCTTTTAACGGAGTTTTCAATATCACCTACTGTTACCTAATGTTCTTTTTTGTTATGCTACGCGACTAAAGAACTGAATTTTACATCTTAAGAAAAATGAAATGAAATATTTTACTTTTACGTCCCAGGATTATGCCGTGTAAGCCAGGAACGGATCCAGGGGGGCGATCCACCCAGAAGAGGAAACTTTCTTATTTTATGTATAAATAAAACCCATCCCAGAGTTTGGAGCTCTTAAAAGTACTCTAAGTAGCAGTATTACAATCCACTTCCCCAGAAGTCCGTCCTGAATCCGCCATTGGTGTAAGCTAAAGGATATGGTGATGAGAATGAATGAAAAATAGTGTAAGGAAGTGGGAGGAAACAGAAGAACACCGAGAAAACATATGCTGTTGAATTATAAACGGCTTGATTGCCGAAGTAAACAAATCTTGGCTTCTAATCGGCGGAACATTACCACAGAGAAAAGTCATTGGTGGAAAAGTTCCAGACTGTTACAAGGTACCCTTATATACATGGAAGGCTGCTCATAGGTACTGTAAGCTGAACATTTTTGATCAGAAGTACATGCAACATTGAATCTTCTATTCTTGCAGCTTATGAAGTTATTAATTACCTGAAGGAAATTCAGTTTAGAGGCAAGTTCGTGCTCTGTTGACAACAGTGTTAGGCGATTTACTTTCTCTTGTCCTTCCCAATGAACTAATGCTAATACCACTAGTAAAAATACTAGCACTTGGATAAATGTCTAATTGCACTTTTAACATTTATTGGAGGACGCTGAATCGAATGACATTACTTCTAAACATATTCATGCATGAGGTCACGAGAAAAATTATATTTAAAGTTGAGCTCTTTGATCTCAATGGCTTGTGATTTAACGATAATTTATTCTCATCTGAAGTAACAATCATTAGCATCAGTGGCGTATTTAGGATTTTATTTCGAGAGGGCTACGCCCATTGCACAACACGTGAATAAATACTTATATTTTTCCTTTTGGGTGCCGACAAATTTTAATGAAGTTTTGCATGTAACAAATTTATTTCGGAGGGGGGCTTGAGCCCGATAGCCACCCCCTAAATATGCCACTGATTAGCAGGGTATGACAAATTCTTAGTACCTTGCAAAGTTTAGGAAAAATAGATATAGTAACCTGCCAACCCTCAGCTTATGGGTCAATTTTGTATAAATCACAATTATGATGTAAGATAAATCAGATAGAACAATAACGTGGTAGACAACACCAAAATCGAGTTGTGGCAAACAAACCGTAATCATTGAAACTATTCCCAGATGAAATCGTCTGAAATTATGACTGCTACAAAAGGGCTCCTGCTGCTGGGTATTTTCAGCATGACAACTGTGTTGAGAGCAGCCATTTTCAATTATGATCGAAAATTTTAAATATGCTGGGATCTTGTGACACATGAAATTATACTGAAATATTTACCAGAAAAGCAGGAGTACTATTATATCTAACCGAGCTTAAAGATTCTTTCTTTATAGCATATGTCTCCCGAACTTTAGCCATTGAGTGGAAAATTCACATCGCTTTGCTCAAAAGGTATTTGATTTTGAGTTTAGCGTCCTGTTCAGCAACAAGGCTATATGAAACGTGTATCTACAATGTAACGTGGGATCCTAACCATATGAATTCCCGCCGGGAATCGAACGCTGGTCTCCCACGAAAACGCACTATGTTAACCTCTTAGTCATAAGCTCTCTGCAAGTAAAACAGACGTTGCAAATAAAACAGAAGTTAAGTGTACTACAGTGTATGAAATAGTAAGTACATTATTTTTTTCTTATATGTGCGTAAACATTCTTATATAGATTTCATGAGTTCTCACACGGAAAGGTCCCACAAGTTGTGGCTAAAATCTGATTGCCACATAGCACATCTGATAGAGCACCGTGAGAAATTAATATGATTAAAATTTAAGGTGCTATGGACAAGAAGGATAGGAGCTACGGGATTCAAAATTTGAATATCCAAAGAATTATATCATGGAATTATGTAGGTTTAAAGTGAATATCTTGAAAACCGTTAAAGCAATCAAAACAAAAGTTGCACAATATAATGAGAACATGCCCTATCGAAACCCATAATTAGTGTTGTCATAGGTGAAGCAGTGTTTCCAGCTCAGCATAAAAATATTTTATTATAAATAGCACGATACACAAATTTGTACAGATTTAAAATGCATTATTATCACTAAACATAACAGTGAAGTGCAGTAGTACAGTGTTGCACACTATTGAAGCTACATGTGCTGAAAATGTATCCTCGTCGCCAAAAGTGCCTTTACATCGCCGTGAAGGGTATGTGACAGCGCAGTACTCTAAGGAAGGGATGGTTGCATAAGAATTTGTGATTAATTTTGAAGAGTTTTTATTTTGACTAGGGAAATAACGTAGGTATACGGAGGAAAGGCACAGATTTGAAGCATCAGTGCACTGTCATCTCTGAAAAGATTCGTATTATTGCTTTATATGTTAAGTTAAACACCACAACATCTGTTACTGATAGCGTAGATAATCTTACTTTTTAAAATTGCCTCTGTAGCCTATTTGTCCAATACATTAATCTCCAGACATGATGTATAGAGAGGAGAAAGAAAGAGATACAACAACTGTAAGATTTATGTAATTCGCTAAGGGACTATAGGAAACGAATGAGCTAATTACTGCTACTAGCGCTTTTTACTCTTCAGGGATTTACTACGACATGTTCGCAAGACATTATTCTAAGTCCTAAATCTGTGCGTGAATTATTTCATTCGCCTCACTGTAATTATTTGAGAATGGAAACTGATTACGCTGAACGTGAATATGTTTCTCGTAAAGCAAGAGCCGTAATAAATGTAAACAAGGTTCTCATTATTATATAAAACACATAAGTATTTATTCCGTGTATAGAACATTATAATACAGTAACTAAGCAACACCATAATCACTAACGCCCGCAGGATTTTTTCCAACGGGGGAGGGGGAGTCCGATATAGAGTTTTTCGTTTTATTCCCTATATATATTATGTTAACAGTCATAACATTTATCATTGATAGCGTATATCGTCTTTCGTCACTTTAGCCTATTAGGCAGAACATTCATCTCCAGACATGATGTCGAGAGAATAGAAAAAAATAGATATGAACAGTGGTGTAACTAATTTTACTGCGCCCTGGATCGATCGATCATCGATTTACTCATACTCCCCCAGGCCCCCTGCCCCAGGTATTTCAGCTGCTGCGTTATATACTGTATATGGTTCCATGTCAGAAGGGCCAGACAAAAGGGCAAAGACAGGAAGACCGGAGTCAAAAGGGCCCTGCGTCAAATGGGCCCGGGCCCCGCTACAAAAGGACGCGAGTCAAACCGGCCTACGTCAAAAGGGCCCGAGCCAAAAGGCCCTGGGTCAAACGGGCTCGGGTCAAAAGGGCCGAATCAAAACGCCCCTCATAAAAAGGACCCGGGTCGAAAGGTCCCCGCAACAAAAGGACCCGAGTCAAAAGGCCCCGAATCAAAACGACCCTCATAAAAAGGGCCCGAGTCAAAAGGGACTCTGCTACAAAAGAGCCAGAGTCAAACGACCTTGCATCAAAGGGACCGAGTCAAAAGTGACCGAATCAAAACGTCCCTCATAAAAAGGGTCATAGTCAAAAGGGGCCCTGCTACAAAAGGGCCGGAGTCAAACGGCCGTACGTCAAAAGGTCGTGGGTTAAAAAGGTCCTAGTCAAAAGGGGCCGAATCTAAACGCCCCTCATAAAAAGAACCCGGGTCAAAAGGGTTTCACGACAAAGGGACCCGAGCCTAAAGGCCCTGCGTCAAACGGACCCGGGTCAAATAAAGCCGTAGTCAAACGGGCCCGCGTCAAAACGGCCCGGGTCGAAATGTTTCCTCAACAAAACGCCCCTCATCAAAAGGGCCCGGGTCGAAAGTCTCCGCAACAAAAGGGCCCGAGAATCGTTTGTTAACACAACGCCAGAGTTGGTATGGGTCAATGAAAACTTGACCCACCACCACTGTGACCCACGACCCACCATGAACCACCACCCAACGTGACCCACTCTGACCCACCACCCACCATGACCCACCACCCACCGTGACCCACTCTGACCCACCGTGACCCACCACCCACCATGAACCAATCTCATCCACTGTGACTTACTCTGACTCACCAAAATCCACCGTCATCAACTCTGAACACCTCTTGTGTACTGACTAAAGAGTTTACACTTGTAATAAAACAAGACTGAAATTCTCACTAATCGGAGTTTGAATTTCTAGCTTATCGATCAAGCAACACTCTGTTACAATAACGGTGGATCTTACCTTTACGATATAATATGGTAAAATGTTTGTCAGTGAGAAAATTCAAATAGTCCGAGGTGGGGGGAAATTAGTCTGTGCCTAAAATATACTTGGACTAAGAGAGTATTATTGGAAGTGTTAATTTCTGAACGCATTCCAAAAGAAACTTCTATTCGCAGGAAAATACCCCTGCACAATATGGAAAAGCTTATGGTTTCTCAGTTCACAGTAAATTTCTCATAAAAGACTTCAAAAATCAGTTTTTCAGAGTGTATAAAGGTGCTCGGGTACCCTATGTGAGAGCATCTCCATAAAGTATGCTCATAATTGTAATTTGTGTAATCACTAAAACACCATGTTAAATTTAAATTACAAATATGCATAATTGCAATTATTATAAATATTTATTAAAAGTAGTTTACCTAAAGCAAAGAAGAGACTTACTAAAAATTAGGTACAAAGTTGAATAACACAAATAAGCCATTAGTAATACAAGTATACATTTTCCATAACTAGTAATTTTCCACCTTAAAACAAATCTGAAATCTTGTTTATTTCCTGTTGGTAACTTTTTCGTGGTAAATCATCCACAGCGGAATGATGTCCATCCTTCAGCCAAGAAATAACTAGCTCGTCTACTTTGAGCTTGTCTAGCGGTGGGCCATTAACATTGATGAACAAGTGAGACGATGTTTGAGCACTTAGTATATTTCTAATATCAGTCATCTGTAAATTCATAAGGAGAAATCCCTGCTCCAGGTGCGTGAAGTTGGCAGGACCACTAACAGCTCAAATTCTGAAACTCCGGGCAGAATTTGAGTAGAATTTGAGCTCTCACAAAAACCAACTCCCAGAATTTGAGCTTTCAATTTAAAGGCTCTAAGTCCATGCGAAAGGTGGTCCTGCCAACTTCACGCTGCAGGACCACCGAAAGCTCAAATTCTCAAACTCCGTCCAGATATTCACTAGAATTTGAGCTTTCAAAAAAACCAACTCTAGAAATTTGAGCTTTCAATTTAAAGGGTCTAAGTCCACTTAAAAGCTGTAATTTTGAACACATCGTACCAGGACACCAACAGCTCAAATTCTGAAACTCCGTGCAGATATTGAGTAGAATTTGAGCTATCAGAAAAACCAAATCCCAGAATTTGAGCTTTCAATTTAAAGGCTCTAAGTCCATGTGAAAGGTGACCCTGCCAACTTCACGCTGCTGGACCACCGAAAGCTCAAATTCTCAAACTCCGTCCAGATATTCACTAGAATTTGAGCTTTCAAAAAAAACAACTCTAGGAATTTGAGCTTTCAATTTAAAGGGTCTAAGTCCACTTAAAACTGCAATTCTGAACACATCGTACCAGGACACCAAAAGCTCAAATTCTGAAACTCCGTGCAGATATTGAGTAAATTTGAGCTCTCAGAAAAACTAAATCCCAGAATTTGAGCTTTCAATTTAAAGGTTCTAAGTCCATGTGAAAGGTGGTCCTGCCAACTTCACGCTGCAGGACCACCGAAAGCTCAAATTCTCAAACTCCGTCTAGATATTCACTAGAATTTGAGCTTTCAAAAAAACCAACTCTAGGAATTTTTACTTTCAATTTAAAGGGTCTAAGTCCACTTAAAAGCTTTAATTTTGAACACATCGTACCAGGACACCAACAGCTCAAATTCTGAAACTCCGTGCAGATATTGAGTAGAATTTGAGCTTTCAGAAAAACCAACTCCCAGAATTTGAGCTTTCAATTTAAAGGCTTTAAGTCCATGTGAAATGTGCTCCTGCCAACTTCACGTTGCAGGACCACCGAAAGCTCAAATTCTCAAACTCCGTCCAGATATTCACTAGAATTTGAGCTTTCAAAAAAAACAACTCCAGGAATTTGAGCTTTCAATCTAAAGGGTCTAAGTCCACTTAAAAGCTGCAATTTTGAACACATCGTACCAGGACACCAACAGCTCAAATTCTGAAACTCCGTGCAGATATTGAGTAAATTTGAGCTCTCAGATAAACCAACTCCCAGAATTTGAGCTTCCAATTTAAAGGCTCTAAGTCCATGTGAAATGTGGTCCTGCCAACTTCACGATGCAGGACCACCGAAAGCTCAAATTCTCAAACTCCGTCCAGATATTCACTAGAATTTGAGCTTTCAAAAATACCAACTCCAGGAATTTGAGCTTTCAATTTAAAGGGTCATTTCAAAAGTTCATTTCAAAAGTGGTGAGAACAAAAATAGTAATAGATAGCCACAAGTGTTTTTTTTTAAACGAATCGATACAGCGCCTCAAGAGTATATAAGCTATATATTACCTCAACGCACAATACTATCGAAATTGAAAGTGTCTGAATTTACTAGTATATTCAATAGGGATTCAATACGGATTTTTATAAAGCAAAAGCTTGAAGAAATAGTTATGCGGTTTTTCGCGATCGACTAAGCGTTCTAAGAATAGGCTCTACCTTCTCCCTTGATCTCTATTCACTCCAGAAGTGGTTCAAATTAACGATTGCAAGTTTCAACATTAATCGCCACAGAACAAAATTGGTAATAGATAGCGACAAGTGGTTCACCTACAATCGATTCAGGTTCTCAAGAGGAAATACAATTACAATCCGCAACTCTCCAGAAGGGTAGAAATGGTTGAAGTTTATTACTATTTTTGATTTTATAGGTAATACTAATTTCCATAGAGCAAAATCGGTCAGAGATATCGAGATGCATTTAAAAAAAAATAATCCAGCATCCCAAGAATAGATTCCACTTCTTCGTTAACACTTTATTTGAACCGAAAGTGTTCAAATTAACCATTTCCGGTCTTAACACTTGTCACGATAAAACAAAAATTGTAATAGATAGCGACAAGCAATTTTTTGGAATCAATTCAGGATTTTAAGAGAACATATCATCATAACCTGCTTCACTCTGTTGTAAACGGAAGTACTTGAAATTTACTACTACTTTCGGTTTGAATACTTATATTCATAGAACAAAAACTATAAAAGATATCGAGAAGTTTTCTGAAATCGATTTAGCATCCTACAAATAGATTCCGTCTCCTCCCTTAACCCTCTATTCAAGCCGGAAGTGGTTCAAATTAGCAATTCCTGCTTTCAATCTTTATCACCATAGAACAAAAACGATAAGTGATAGCTAATAATGGCTTTTTGATACGGATTCAGCATCCGAGGAACAGATTCTATCTTTGATCTTATTAATCTATTCCAACCAAGAGTTTTAGTTGTGCTACTTGTTGTACTGAAGTTTGAATATTCAATTCGCATGGATTGCAAGTCTGCCGTAGTTTTACATTGTGAAACGAAACTAATTTGTTTCTCTACAAAAACAGGAAGTAGGAAAAATGTATCACAATCAGAGGGATCCAGGGTCGATCGCCCCCCAGAAGAGAACACTCTTATTATATATAAATAAAACCCATCCCAGAGTTGGAGCTCGTAAAAATAGTTCTAAGTAGCAGTATTACAACCCCCCCCCAGAAGTCCGTCCTGGATCCGCCCCTGATCACAACTCCCAGTTTCAGTATTGATCACCATAGAGCAAGCATGGTAATAGCGAGAAGCATGAATTCAGTACCTTCGCAATAGACTATCTCCAAGTTTTATTCTGTGGTGGAAATTTACTACCACTTCTAATTTCAATAGTGATCACCATAGAGCAAAAATAATAAGCGATAATGAGGTATGTTTTTATATATATGAATCCAGGATTCGACGATTGTCATATCGATCGCTATCCCTCTATGTAAACCGGAAATAGTGAGAAACTACCATTTCCGATTTCATAGTAAAGAAAAGACGATAGCCGGAAGCAGTTTTTGATACGGATTCTGTGCCACAATGGTAGTTTCCATCTCTAAGTTTAATGCAACCGAAAGTGATAAATACTTACTATATTTCTGGTTACAATCTTTTTTTCTCATAGAACGAGAGAAGTACTAGGAAGCGACAAACGTTTCTTTTAAATATATAATTTCATAATTCCAAGAAAAGATTTCAAGCCCTGCCACTGGTCTAGTGGCTAGCGCGTATTCCTTTGATGCACAGGGTCCCGAGTGGGAAAACATTGAACGTGTTATGGTGGTTCGGATTCCACTTTATAATGTAGGTCCACGTCTTGTATAGTCTTGCTCGATACTGAAAAGGGACGTTGAACTTCAACAAACAACCAAATAAAAAATATTTCATCTTAGTAGTATTCTTCTACTGAAGTTAGTAGCAGTAAAAACTAATACGAAAACGAAGACCCACCTATTTAAAATTTGAATTCTCGTTTGATGAGATTATTATAGTCAGTTACTTAGTTCTTTGTCCTACCGTATATAAAACATCTTTAGAACAAATAAACCATTCAATAGTATTTTGTTAGTATTAAATTGCCTTATTTTTGAAAGTAATCAAATTGTTTTTGATACTGACTTCATTAGTTATAGAAAATAAGAGAAATTAATGGGGGATCTTAGTGAGAAGTCTTTAGTATCAGTACATATAATCACTTCATGTTTCATATTTTGTTAAAATCAATTGTTAAAAGTCAATTTATTACAGAGTTGCCTGATACTATCACGATCAGTTTATACAGGATCCTTCTATTTGGTAATTTGTTAGTCTTTTTTTTACATTATAAAATATATTGTCGGGCTAATTGCTGTATCGCCGGACCAATTTTAGGAAATTTACCGGGTCAATTGGAGAATTTATTTAAGTTTATGAGGAAGAGTGATTGAAAGTCAGGTAAGGGGAATAGTAAAAGCTCAGATAGTGATTGTATTTGCTGGTTGTTTTTGTTGTTATAAGCGGCACTGTATGTGGAGGCGGATGGACTATTTCGCGGAGAGGTACACTTGTTTTACTATACGGATCCATAGATTGTAAAATGTATAGATAAATTTGAGCAAATCTTTAATTTGCCCATTTCATATCGAGAACAGAAACCAACAAACCCCTGTGGGGCTTCTAACCCGTTCCTACTACTATCACTACCCCTACTCCTCCTCCTGCTACTACTACTACTGCTACTCCTACTTATACTATGGATCCTTTAGTAAAACTGCGGACCTAATAACATAATCTAACGTAACTTAATGTAGTCCAACCAAATATAACCGAATGCAGTATATTTTGCTCCATTTGTAACACAAAGTGAAGAATGGGGGGTTGCGTAGCTCGAGAGGGCTAAAGCAACTGGGCAATGGTAGAACAAATATAAAACAAATAAAAGAACGGTTTTTAAATTAGAGAATGGTAGCTTAAGGTGTGTGAAGGGATAGATGGTAGAGCAAGGGAATAGCAACTAAAGATTCAGTCTCACCCACACTAACAAGATGAGCAGGCCGGTGTCTGGTCCTTCTGAGGATGGTCTGAAGTTTTTCGGTAAGCCAAGTGGACCTTTGGTGAAGTAGTACTGCGGTTAAGTTACCATCGACTGGTCTCCTCTCAGCAAGGCGACCCGCAAAATGACCAAGCCAAATGACCGGGCTAAAACTGACCCAGATCAAGCTTTTTCAAGTTTATTTGTTTCGACTGTCTCTCTGACGTCATGCGGAAGAAAAGATTGAAATTTCCACGCAGTCATGGCCCCGTTCATTACCCCAGATAGACACAATTTGAGTGCACCTGCACTCCTATCGATGACACAGCGTGACTTCTCCAAAGTCCGTTCCGGGATGCAAACGTCGTTGAGAATTTTTTGTACCAAAGCAGGAAGGAAAGAACTTTTTCCTGACGACACATATTTACTCTGTAGAGATGCTTCCTAGTTGTGTCACAGACCCTGAGTAAATGTTCGGAGCGTCCATTGAACGACAATAAGGCATGACTATGAGAGTTTAGTGGAAATAAACTTATTGAGAAAGCAGCTGATCAAACCAGAAGTACGGAAAATAGCAAACGCGGATGAGACTGTTAAAGGTTAAGGTTCTGAAGGTTGCTATCACTGTTTATTACATAAAATATATACAAGGAGCTTCCTTGTAGTAAGCAAACAGTTTTTAATTTTAATAACTAAAGCTAATATCGGGCAACGTAGTCTAATGTTGTTAACATCTGCCAGGCAACGAACTCCCAAGGGCAATAACTGCAGCATTTTCAAAGAATAAATAAAATCTCAGAAAGGCTAATAAACAGGCCTTTATATCCCGTTACACATTTTTTCGATTTTCAAATTGGTCCGGCGATTCAGCAGTAATGCCATATTGTCGATAACACATTAATAATCACTATTAGTAAATAATTATTTTTTACTATTCTGAAAATATAAATTTTGCACTCTTTACCTTTGTGAATTATTATTTCTAATTTATATCCTTCAAGAACCGAGAACCAAAGGTCTGTGGATCACAATATTTCATGCTGAGCTCGCACGCGTACCAGACTCGTTAAAGTCTATGACCATATCAACTTTGGCCAATATCGGATGAGATTAACGCGTTTTAATGAAATTTATTGATTTAACTAAGTTCAAATCCAAATTTTCTGGACAGTATTTTGAGAAAAAAAAATACAGCTACAGGCTAGTCAGAGCATCAATGCAATGTGTACTGTCAGCAGTTGAGCCGTGTTCAAGAGAAAACTCAAGACTCTGGAGCCAGCACTTCTGAATCGCAAAGGGGTCCTCCTGTTACAGGACAACGCTAAGCCCCACGTGGCTAGGATGACCCGGGATACCATTCTACACTTTGGATGGGAAACACTATTGCATCCGCCACACTCCCCGGACATTGCACCGTCCGATTACCACCTGTTCCATTCCTTGGACAATCAGCTTAGAGGACGCCAGTTCAAATCCCTAGTAGAGGTGTAAAATGCACTTGATACCTTCTTCGATTCACGGCCTACCAAGTTCTACCGCGATGTAATACATGGCCTTCCGAAACGTTGGCAGAAGGAGACTATTTTTGATCTTCCAGGTATGTCTTAGGTTAAATATCGATGTTTGGAGGTGTTGGGCGAAAAAGCGTTAGAACTTTCTTGGTTACCTTTATAGTTACTAAGCTCGTCAAGATCTACCACCTTACCAAGTTTGGTAAAAATTAGATGAGTTCCATCTTTCGCGCTTTAATGAAATTTCTTGATTTCACTGATTCCAAACCTAACATTGATAGCTAATAACTCAAGAACAAAAGGTCTGTAGATCATAATATTTTATATGAGCTTCCATGCATACCAAGCTTGTAAATATTTACGATCCTACCAACTTTCGTCAAGATCATTTGAGTTTAATCAAATGCGACTTAGTGAAATTTCTTGATACCACTAAGTTAAAACACAAATTTGATTAGCAATAACTCTGGAACCAAAGTCCCAAACACCAAATTATTTAACGTGTGTACTAAATACATTGCAGTCCATAACCATACTAATTTTGGTCGTGACTGGATGAGTTTCGTCTATAGTAGGCATTACACACTATCCTTTCATTAGATCCAAATCCAAGGAGCACGGTAGCTCAGTGTTAGAACGCTTTCCTTTTGTGCATTTGATCCCAGGCCAAGTAAGTTCGTGGCAGACAACATCGTGTCTGTGTATTTTCCCGGGTACTCTCATTTCCTCCCACATTATCATTCCACGAATTCCGAAAACTTCTCGAGAAACGAAAAATCATCGAAAAAGGGAAAACGATTTTTTTTCGAAAAACGATTTTTTTTCGAAAAAACGAAAAAAGATTTTTTTCGAAAAAGGAAAAACGAAAAATCTTTCGAAAAAACGGAAAACAATTTTTTTTCGAAAAATGAAAGACGAAAAAATTTCCGAAAAACGAAAAACAATTTTTTTCGAAAAACGAATGAAAAAACGAGAAATGAAATTTCCGAAAATCGAAAAACAGATTTTTTGAAAAAGGCCATCCCTAATGAATACTTCCGCGACAAGTCGTGGTTCTTATGATAGTGGCGTATTTTCGTCCGGAGAAATTATGGAAATAATAAATAATGTAGACTCCGATGCTTTTGAAACGGACGATGAATGTAGTTTGTACGAAGATTCTAGCATGAATTTATGTGACATACATACCTCTTTTCATATAACATCGCTGCTGAACGGGACGTTAAACTCAAAATCAAAACTCAACACATACCTCTTTCTATTTAAAAATATTGTGTGGTATACAATATTCGGAATTCAAGATGGCTGCCATGATGTGCACTAAATCATTAACGCAGTTTATACACTAATGCCAAACTGTAACATTTGCTTTTCCTCCGTCTATGCGTCTCTGTGTTACAGCCCTGTCATAATACTTTCCCTATTTGATACATATGTAAAACATAGCACACCCTGTCTCAAACAGATGAAGTGTCAAAAATGAATTCGCATTCTCATTTGTGGAAATATTCAAGTCTAAGTTGAAGTGTAAAATCATAACATTTTACATTTAAAACAATATTGTGTGATATGCAATATGGCGGAATTCAAGATGCCTTCCATGGTGACCACACTCCAAATCAATGCAATTGACATGTCGTTATTATTGTTCTGTCCCAATACTTTTCAGTAACCCTGTATACAGATCCACATATGTCTTCTCACAGCAAAATTAGACTAATGTTTTCCACAGAATATTTTTCATACTAATATGTATTTTTATACTTTGATCCAGGAGTAGAAATGGAATTTTAGAAGTAAGGGAAAAGTCAGCAATAGATAAATTTTGATTGGGCTATGTCACGAGAATACAAACTCAGAAAAACGGTAGTTAGGGGCGGAGTGGCCAGGGCCCTTAGGTCGCAATCGCGGCGTAGGTCCTCTAAGAAAAACGATGATGAAAGAATAAGGAAAGAAAGAGAAAAAAGCTAAAACAAAAGAGAGCTAAATTATTCGGTAGCTCAGTGTTATTATGCTACCTACACACACTCCTCTTCCATCCTTCCATCAATCAGTAAGTTATCTTTTTCAATAGCGTCCTTTTGTTACTAGATTTGTGGCTAGGTCCATCTTTCTCTATGGTATTTTACTATCAGAAACTTTGATTTAGTTTGTACCTGGGGCCTTGGGCCCTTCTTTCAATATATTAGACAGTTGGGGCCTTCTTTCATTACATTGAGAAGTTGGGGCCCTGGGCCCTTTATTCATTATATTGGGCTGTTGGGGCCCTTCTTTCATTTCATTGAGCAGTTGCGGTGCTAGGCATGTTTTTCATCATGTTGAGCTGTTGGGACCTGGAACCTTTTTTTCATAATGTTGGGTAGTTGCGGCCCTTTCAAGGTTGAAGACTGGTGCCTGGTTTGTAGCTGGGTTCATATTTAACCACAGGCTGATTGGTTCTTTATGGATGTTAATACATCTTGTAAGTCTATATTTGATAATTCAAAAATGGAAAAACAGCGCATTTTTAAAAATTAATTTTCTATCAAAAAGTTTACAAAATAACAGGAGAAAACAGTGGAAGACGCCAAGAAAGCGGGCATTTTCAACATAATGGTTGATTCTATCCAAGATGTTTCAGGGCTTAATCAGCTGGCTATAGTAATTCTCTACGTTATAAACGGTCAAGTATTTGAGCGGCTGTTAGCAGTTGTCGTAAATAGCTTGGGCGTCTCTGGCGGGGGGACGAGGGGTAGCGTCCCCCCAATATTTTGAAGTACAAAATATTCAATATTTTGTTCTAATTTAATTTATTTACTAACAACAGAATAACATATAAATAATAATAATTATATTTATTTGTCATATAATATTAAGGCTGTGTAACAATTATAACAGAGTTCTTGATATGCCTCACGGGGTCCGTGAAGGTAAGCAGAAATGTAACAAATGGAATTAAAGATAATATACAGGTTGGGCTAGATAGTACCATTTAAATAACTTTCTTTGATGTCCTCCCCAAATTATATATGCCAGAGACGCCAGTGGTAAACAGTGACACTACAAGACAAGTTACTTATAATGAAATCAAAAGAGTACTTTGTGACAAAAATGTTTTGATGTCTGATATTGTAAGTTGCTCTTTTGATGGAGCTGCTAACTTCAGTGGATGCTATTAAGGAGTTAAAGCATTACTGGAGAAGGATAATCCTGAAATCATTTACACCCAATGCATGGTTTATGCTCTTAATTTGGTTATGGCAAATTCGACTGAGTAGATCCCTGAAGCTGCAAATTTATATGAAACCAGTGCCGTGTTCTGTATGAATACTACAAAAGAAAGGATGTTTGTAAGAAAATGATTGATGCAAGCCACGAGGGACATGACAGACTACGAAAAGTTCAGCAAGTTGGTACAACACGATGATGGAGCAGAAACAAGGTACTGAATGCAGTAGTGGACACTAACGAGTTACGAAACATGAAGCCAAGACGAGGACTACTGTTTATCATCAAGATTTCTTTCATTTTTATTGTTCCTCAATGATGATGTACAGGACAGGTGTTTTAATGCTAAATCAAAATTTTAAGCTAAACTTTGCTGAATAAGTGGACATAATTTAACACTGTAATGAGGACTTCTGTGTCTCAGGACTTATTTACGGAAACGGAGCCTGTTTCAAAATACCGGTACCTGCAGTCTCACGGATTGGACTATCTTACAACCTGGAGACTTTTAGACAATTTGCAGCAGCAGCTTCAGAAGAAAATAGAAGCAAAAGATGTCTGTTCAATGCTTTACGAAAATACAAAAATATTTTGTGTGAAAATAAATCAACAGCTTGCGCAATCTGGTGTAGAGATAGCAATGGAAAAAGACTTTCTGTACAGAAGAATCTTAAAGAAGAAGAAAATGCCAGGAGAGCAGATGAACTGGAAAAGAACTTAAATATAAGTGAAAATGATTTATTCAGAATAAAAAACTTCAACAAAAATTCTGACTACAGCTGTTACATGTGTCAGTGATAGATTTCAGCAGCCAAAATAACTCCAAATACTGGAACCCAAGCACTTTTCAGAAATCAAGAAGAATGGTGTATCTGCAAGAGCTTTCAGAGTTCTTGCGAAAAAAGAAACTAAATATAAAACAGGAGAAAATATACAAAGAGCTCCAGCAGTTCTCTGTCGTGTATTTCACAGTCACAAAACGTTCTGGTTTTTGATGATCCTGAAGAGAATGATACTCCTGAATCCGTAGAAGATGATGATGATTATGCATCTGAGCATGCTATGGGAGATGGAACATCTTTGGACGGGATTCACGGTAAGAGTGATAATGATGCTGCAAACACCTTGTATAAAAATTGTTTGTCATGTGCAGGGAAAATTTCTGTCAGTCTAGTTGGTTTAATAATTTATACATTGTATACAAACATGCGTTGTCTCTACCATGCACACAAGTGACATGTGGAAGGTGCTTCTCAAAGTTAAAGTTAGAGTAAACAAATCTCAGAGCTAGTTTGTGTGAAGACATTTTGGACACATTTTTGCTAATGAATATGGAAAGAGACATGTTAAATTTAGCGTCTGTGAACGAAGTTATTCAGGAACTCCGCAATTCATAAGCTGAACTGCAAAGAATCTGAACTTTTTAAAATTATTAGTTGTTTAGTGGTTCAGCAGTGTTTATCATTTTCAGTAAAACTGTCGTGTTCATTCCAGTCAAAAGTTATTATTAGTTGTTTAGTGTTACAATTTTTAGTAAGCTGTTCTGTTCATTCCATAGTAAAAGTTATTCGCGATTATTTTTTTAGTGTTTCAGCTACTATACAGAGTGTCTCAAAAGTAACATGACATACGGTAACTCTCTTATTATCAGAGTTACAACAAATTATAGGCGGGAAAACGTCTCCAAATATGATGTTTTCAATCTAAAGTGAAAGAATGTTTCAAATCGGAAATCCTGTGCTTGCTGTGACATCAAATTTCCAATGACCAATGATAAATTATAGCTTGCAAAAACTATCAAGTAACAACGAATTTACAACTGTATAACGCGATGGCTCATCTCAGATGTTCATTATACACTCTATATGCGTCCAATGTTACATGAAAATGCAACGTTACCATTTACCCGGACCCACAACATAAATGAATGAAGTTACTGTCTATTAAAACATTATATTTGTAGGCGGTTTCTCCTCTTACATTTTGTTGTAACTCTGATAATAACAGAGTTATCCATGTCAGGGGACTTTTAAAACACCCCGTGTGGCAATACAATAATAATTATAAAATATTCTCTTGAAGGTTTGTTTCTGGAAATCCTGTGCTTGCTGTGACATCAAATTTCCAATGACCAATGATAAATTATAGCTTGCAAAAACTATCAAGTAACAACGAGTTTACAACTGCATAACGCGATGGCTCATCGCAGATGTTCATTGTACGCAGTGGCGCAACCAGGATTTTATTTCGGGAGGGGCCAAGAATATCCAGTACAGTAGTCTGCAAACGACGTGCTGCACCATTTGTTGTGGACAAAATTGAAATTTTGAATTCTCCTCATTACAAGCAATTTATTTATCCTTATTATTAACATGCTAAAAAAACCTTAAAATGAAAATTCCAATTCACAAATTCCCTATTATTAACGGTTATAAGTTTTAAAATTTGCGCTATAATAATTTTTTTGAACATCTTTATTTTTGCATAAAATGACGCACTCTTTACTAACATTTATTAGTCTAAGAAATTAATATAGGCGTTTTCACTGGGTATTTCTCCTTTCGTACAGTGCTTTGACTTAATTCAATATTCATTTATACATTGATCTATTTTGAAATTTCACCAAAATTTGTCTGCAGTGCTGCTGTATAAGATAGACCAGGTTTGTTTCGGAGAGGGCATGGGCCCCCGAGTTCATAGCTGGTTGCGCCACTGATTGTACGTTATTTTAGAAATTGGTGTTATAGTCTGAGAACCCTCCGTGGTAACCGCGGCCTAGGCCCTAATACACCCAGTGAGCCTATGACCGGAGTGCAAGCAAACTTTCATGGAGAACAACTTAAGCGATAGCGATTGTTCTAAAACAATCAACAAGCAAACAAAACTAATATTACCATTCAAATTTCCTATTTGTTACTAATAACCACAGATATATTTCCTTCATTTGTACAAACACTTCAACTTACTAAGGGGACACAATCCTCTTGTGCATGCCTGATCTCCACTCTTGCTTTGATCTCAAGATTTTCACTCGTGGAACCGTATTTACCGGGCCCTTTTGACGCGGGGTCTTTCTGACTTGTGCCTTTTTGACGCCGGGCCCTGTTGACTCGGGCCCAGTTGACGCCTGGCCGTTTTGACCCGTGCCCTATTGTAGTGGTGCCCCTTTTGATCAGGGCCCGTTTGACGCAGTTTCTTGTTGACTCTGGCCCTTTTGTCGCAGAACCCTTTGGACCCGGGTCCTTTTGACGCAGCGTCCTTATGACTCGGCACCTTTTGTCGCGGATCCCTTTTGACCCGGGCCCTTTTAACGCAGGGCCAATTTGTCGCGGATATCTTTTACCTGGGCCCTTTCGACGCGGGGCTGTTTTGACTCGGGCATTTTGTAGTGGGTTCCCTTTTGACTCGGGTCCGTTTGACGCAGGGCCCTTTTGACTCTGACCCTTTTGTCGTGGGACTCTTTGACCCAGGCCCTCTTCATGAGGAGCGTTTTGATTCGGCCTCTTTTGACTCGGGTCCTTTTGTTGCGTAGACCTTTTGACCCAGGCCCTTTTGACAGGGGGCCATTTGATTCGGGTCCTTTTGTAGCGGGGCCAATTTTTACTCGGGCAGGTTTGACGCAGAGCCCTTGCGACTCGAGCCCCTTTGTAGTGAGAACCTTTTGACCCGGGTCCTTTTCGAGGGGTGTTTTGATTCGGGCCCGTTTGACGCGAGGCATTGTGACTCGGGTCATTTTGTCGTGGGACCCTTTGACACGAGTCCTTTAAATGAGGAGCGTTTTGATTCGGCCTCTTTTGACTCGGGCTCTTTTGTCGTGGGACCCTTTTGACATGGCCCTTTTGATTCGGGTCCTTTTGACTTCTGCCCTTTTCTTGCTGACAAGTTTGACCCAAGTCCTTTCTTCGCGGGTCCGTTTTGACTCGTGCCCTTTGTGGAGGGGCCACGTTTGACTTCTGCCCTTTTGTTGCGGAGACCATTTGACCCGGGCCCATTTTACGTGGGAAACTTTGGACTCGGGCTCTTTTGTAGCAGAGAACTTTGACCCTGGCCATTTTATGAGGGGCGTTTCGTTTCGGCCCATTTTGACTCGGGCCCTTTTGTTGCGGAGAACTTTTGAGGCGAGGCCATTTCACTCAGGTCCTTTTGTAGCGGAACTCTTTTGATCCTGGCCATTTTTATGAGGGGCGTTTCGTTTCGGCCCATTTTGACTCGGGCCCTTTTGTTGCGGAGAACTTTTGAGGCGAGGCCATTTCACTCAGGTCCTTTTGTAGCGGAACCCATTTTGACCTTGGCCCGTTTGACGCAGGTCCCTTGGGACTTGAGCCCTTTTGACGGGACGTTGGACTCAGGCTGTTTTGTAGCAGGGCTCTTTTTCAACAGGGCTCGTTTGAGGCAAGTCCCTATTTACTCGGGCCCTTTTGTCATGGGACCCTTTTGACCCTGCCCTTTTGATTCGGGCCCTTTTGTTGCGGAAACCTTTTGACTCGAGCACTTTTGTTGCGGGGCCATTGTGGTCTGGCTCTTTTGCAACGTGGTCCCTTTTGACTCGGGACATTTTGACTTGGGCCCTTTTGTTGCGGAGACGTTTCGACCCGGGTCATTTTCACATGGGCCATTTTGACTCGGGCCCCTTTGTAGCGGGGCCCCTTTGAACCCGGGTCCGTTTGAAGCAGGGCTGTTTTGCTCGGGTCCTTTTGTCGCGGGCCATTTTGACTCTGGACTCTGGCCTTTCGGTCTTTGCCCTTTTGTCTGGCCCTTCTGACATGGAACCATATATATAACGCAGCAGCTGAAATACCTGAGGCAGGGGGCCTGAGGGAGTATGAGTAAATCGAAGATAGATCCAGGGTGCAGTAAAATTAATCACATCACTGTTCATATCAATTTATTTTTTCTTTCGACATCATATCTGGAGATGAATGTTCTGACTAATAGGCTACAGCGACGAAAGACGATATACGCTATCAATGATAAATGTTATTACAGTTAACTTAATATATATAGGGAATAAAACGAAAAACTCTGTATCGGTCTTCTCCCCCGTTGGAAAAAATCCTGCGGTAGTTAGTGATTATGATGTTGCCTAGTTACTGTATTATATTATTCTATACACGGAATAAATACTTATGTGTTTTATATAATAATAAGAACCTTATCTATATTTATTACGGCCCTTGCTTTACGACAACGAAACATATTCATGTTCAGCGTAATCAGTTTCCATTCTCAAATAATTACAGTGAGGCGAATGAAATAATTCAAGAGCGAACATGTCATAGTAAATTCCTGAAGAATGAAAAGCGCTAGTAGCAGTTGTTAGCAGTTTTTAACTTAACATATAAGACAATAATTTGGAAAACAGAGAATACAAATCTTTTCAGAGATGACAGTGCACTGATGCTTTATATCTATGCCCTTACTTTTTATATCTACGTTATTTCCCTAGTCAAAATAAAAACTCTTCAAAATTAATCACAATTTCTTATGCAACCATCCCTTCCTTAGAGTACTGCGTGGTCACATATCCGTCATGGCGATGTAAAGGCACTTTTAGCTACGAGGATACAATGGAGAAGTCTAATGTGTGG
This sequence comes from Thermobia domestica, assembly GCF_964235325.1. NCBI lineage: Eukaryota > Metazoa > Arthropoda > Insecta > Zygentoma > Lepismatidae > Thermobia > Thermobia domestica. The sequence goes on along the minus strand of NC_137454.1, from coordinate 150,342,542 downwards.
GAACAAAGGGTAATAGAGGAATACATTAGAAAAAAGTAAGGATTTTGCAACATACTTCTGTAGCCCCGATGAATAAGCAGACAACTCGCAAAAACAAAATGATACACGCGAGGAAAGAAACAAGTGTTTTCCAATCCTGCAAACTGGTTCTCCAGGTTATCAATATTTGGAAGAGTACTCTCTTGGTTTTTATCTTTCGTGTTAAGTGACATATTCCTTTACTTCCTCTCCTACATACCATATGATTATGTTTGTACACTATAATATTACCATAGTCACATTGGAAATATGATTATTTTATTACTAGCTTATTTCGTTTTTAGTCGGATCAGATAGCGGTGTGATCTAGAAGGCTAGACAATCGACACATTAGGCACCGTGTGTTCCAATCCCGCCTCGGACATATTTTTGCTGTACTTTTCAACTTACATTTCCTTGTTATCTTTCTCTCTCATAGTGATTCGGATCGCACCTTGCACTCCTATATAGCTTCGGAGCTGACGCAGGACGTAGATATGAAATCACTCAATTTCGTTTTTCAAATGCATCAATATTTTATGACACTACTGACATTTTGCTATGTTATACTATCTGTGTTATGCATTTGAACTAAATTTATAGTAGGTACCCAGATTCGCTTATTACCATCTGTTGCCACGTATCAGACTTCTCCATTGTACATTTTCAGCACATGTAGCTCCAATAGTGTGCAACACTGTACCACTACACTTCACTGTTATGTTTAGTGATAATAGTGCATTTTAAATCTGTGCACACTTGTATATGATGCTATTTCAAACAAAATATTTTTATGCTGAAAACACTGCTTCCCCTATTGCAACACTGTTTGTGGTTTTCGATAGGACATTTTATTCTCATTACATTGTGCAATTTTCGTTTTGATTGTTTAAACGGTTTTGAAGATATTTACTTTAAACGTACATAATTTCATGATATAATTCTTTTGGATATTCAATGAGCTAAACAGTTAGCGTACGCGCCCTTGGCGCGGGAGACCGGGGTTCGATTCCCGGCGGGAGCTCATCTGGTTCAGGATTCCACGTCAATCAGTAGATCTACGTCTCACACAGCATCGCTGCTGAAAGGGACGCTAAACTGAAATTCAACTCAACTCTTTGGATATTCAAATTTTGAATCCCCGTAGCTCCTATCCTTCTTGTCCATTGCACCTTAAATTTTGCTCATGTTCATTTCTCATGATGCTCTATCAGATGTGCTATGTGGCAATCAGATTTTAGCTACAACTTGTGGAACCCTCCCGTGTCAGATAAATTTTCTGTCAGGGCTACTTGATTGATCATCAGCATTATTGCCAATTCCATTTTTATGAAAATAGCCAAGCAACAAAAGCTGCTAAATTCTTCTATTATGAATGGACTAAATTTTACTCTTGTCACCATAAAGTGTCCAGAAAGTCGCTAATTTAATATCTTTTAAATCTAAAAATGAAATGAAATATTTGAGTTTAACGTCCCACGTTTATGCCTGTTAGATAAGGGAGATGATGATTAAAGCAAGTGAGTGATGATAGAAGAATCTGCGGAATGAAAAAGTGAGAGGAAACAGGAATACCCAGAGAAAACTCACGGGCACGATGTTGTGCAGCACAAACTTACTTGGACGGGGGTCGAACCAGGGACCCCACGCACCAGAGGTAAGCGCTCTACCACTGAGCAGTCGTGTCCTGTCCTTTAAATCTAGTTGTATTTAATTTAATCTCTATGAAAGAAAGTTATAATTATTTTTCTCATTGTTGGGAATTTCAAACATGAAGAAAGAATCACAGTTGAATGAAGAAAACTTAAAAAGAAGTTACACAGAATTTATTATTTTACGTCTTTCCGGTACTTTTATACTTATTTCTCCATCGCTAACCCCTCGCACATGAAAGTATAGAATCTATCTAAATATACTCAACCAAAGTTTCTCAACCTGTTTTCGGGGGGCGCGGTGGCTCAGTGGTAGAGCGTTCACCTCTGGTGCTTGGGGTCCCGGGTTCGATCCCAGCCCCCGCCAAGTGAACTTTGTGGTGGACAAACATCGTGCTCGTGGGTTTTCTCGGGGTTCTCCCGTTTCCTCCCACTTTCTTCATTCCACCATTTCACTCATCTCTCATCATCACCGTCTCCTTTAGCCTAACCGGCATAACCGTGGGACATAAAACTTAAAGATTTCATTTCATTTTTTCAACCTGTTTTCTTTTGCGGCACACCAAAGTACGTTTCAAATATTCACGAGACACCTGCATGTGATTTTTTTTTCCCCTAGATGCAAAAAGGCAAACACATAAAAATACATACAATACATTATTTTAAAATTATTGAATTACTATGAGAAACAAATCTCACAAGCAAATTAAGTAAGACTCTTGAATAGAAACATATTAACATAAAAGAAACTTATGACTCTTAAGCTGGAATATGAGAAAAAGAAATGTTACCATTAGAAATATAAGAAGTCATCAAACTTAAAACGTGTGAGATTAGAGAAAACGTTAAAAATCTCGCGACACACCAATGTGTCGCGACACATCTGTTGAGAAACACTGCACTAGAGTTTCGTTTAACCGAGTTTGATGACACGGATGCTGCTTCCGTTTAACAAAAGTTCGGTTAAACCAAAATAAAGAATTTTTGATAAATATTCGTCGGGGTTGCACTTCTTATGAATGACCTATTAGATGTGAATACCTTAAAGTTAATAAAACAACATATTTTCTGTATAATGTAAAATCGATTATATGCTAAAAAAATTAAATAAACTACATCGATTTAAAGAAAGAACTTACTTCATTCACTGATTCCAATTACATTTCACTCGATCCTCGCACTAATATTAAATACGACGACAGAATATAAGGTCTTGCTGGTACCTGGAACCAGCCATGTAATATGAATCCGTTCCGAAAAGAACATAAAATTACAGAAACAAGAGGGGAAGGAAAAAAGAAAGTAAAACTACAGAAGCTCGACATATACAGGACGTGAACCCGCACACAGCCCTGCAGAACAGGAAGAAAGAAAGAAAGAGAGAGAGAGAAAGAGAGAGAGAGAGAGAATATAATGGAGAAGAGAATTTCGTGGTAGAAGAAGCAAAAGAAAGAAATTGAAAAAAAAAACAGTTGGAACAGAAACAGTATCAAGCTCTTCCACCGACCTGTCACATAAATTAACTATTTTGCAGAATTCTCGTTAAAGCGAGAGAAGTGTGGAAATCAAAACTACGTTTGCCACTGTTGAATCTGTCACCCAGCGCCTGCATCACACTGCAGAGTGACACTCTTTGTCCGCGCTGATACAACAAAAGAATTAGTGGGGGACTCTGATATTTGGGGTATAGGAAAATAAGAGTGAAAGAGAGATAGAGAGGAAATAGGAATAGTTGTGGGAAGGAAATGCTGACAACAAAAGTGATGATTGTAAAATAAAACGTTTTTCTTATTTAAAAAAAAATCATACTTTTGTGAAAATGAATATTATATGGTTGAAGTTTAGTAAAAGAGGTATATATATTTACTGCAAACTTTCTTTTGTTTCCTGAATAAATGACGTTTTTGAAAAGTGTGAGGTGTGATATCGAAAATTTGATGTAAGAGAGGATTCATTGAAAAATGTCATGCCATTCTTCAAGAGTAATACAGCTCTCGTGGAAAACCGGTGAGCCTGAGATCCCTATTAAATCTCAATTAATCAATCAACCAAAAACCGGTGAGTCGCAAGTCCCTATTAAATCTTAATCAATCAATCAAAAAGCAGTGAGTCTGAGGTGTCAATTAAGTCTCAATCAATCAAAAACCAGTGAATGTGAGGTCTCTTTTAAAACTCAATCAATCAATCAATCAATCAATCAATCAATCAATCAATCAATCAATCAATCAATCAATCAATCAATCAATCAATCAATCAATCAATCAATCAAAAACCTGTGATTCTGAGGTCCCTATTAAAACTGAATCAATCAATCAAAAACCGGCGAGTTTGAGGTCTCAATTAAATCTCAATCAATCAATAAAAAACCGGTGAGTCTGAGGCCTTTATTAAATTTCAATCAATAAGTCAATAAAAAACCGGTAATACTGAGGTCCCTATTAAAACTCAATCAATTAATCAATCAAAAACCAGCGAGTCTGCGTTCCCTATTAAAACTCAACACTATTATTAGTTTAACGAAAAAAAAAACTAAAATATACCCAAAGGTGAGACGTACACTAGTGGATAAATGCCATCGAACTGGAGAAAATGATGTAAATCCTCATGCGTAATTTTCGAGAAAGTCGAAAAAAACTATATTTTTTGTAAACCCCAAAAATTTATGAAAGTGTTAGCACAGTATACCCTAACCAAAGTTTTCAGTATACACTAGCAAAGATGGCAATACACAGTAATAATTAATGAGATGCAAAACCAAAAATTATGATTTTATTTATCTGAGATATTGTTCAAAAACAAACAAATATGTTTATATTCAATCGATAGATTTCATTGAAGTTGCACTGAATGAGATGGTTGAGGGTAAATTCTCATGCGGAGTTTTTGAGGAAATTTATAAAAACGAATTTTTATGACACTAAAAAATATGTTGGTCGTTGCCAATAATATAATTGATATATTTTATTCTCCTCGAACAGATTATTTATTTATGTAGCGTACATATGAAACAGAAAATGTTTACCTATTTATTTACTTTTATTTCTGTAGCGTACATGTGAAAAAGAAACTATTTATTTATTTGTTTATTTTTGAGTTGACTTTAGTTTAGCGTCCCTTTCAGCAGCGAGGCTATATGAGACGTGGACCTACTGATTAACGTGGAATCCGAACCACATGAGCTCCCGCCGGGAATCGAACCCGGGTCTCCCACGCCTTTGTTTATTTTTGTAGCGTACATATAAAAACGAAAACATTTATCTATTCATTTTTTGTGTAGTATACATGTGAAAAAGAAAACATTTATTTATTTGTATACTGTGTATGTGAAAAACAAAACATTTATTTATTTAAGTATTAGATTGTTAAATATTAGATTATTTGTATTCTGTTTGTCTTCTCCTAACTGTGACGTACATAGTAATAAGAATGACGCACATATATCACTTGTAACAATAATTGGGACAGAATTGATTTAACCCTACTGCAGAGTAACCCTTGCCAACTCAACATTGTTTCATCGTAGAGGAGTGGTGACCAACTTTTTTAGACTCGGGGTTTACTTTTCATTTCAGAAATCACTGTTGGTCTAGTTCTCTTATATTAAGATGGGTAGGCTACAGTTTTCTACTGGCATGCTTTCTTGGCGCCCTCAGAAAGAAAATTTAATTTTGCTGATCTTTATCACTTGTAACATTTCTAGAGAAAAATATGAATACGTACGTTAAAAGAATGAATTACTCGCCAATTTAAGTAAATACAGCCGTGAGAGTGGTAAGTTTTTAATATTTTCTTCACTCTCCCGCTAAACTCACTGCAACTGGCATTCCTACAAAACTGGTGGGAATTGAGTGCTAAAACACAAACTGCAGAAGAATGCACTATAAAATCTGCAGGTATATATATATACACTGCACCTCGCCTACTTATGATACAACAAATCTACTCAGCACTTCCGCGCAACATTTACAGTTACAGTACATCGAGTTCAGCGTCACGATTGTGAATTTTTGAGATGCGTCAATGTTGCCATCCTGGAGCGTTCCAGAAGATTTGTGTATAAGCTTGATCGTACTCTCTTCGGAACGTAACTGCCAATTAGTTCGCTAGACATAGCCGTTTGCTTACTACCCCGCTGGAGGGAATCAGAAAAGATTTCATTTGATTTTGATTTTAGCATCCCTTTCAGCAGCGAAGCTATATGAGAATGGACCTACGGTTTATCCGTGCCACATAAGCTCCCGTCGGGAATCGAACCCAAGTCTTCCATGCCGAAGCCGCGTACACTAACCGCTTACCCACGAGGGAGCCCAGGAATCAGAAAACAATAAGAATGATCGATAAAAAGAGCTTGATAGGAACCATCGCCACTACCTCTCACAATTTGCCGATGGACAAGTATACATACCGCAGTCGACAAGTTAACCACTTGTCTTAGAGTAGATCACCATTGGCTGAATTTCAAAATATTTCTGAAATTCAATGTCAAAACCTGATCCGCATGACTTTCCAGTGTGTTTTTGATAAAATGACACATTACTATTCCTTCCGCACTTTTCGCTCATCGTGCAACTTTACAAGCGAAATGTGAATTCTGTTTCTCCGTTGCCAATTTACTGTATCCAACATGTGGTGAATGCAGGCAGGCCTGTCTCAGTATCCTCACTGTCTCTCTTTGTCTCGGCTTGGCTGTCTGTCACTGCGATCATGAATAGGGTTGTACAATATGAGCATTTTGATATAAAAAATAGACATCGATAAAATATCGAGATGGGAACGATATATACAAATATAGAAAATATTGTGTAATGTACCATTACAGTTGAAAGTAATGGCTACTTTTTTTTACGCACCCTGTACCTAGTAATTTTTCTTTTATTCAATTTCGGTTTAGTTACACAATTTATTTACTCTCTTTACTTCGAATTAAATATAATGAATCGAAAGGTTTCATTAGTAACCATATTCCCACTGAATAATATATTTTATTTATATTTTGATTAAATGTAAATCCCATTTTCGGATATATAAGTTGAAAAGTTACAAGGTCTACCATTCTGACGTCATACCGAAACATAGTTCCGTCATTGGATATAAATCTTCTTAATTTCAGACCAATGTAGAATTTAGTCAGGTACCTAATCTTTCCCTCACCCCCTCTCATTAGTCCATAGTCACTTTCAGATCCGGTTATATCTGGATTTGCCAAATTTCTATTTGCTTTGTAATTTCCGCGGCTAAAGTTTTCGTTCTGATTGGAGGAATTCTCCTACCTCTGGTTTTTTTCGGCGCAATGTTATCAGAATAATCGAAGACACTTTGCGAGGAGCAGCCCGTGATTTCTTCTTCTACATATCTGCGGTAAAAGGATGGAAATTCTAACTATCTCAAGGTAATATCCAGTTAATTTCATTGATAAACGTCGTGTGATCAATCAGAAGCCAGGAAATCCATATTTTTGTTGAAAGAACTGTAAAACCAGGGGAAAATATCTGATTCCGGATTTCTGTTTATTAGGACGCCATATTGCTCGTCATTCAAGCCAAAGCATAGACAGTTTGTAATAGTGATTTTTGATCTGTTAAAACTCAGTTAGGGATTAGGGACAATACGACCTGGTTTCGTACCTATATTATAGTGTGTATAGTCAATGTGATTTTTTTTTATTAGTCAGTAAGTGCATGTACATAGTAGGTTTAATACTGTAATACTAATCAGCAGAATGGCAGCTTAAGCTAACAAAAGGGGGCTCCTATTCCCTTTCAAAATTGAACTATTTCTAGCGGGGGATGGGTTAGTTATTGTTTGTTTTAGGGCCTTTTCCCCTCTCAGGGGAAGGGTCCCTCAATAAACCTCGTTAAGGTGCCCCCAGGGCATCAATCTTTGGCAATCATCATGTAAATAATTGGTCAGGTCAATTGGACCTAGGGTTACTTTTCTCATTTTGCCCCCCTTTAAGTTTAATAGAGCCGACTGTATATACCGACGAGGGAGTAATGTATTTTAAATCTAATATGTTAGGTTACTTTCTTCAATATGCATGTAATTCAATGGTGCATGTTTGGTTTAGTTAGTTGTCTTTATGTATAGTACTAACAGTGGTGTATGTAGTTAGTAGTTTTGTGTGAGTGTGTGAATTTTCGGTTAGGACAGTGTATAAATATGCGTTAAGTTAGTACCATTTGTCTAACTCGAAGTATACTAAACCGGAGTAAATATTAAATTTCTGATTAATGAGTACAAGTATATATTTCAGTACACGGTAAATTATGCCTCCACTACAGCGCCATAGTGTCTGTTTTCGGTAGTCAATTGTTTGTTGACATTACGACATCGCCTGACTTAGTGATTTAAGTTGTTTGATTTTGGCCATTTATTTCTAAATTACATCCCGTGGACATGGTTTTCGGTTCAGATGAGTATACATTCATATAAGATAGCATGAGATCTTACTATTTGGAAAATTACAGCTTGCTATGTCGTTTAGAACCCGAAATATCCATTAAAATAAAGAATGCCTATTTTCTTAATAGAAGTAAAGCCCATATGCTGTTACTGTTTGTTTCAAAATGTAGTATTAAATTCTCTTTTCCTGTGGCTGTAGAAAATTCCATTGTTGCTTTAGTTTTATCAGCAAATTGGAAATAGATTAATCGTTGACAATTTAACTTTCAGTAAATGCACATATGATTTTTTTTAAACTGCGAAGTAAATACAATTTGGGTGCTTCGAAACAAAGAGTACGTGGTTCGATGAATGTTATCGTGTAGTAGTTTGAGCGTGATAGATTGTGATAATTATATATATATTTATTACTGTGTAATGTAAATATGTGTATGGCCTGCGTGTAAAATGTATGGAATAGGGTGTCTATAAAATATTACTTCGCGCGAAAATTAGTAGATAATGAATGAATGTAATGATATATTAATAATATGATATAAAATATGAATGAGATGATGACACCTACATTTAAATGGATAGGCCTAGTGTATGTTATATAGTGAAAATATGAATACGTTTACGAAAAAAAAAATCTCTCGCGTTTTGACTTCTACACCAGTACATTCATCCAACCGAGTTTGCTACTTGGATAGTAAATTGTAGTTGGGAATTGTGTGTTACTTCGTAGTTAAGTACCTCATAACAACAGCCCCAGATCTTAAGCCTTTCAATAGACAGGGTAGCATCATGTGGGAATTACTTCTAAAGGTTGACAGAAATGATAATTAAGAAAAATAACTGCTATTTCCTGTGATCATCGAAAAGTACAGGTTTCGGTCATTTGTACCTTTAACATTCATAGCCTCTCCGAGATTTTTGTTTTTTCCGTTGCTTACCTTATTTATTTATTGTGCAGTGTTCATATAACTCAGTTCGGACTATCCGATTAAATCAACTGCTACTAAATTAATATTCACGTCATTAGCGTACCCGGACGTCGACCCCTAGTCCCCTTAAGTATTTTCATGTCTTTTCTTAGTTTAATTAGATGAGGGAAATTAACGACGTCCCAGACTGTGGCATGTCTGCGCAGGGTAGCCATCGGTGATGTTTGGTTATTGAAATCACCGATCCAAAATTCAGTTTATTTAATTTTTTTTTATTTTGGCAAATTCTAATTAGGGATATCTTAGCTATTACTCTAATTTCATTACTATTCTGGAATCTTCTAGTTTCCAAGAGGTCGGATGATTTTTTTTTTTGAAATTCTAAATTAACGCCGTCTCTAACCTTCCGGAGGATTTTCGGGACCCTGCTGGTTTGGGCCGGATACGGGGATCGGATTTCAATCTTACAACCAAACTCTTGTGGGATTGGGATCTGATGGACACAGAACTTGCATCCTTGGCAGCAGGGCGCTCCTTGAGTCTACGTATTTGAGTAGACCACCCTTTTGGCATGTTAAGAATATTTTGGCTATGGATTTTGTTGAGAGCGAAATTCGACTTTTATCTTTGTAGCGTTAGTTATTTCCCACTTAAGTCTTTGGCGCCCCTATTCTTCGTCTTCCTTCTTCTCTATCTCTCTCTCTGTCTTCATTACTTCGAGATTTTTTTTTTTCAAATTTTTCAACCTCCCCCCCCGGTTTCTGAAACTCATGAAAACGTACAATATTCATATCACTTATTTCGATCGTATGTACTAACTGAGACATCGAGGGATGCAATTCGTGGAGGTATTGCAGCACAACTCAGGACCATTTTCGCGATATTCAATCCACCACGGGAGAAACTGACGAGAAGGTACACTATGCTTTCAGATTCCTGAAAACATTTGTTATTCATTGATCGTACAAATTATATCCATTGATTACTGATTTCTGGTTTTTCTTTCTATTGATTGGTCATATAGGGTGTATGTATTAGTAGTTTGGGCCCACTAGTTTCGAATAACATTGATTTTTTTTCTGTATATACATCTATATATGTACTTACATAGTTTGAAAAGTTACGTGCCTGCTCTATTTGTTGTATTTCCACCTCTTATGTCAACTTATTAAATAACACCAACTATTTTTTTTTATACGCGGATCTTTAGTAAATTGAGAATGATTATTGATTATCGGGTTTATATATATAAAGTACAATGTTGCAACCTTATGAGAAAAAAAAGTGAATTTTGATAGTCAGGGTTTTTGTTTTGTTTTTGAGCCAATAAAATATGAATACTTGTCGAATATAAAAAGGTTATGTAGATATTAAATGTCGACGAAATACTACGATGGATATTAAAATGAAATTTATTATATTGAGTAATATGAATATATATATATGTGAGTATGTATGTAGAGGGCTCGGTATTTACCCTGGTTGTTTTAGGTTGCCATAGATTTTTGACACCCGATATTAACCAACTCTTTGTGATATATAGTATTACCGCGTAAATTGTAATAAATGACATTTTGTTGAGTTGTTATTGATGTTTGTGACTATTAAAGTTGAATATCATGTTAAATACGGCATGTAAATAAAACAAGTAGCAGGTCGTAAGAAAAGTAAAAATAACCCTAATCCTTATCCAAATTTATTTGCGAGATCATAGTGAAATCAGTAAGCTACGAAACAGTGTGCCCCTCCAACGAATCCTTCTATCAGTAAACTATGAAACAAATCCTTCCCCTACGATCGGAAACCTAACTATTCAGTGACTAGAATCTTCGACTACACGATCTATACTAGAAAAAAAATAGTGATCTTAAATTCAACGAACTGAAATTAGGTTAATAATTTAGTAATGTGAATACAGGAATATGGAAATATGTTCCCAATGTCTGTGACTGAATTCGATAATTTTTCTTTAATCTTGATAAACTTTGAAATTTTATATCAAGTGCGTCAAGTGACGAAATGAGAAATTTATATATATATGTGATATGAAGCAACTATTTGTCTATAGTTAAAACAAAAACGATTAAATACTCTCATGGACACAAATCACAGTGCGTAAAGAGAGTTGAAAAAGGAGTTATTATCGACGTGAGAACAAAGACTCATAAAATTGTCGAAATGTCTCCTCTTGGGACAGAGACTCAATAAAATGCTACTAAAGTTTTTTTTTTAAGAATGATTAACCAATTATATTTTTTTCTTTCTTTTTCCGCAATGATATGTATTCATTGCACTGAATCTTAAATATATTGACCTTTGAATTTTTTTTCTTTATTTTTGTCTTTCGTCTTTTGTCGATTTTTTTTCTTTTCATGTAATCCAACTTTTAATATCACTAGAAAGAGAAATGTGTTATTTGATTTTGTTGAAAGTAGCGGATTTCTGTGCATGCTTATGAAACATTCTTTTCATGTATTAAAATTTTTCCTGTTATGTCAAACTAAGTTTTCTTTTATTGAAATGTAATAAATGTCTATAGAAATGTAGTTAGGTTAGTTTAATTCAACTAAATACAACCCGAAGTATACATTGTCCTGTATGAATGTGTGTGTGAGTGAAATGTAGGTTTAGTATTAAGTGCACAAATTATTTTGACATATATGTGTGACTTATTATAATTAATGGTAGTTGGCAATTAAAGTCATTGAATGTCAATACTAACTTAATTTAAGTTGGCTCTATGAAGGAGGTAAAAAAGACTGAAGTAGCCTGAACGAATGATCAGCATGGGAGAACTGTGAAAGTCAAAATCTTCGACAAATATGTGATACTCTGATTTTTTTTTTTTCCTCTGTGGTCGATTCTAACATGCCATCAACTTCGTCGTTTATTTTTCAAATATTGGATATTAGTCTAGAACTTCTGGAAATATTGAATAAACGGTTAAATTAAACTTTCTCATCTATCTCAGAGCTAGATTGGGATAATTCGGTAGTTGGGGTTAAATGGATCTAGATCTGGGATGTATGGGTTAACATGTGTCTACCTTTGATCACCTTAATACCAAACATTCACCCAATAGCTATTGGAAATGATCCCAATTCGATAATTATTCACTTTCCCTTTACCATATTTCTCAAAATATCCAGTAACAGTTTCCTCTTTATCACCTTCTTACTTTACCTCTTTCCTCTTCTATCTTCCTTTTCCTTTCTTCATCTTCTTTTTCTATTTTTAAATAAAACTGAAAAGGGGGTCGTGACTGGGAATTCTATATGTAATAAACACGGTCATGTATTTATTTTATTTTATTTTCTTCAGAAGTCCGATAAAGAGTTTTCCCATTTTGATCTAACCTAGTATGTTCGAAATTAAGAAATGGGTAATATATTCCAATGTAATTAGACATAAGCTGATAGCTTCATGAACATCCCCACCAGGGGTGAAGGGTTCCCACTCACGACTTATTCCGTGCATCACATTTGTTGCAAATTCTCTTCTCTTTTTTTTCCCTCCTTTTTTCAGTTTTAATTGAAATATGGAACTATCGAAATATGGAAAAATACCGACGTATAGACAATATCTATATATGAGAAAAATATCAATATATATGGAAAATGTCGAAATATGGAAATATTTAATATTAAAGTATCATAAAAGATCGGAATACGAAAATGTTGAAAAAATCGAAATATCAAGATAACGATATATCGCAATATTGAAAAAATAAAATATTGATACACCGATATTGGAAAGTATCCATTGATATATCGAAATATCGCAAGTCCTACTTGTGAATCGAAACGTGTTTTCTTCAAGTTGAAACGTCTCCTGTAGAGGAAACTCTATGTTGTGCCACTTAGATATTTGGAACTTCATTATTTATTTACTTAATGAGATATAAGATTAAAGTTTACTATTGACTGACTGATCACTGTATTTTCGTAGCCATAGACTGAACGAGATGTAAATTTTTAATTATTAACTGTTAGGTGTTCGCTAAAAAAAAAAGAAATAAAAATTCGTCCTGTTAGGAAGTTCAAGATGATTTTTAGCTGCCACGTTTTTTAAAGGGTAATTTCACAAATCGATCAGATCACCGATGCCCAATCAACCTTTCGTATAGCACGAGAACTCAAAGACCTGCACCTTATATTATTTCAGGTAACCCTAAAGTTACAGTGTACGTAGTGTATTTTTTTTAAAAAAATCTGACCCTAATAACTTTAAACCTCACTGTATAACAATATAATATATAATCGTGTTTTATTGTATAACTTTCTTTAGTTTATATCTCGAATCCGTTTTGCCTTCGTTTGATTAAAATTAATTTAGAAGTTTCAGAATAATTAAGCATGTAGGTTTTCCGGAAATAATTTCTTCTTTTTATATATTAATTTTCTCCGTAATTTTTCGTGTATGGACATCTCATTTGGATAATTATAAAATATACATTATTATTTCAATGAAATTCATATGCTAGTATTTGGATAGAATTTTCTGAATTTTCCACCAATCCGAAAACTGGTAGGACACTTAGGACTCCCTTCGTCCCAATAAGATTCCACTATCCTGCTAAAATCTGATTTTATCCAGTTTTTACTTTTTATTCGTTTTGTAATCTCGCCCGCGAAATGTCTGCGTTGTGATTGGAAACTAGATGCAACCTTAGTGGTTTGGTGCCTTTTCTACAATGTCTTTGTTCCAGAGTTGTAGTGGAATTAATATCCTGCACAGCACGGCTGACCAAAATTCACAAATTTTGCATGAAAAGCTACAAAGAAACAGGTAATATTAGACTAAATTATGATCTGAACAACGTAAAAGCAGAGTGGAGTTCTGAATTACTAGATTTTTTTCCGAGAAACTAACAGGAATCTACGAAATATGGAATCTCGTGTTGTGATCGCCATGTTGGGAATCACAAACATTCCAGGACAAGTTTGAAGTGCTAGTGAATTGGTTTTCCGATCTTGTGAGCTTTCCATTTCAAAATTTTTCCCTTTCCGTTCATTGCAAATTTAGATCCGGTAACCTGTCCACAATATAGTCTTCTGTGAGTGTAGTTTCAGTATAAAGAATAGAACATGGCGGTATACGTGGTTTATGCATTAGTTAAATTAATTTCCAAGATGTCCGAGTAAATTTCAATAGGGACTTCTATTTACTTTCATTTGGCATAGCTTCCTAAAACTCAATATGGGTAGAACGACGTGTAGTATCCTTTCCTTTCAGAAGGGAATCTTTCTTAACTTTTCTCCCTTTTGATCAAATTTAGTATATTATAATATAGAAAATAGGTTAGTTTCAGGTGCAAGGACCACCTAGTCCTAGTAATCGTCCCCTTTTTCACGTTAGAGCCGATCAAAGATGTGTTAATTTTTGAAAGTATATCCGTGTTTAGTGTAGATATATAGATTTTCACTTTGGCTAATAATAATATGTACTTATATGTGTAGTTATAGACTGTGAGTAGATATAATGTGTCTGCATGAGAATGTTTGATAGTTTATCTAATGACAACTTATTGCTGAATTTTCAATTATTCATCTTTTTCGGCGGATTAACCTAATGAGCAATCCACATATAAATTAGATTTGTCGTGATTCCTTATATTTATTTTGTAACATAGAATGTGTATTGAGTTGAGTTGATTTTGAGTTTAACGCCCCGTTCAGCAGCGAGGCTATATGAGACGTGCACCTACTGATTAACGTGGAGTACGAACCACATGAGCTCCCGCCGGGAATCGAACCCGGGCCTATCATCTTGAAAAGTATACAGCGCATTTTTCAGTGCAAATATTTCTAACTTGACAGCGCCGTCTAACGCGAGGAAACAATCGCACGTCGCGAGTCATTAGTCAATGGAGATAGTTAGTGAGCTGGACAAAGTTAAAAACAATGGTTTTCATATGTATTTTGAATTAGGTGACTGCTATTACCCCCGTAAGTAAGTAAATCTTGAAAGTACACTAATGAGAATTCATTCTAGAAATTATTATTCTTTCTGACATCAAACAACTGAATGATAATAAAAATAAACTTTACGTAGCGTCTTGACTGTAATCGGTTATTAAGAACGCTACTCCCGGAGCCGGAGGCCAGAATTGTTAATATTTCATAGCTTTAAACTTTTTCTGTGAATACTATACTGATTGATTTTCGGAATATATATATTGGTAAATGTGAGTACAGTATTGAAATAGGAATCCTTTCGTACAGCGATATGCATATCAGAATAGAAATCAGTATAATTGTATATGTGAGTGAGTGTAAATAAACAAGTAAGCTACTAATGCATATGTACTGCGTTAAGTGCAGGTAATTTTAGTTCTCGAAGCTGATAATGAATAGAACGCGTTCACAGAATAATATTTAGCTAGAAGTGTAGATCAGTAAATAATATTAAATTTCGTTTGTATGTACACTTTAACAAGCTGCAAAGTGTAAACACAGGGTGTCGTTTGTATTGGGAGATGTGATTTTTGGATCGTGATAATCTTTCCGTGTAGTGGTCAGTGCTTGAGATTTTTTTTAAAGTTTGTAACCCCTATTCCATTATCCTTGTTGGATATGCGAATATGGGTTTCAAGAAGTAAGTTATACAGATATGTGGCAATGTAGATTTGAATGTATAGGATATAACTGCTATAGGCAGTTTTTCTTGCATTTTAAGAATTGGATGTCTTGAGGATGTACATCTATGATATGAAATATGAGTAAATGAATATAAATAAGTAACTATAGATGAAAATATAGTAAGCGTCGTCGAATGATAGGACACCTCATAGTATATGTTAGCCCAGTTTATTCTTTTTTCCACTAGTTAGGCTCGTGTTTTAGATATAGTTGTATGAATGTTGATGCATGATAGCAAATGTTTCAAGCAGTGGCCCCGCCATTGAAAGTTCGAAGGGAAGCAAATGTTGCATACATTCGCAACTTACGTGGTTGGCTATATTTACACCTTGTAACTTGTCCGTATTATCGTAATTATTTAAAACTGAGATGAAAGCATCGCGAGTAAAATAAATTGGTCGAATAGTGAAAGGAATAGTGTTGCTGGGAACGATCAGTATTTCATATCCTTTTATATTTTTTCCATTTACGCATATTAGTGACTTAAGTAAATCTGATATATAAACGTTTATATGCATTGACAATATACTTGGCCTGACGATGTGGGTAGTATTTGTTTATTAAATATTTCCGTACATCTTAATTAAGAGAATTACAGAATATTATATCTATTTATTGAATCGTTGTGCAGTTAAAGTAGATGTATGTCCTTAACATTTGACTCGTACTCGCGCTCGTTCGTTGAAAAAAAATGAAAAAAATAAAATGAAATCTGTAAGTTTTACGTCCCACGCTTATGCCGGTTAGGTTAAAGGAGACGGTGATGATGAGAAATGAGTAAAATGGTGGAATAAAGAAAGTGGGAGGAAACGGGAGAACCCCGAGAAAACCCACGAGCACGGTGTTTGTCCACAAAGTGCACACAGCGTGAGCTGCGATCGAACCATGGACCCCAAGCACCGGAGGTGAACGTTCTACCACTGAGCCACCGCGCCCCCATGCTCGTTCGTTGCTTTACTTTTTGAACAATGTTGTTTATACGAAGTTAAGTTAGTCACTGTTTACATAGGCAATAGGACAGATGAAGGCGAATAATATATGTTTACTACGGTATATATTTTTTATTTTTCCCGTGCCAGGATGCCGATATTCCTTGTCCAAAATTCTTAATTTTCCTTACTTCTAAAGATGTAGTAATAGAAATTAAATGGCATCTCAAGACCTCACAAGTCTTACGGACTGGTAGTGACTGGCAAGATTTGGCTTATATTAACTTTCCATTACAAAATTGCTTTATTTATTTATTTTTTACTTTTTGGGTTATCCCCGTTTAGAAATGTCTTTACTTTTTGACTTTCAAAGTATTTTCCTCTGTATTTTTTATCAACATCTCCTTAGTTATTCTGGGGAGTCGGATATTCCTTTTTTTAGCTAGAAATTTCTAAATTACGAGATCACACAACCACCCTGGAGTAATCCGGACCCTCGAAGGACGTTCAACCGGATACGGCGAAAGAAGGGCATGTTGGAAAGGGGAGTTCTTTATAACTATTTTCTTTGTAACATCTCCCAGGACACAGACTTGTTGCGGGCTCCGAGTGGACAATAGACCTGTATAGTGAAGGCAGCGCATTTTGGCATAGAAATATTTTGGCTTTAAATCAACACAATGATTGTATATTTTTTTAAGATTCGACTACCGTTCTTGTAGTATCTGGTATTCTATCTTACTTCTTTCTGTACACTTCTGTTCTCTTCTTCTAGTTGTTCTTCTATTCCTTCTCTAAGATTGTTTAGTTTTCATAACCTGCCCCCGTTTAACTTGACAATTTACATAATCATTTAGTATAACTGATTCAAACCTAGAGATATTATCTGGATATTCGTTTTAATTTGCACGAGATGTTGTGAATTATAATTTGTAGAGTTATATAGCTTCGTCGTATGCCGAGGGATACTTTACCATCACAAGCTTTCACCTGCCGTCGTCGTGAACGATTGTCCGCTGGATGATTTTTCCATGTTTTTAATTTCTCTACAGTAGAAATAACTTTAAATATATCACAAATTGTTTTCTTCTTTAACCTTGTCATATCGATACAAAATATTTCGGGCCATACTAACTGTCGTGGTCATTGCATTCAGTTTTGGTTCAATACCGCGATAGAGATGAATCTTTATTAATCATGTCCTGTGGGCCCAGTAATTTAGTTCTAAATTATTTTAAATCTTTGTTATTATGTGTTGTAAACTGCAAAATTTTCGATACTATAAATCAATTTGCAATATCTAGTCATTATTATATTGCACAGTATATAATATTTCGCGGTCATGCCTGCCTGCTAGTCTTGATAACTACAAATTTCAAATCACTAAGGATTGATTAAGAAGTAAGCCTAAGGCGGCCCCGCACTAGTGTCGTCTACTGTACTGTACTGTGCTGTGCTGTGAACATGTGCTTTCTTTTGTTGTAGGCTACTCTTTGATTTGCCGAGTTTATTCTTTTCCTTTTGCATGTGATATATTTACACAATCTTGAAAATTATAATGAACGGGGTAATTAACTGTCAATTGTATAAGATGATTAAATATGTATCGAAATATAAATATGCGATAGATGTTCATTTATTACTAAGAGTGTAGTATAATGTCAAGATACGTTGTATCCAGGGCCAGCCTTAAGCCGATTGGACCGATTTCTCCCAATCGCGCCCCGCGACTAAGGCGGCCCCGCGCTAGTGTCGTATACTGTACTGTCTAGTTTAATTGACTCTCCAAGTCGTTTTAACAGCATATTAGGCTCGAGAGCAAACAAGTGTGTTGTGGTCCCTATGACTAAATTTTGCTCCTAATACACTGAGAAAAATCCATTATCCGGACAGCGGTATATTGTACAAATACAAGGATTCGTTATGTTTACTAAGGAAATCTGTACGGAGCGTACTTTATCCATATGCTACACAGGTATTGCCTTTTACCCGCTTAGATATTACATCATGTCGCTGCAGGATGTCTGATATCTAACAATCTTCTGTATTTTACATACGTATACGTATGTTAAATACTTCAGCTATATGTTATATACGTCCATCTGTGTGTGAGGTCCTGACCGCCTATAGACACCTCTTTCTTGCACATAGATGACGTCATGAAACAACTGTCGTATGCTTGCGAGCTGGTTTATAAACGAGGTTGTTTACAAACGGAAAAGAAGAGCTTAAGGAAAGAAAAGCCTGGGTAAGTGCAATAGTAAATTATCACTTTAGTTAAATATTCCATTAATTATATATTCCTTTAGTATAACTTGCTTTAATATAGTACTAAACAAGTAATGTGATTTATGACTACAATTCTTACTATTGTAACTCGTTAATGGTTGAGGAGAAAGAAATGGGTTAATCTGAATTTTGAGAAATCATTGAATATTAATGTTTTGTAACTTTTTACATTTCAAGGTACGCAAAATGAATGTTATGTGTTTATTCTTTCCTTTTTATATGTGACGGTTTATTACTTGATGGAGATTTACTACAGGACTGCTTAACATAATTGCTAAGAAACCGTTTTCAGCGCGAACATTTTCTTGTGTAGTGAAGATTTAGGATTTAGATTTCTGGGCTTTCGGCATCAATGACCTTGTTAGCCCGTCACATGTGAGTTATGACGTCCCTCGGTGAGCACACTATCCGGGGAAAGGGAAGGAAGCAAACGGCCTGGGACCTATATGTTGGGTACCACCCGGCATTTGCCTGGTATGAAATGAGGAAAACCCAAGAAAGCCTCATTCAGGATGTCTGGACTTAAAAGCTTTTGATACTTTTTCGACCGAGTGCCCCTACCGGAATCGAACCTGGGTCCGCTCGTACCGAAGGCGAGAGCGTTACAACTACGCTACGCGGAGCCACTTGTGTCTAGGAAACCTATTTTTACTAGGATATTTGCAACAAAATTTATTTCCTTTCTTTCTTTATTTTTCTTTTTCTTTTTGTTTTTTAACAATAAAACAAAACATATTTTACAGCCTCACTGAAATTTAAAAACAGCAGTCAGGGAGAGCTCACGTTTAAGATTCTTTTTGTTTTGTTTTGTTTTGTTTTGTTTTGCTTGTTATGTTCTCTAGTTAACTAATGTTTGAGTTCCTGAGAATTACATTATTATTATTATTGTTTCATAATTTTCGAACCAAAAATTAGATGTTTTTCTTTTTTTCCTTGTGTTGACGTCATTGTGGCAAGTTGGGGTGTTTTATCGTACCTTGGCATTAATTTGGTTACTAGCACATAGTTTCAAGGTCATAAGTTGTAGGCCGCTTGAAACAGCTATTACACAGTTATTTGAAGAGTTTCAGGCAGGCGGAGTGTCAGCGTTTGACTTGCAGCTTTCGTTACAGCGTCTAAATTGCAGTATTGGATTGCGTCCAGCTTCTATGGCTGGTAAAAAAGTTATATCGCTTTCGTAATATGGTAAGAAATACAATGTAACAGTTAGGTATAGTATATATGACTAGTTTAATTAGACGGAAATTACTCTGTTTCCTTCTCTTATTCTTTCGATTATGTTTAAGTACTGTCTCTTCATAGTATTGTTTCACTATTTCTAGAAGGAATTAAGTATTAATGAAGTAAAGAATAAGCAGAAGCCCACTTTGACGTTTACTATTTCTCATACTTCATTGAGAATGTTTTGATCCCCAATTGCGCAAACTTCTAGTATGTGTGTGTGTTTCTTTTTGTTGTTGTTGTTGCTTACACTGCTATAGATATGAGCTCCTTCATGGCTAAGCGGTTAGCGTACGCGCCTTTGGTGTGGGAGACCCGCGTTCGATTCCTGGCGGGAGTGGTTCGGAGTCCATGTTAATCAGTAAGTCCACGTCTCATACAGCCTCGTTGCAGAAAAGGATATTAAAATCAACTCAGCACTGCTTTACAGATGGAGTTGTTTGATTCAGGGTTCGAATGATGCTTTTTACGGGAAGCAGGCACGTAGCCAAGGGGTGGGTCCAGACCCCCCCCTTCGGATCCAGAAATGAAAAATATTAAGGAAAGATGAAACAGAAAGAAACAGATGAATCAGCCTCAAAAATATAAAGCTACAATAAGCGTTTTGTTTACTCTTTCTTACGAGGAGCTTTGTGTGGAGGAAACGGGAGGGGGGGGGGCGGATCAAGTTGAAATTGGATATTATTGTAACGGAACATTCCGAATTCCATCTAGCTCCATGTTAACCGTATGCAGCGGCGCAAATCTGTCTTCAACATTGGGAGGGACGGGTAAGACAGTTCTCATATTTTTTTTTAAGGATGTTCAAATTATGAAGTTGAAAAACAATGCTGCAGAGGATCAGGGGAGCAGAGTTGTCTTCAAAATTGTGAGGCGGGCAGATTTAAGGCTTATTCTGGGGTGGGGACATCAATTTCATCTTACTTTCCTTTGTGGCAATCGGACACAAATCATCACATTTCTCTCCAAAAAACGCATTTCAAATCGGATTATTGAGGGGAAAGTCCCCCCCAGTTCTAAGATTGGAGGGGACATGTCCTCATCCCCACGGGATTTGCGCCAGTAACCCTATGGACTACAAATGACGATCGATAAACCGGTTCTTTCAGATAGCCTGTCAGAACTTAAGCAATGCCCAGAATTACCAATAATATGAACCATTTTGAATTTCGCGGCAACACTAATCCATTTTATAGGATGTCTTTACTCCCGAAAGAGATCTCGTTACTATCCTTGACGGCATTGAACTAAGATAAGAGAAATAGAAAGAAGACGAGAAGAACCGAGTTCGAATGACGTCGGAAGACTATGTCTTTGTCAATACTTTTTTCTATTCTTTTACGCAAGATTTCTTCATAATTCTTTAATTAAAATACTTACTAACATATCCTCATTTTATTGTCCTAACAAATCAATATGGATATGTTGTCAGTAAAATAGTTTAGATTGATCGAACCCCTGGTGTGATAACCACGGTATTTCGTCACGGACCTCCCGTATTGCGAAATCGTGGCTACGTGCCTGCGGGGAGGGGGCGACTTTTCAGATATACAATCCAAGCATTTTATTTCTCAGTGATGCAAGATATAATATATATATATATATAATATGTAAAATATGAAATGA
Source organism: Thermobia domestica (assembly GCF_964235325.1). Classification (NCBI taxonomy): domain Eukaryota; kingdom Metazoa; phylum Arthropoda; class Insecta; order Zygentoma; family Lepismatidae; genus Thermobia; species Thermobia domestica. The sequence continues at coordinate 150,320,838 of NC_137454.1, read as the reverse complement.
GGGAAATATTTTCCCGGCAAGGGAGAAATTCTTTGGCGAGTTGGGGAAATTACTTGACGAGAGGGAAAATCTTCATCCTCCCGTTGATTCAAATCTTGGTCGAAGATCATGCGAGTAGGATTCCATATTATGCTGTAGGTGTAGGTCGTACACAGTCTTGGCGCTGAATAGGATGCTAAGCTTCAAGCCAACCACACGTCTGTAATAACCTATTGCGATTGAATGGTAATGTAACGTAATGTACGATATGTGCATTTTCTAGATGCCATAAAATTATAATATTAGTTAAACATTCCACGATTATGTACTTCAGGTTAAAGGAGTTTGATGATTAATTGAAGTGAATAATCGAGGCAGTGATTCTCAATCTTCTTGACTTACGATACACTTTACTAAACCCCAGTGACATCGATATATTTGTTTAGATTTTGGATTGCTTTCCAACAAGTCGAGCCGCGCCAAAGCTGTGTAGGCTTACTAAGTTAAGTGAACTAATCCTAATCTAAATCCATTGTTTTCGGGGGCGCAGAAATGGACAGTGACACTTCCGATACTATTTAAATCAAAATTCAGCCAAGCAACTTGGGGAGGGAAAGAGGGGAGACGGATCTTACAAATGATCGAAAATAACCGATATGAGAGAGCGTTTCGTAATAGTAAAAAAAGTGACTGACTAACGTAACATACATGTATTACTGGTTTTCTTATTTTCACCCAACGAAGCAGGTAATTAACGCTAGTACTAGGTATGTGTAGACTAAATGAGGTGATTTGTTTCGTGACCCTTCGAACAATGTACGAAGCGGATGCAAGCAGTTAATACATGGAGTTAGCTTACCTAAATTTAGATTTCGCTTTCCGAAATCTTAATGGATGTATTAAGTGATTTCGTTACTTACACTCTCCATCTCTAAATACAAAAATTCAAAACACATTTTCGATTCCAAACTATGACTCTGCTAGACAAAGAAAGCATAGTCCAGTGTATGTTTTACTTCATTTTCATATACGTGCTCGTAGGTTTTCTCGGGGACTTGGTTTCCTCCCACTTTCTCATTCCACCAAATATTCCATAACCATTAACTTGCTTTAATCACCGTCTCCCTTAGCCTAACAGCATAATCGTGGGACATTAAACTCAAAGACTTTATTTTTATTTTCAGGTAATTACTTTTCTCTCCCTTATTTATTTTTAATTTAATTTCTCTTTCAATTTCCCTCTTTTAGGAACATCAACATAATTTGCAATTCTTTCTCACTATAATAACACTATTAAAAGTCCCATATGCAGCTCACCACGTTGGAACCCAGCGGAAACAGATGAACAACGAATATTGTCGAAAATATGTATTGCTTACAGCGGCGTAGCGAGCATTACAAGATTGGGAGGGGGATGAAACTTGAAATTGCCAAGTCTTGATTTTTATCTTAAAAAAATGTCGTCTTGATAAAAAAAAATTGCCAAGTGTTTCGAAAATCTTACAAACCCTATGAAAAACTATTACAGCAACCTTATTTTCATATTCGTTCCATTCCATGCCCCGTCTGAGACACGAATAAGATCAGCCCTTGTTCCGCTCTCGAGTCCAATTTAACATCTAACCTCAGGATCATTATCATCACCCACGAAGCACAACTGTTAATTTGATAACTCATGGCTATGTTAGGTAACCTCCGCCAGCTAATCTTCACGAGAACCTTTAAAGTTACAATCAGTTGTAGAAATGCATTTAAAAACGTAGAATAAGGTAGGTTATATTTACTGTTTGTGATGTAGAAGTGCCTAATTTACATATGAAACATTCAATTGAGTTGTTCAGTGAGAGACCAGGCTAACTTACATCCAGGTCAAGATTGAGATTTTGACGGAACAGCATACTAATGTCATTAATTGACCTTTGCCTCAACCACTTGTCTGTGTGGCTTGTCCTGAGACAGGGGCGGATCCAGGGAGGGTCTATCTCCCCCAAGAAGAGGAAACTTTGTGTATTTTAATATAAAATAAAACCCACCCAGAGTTGAATCTCTTAAAAGTAGCTCTATCTTGTAAGTAGTGGCATTACAACCCACCGCCCCCCAGTAGTCCATCCTGGATCCACCCCTGTTGTATACTAAGCCAAACTATGAATATCAGTCGTATCCTTTGTAACGTGCTGTTTTCATTTGTTTCCTTTTCTTTCAGAAAGTTAAAATTGTCAGTTAGCCTAGTCTCTCGCTAAACTGTCAATTGTCACAAAACACACCAATAATTGTTGATGCCAACTAAAACATACATATCCAAAGTCTACAAAATATATCACATTATTTAAGTTTTTTCTTTTTTCTTTTTTTTTTCAAAATTGCTTGCAATGTTTTTCTTCGTGCCAAGCATCCGAATGTCATCTTGAATTCTGACCTTCTCATTTCACTACAATTCTTTGAAGTGTAAGACTGCGCAGCTTTTTTTTTCCCTCTCTCTCGCTTTCTTCAGTCCTTCAGTCTCCCCCCACTTTGATTTCATGATTTCGCACTCTGATGAAAAGTATTAAACACCAAAATGGAAAAGTACTAATATATAACCTCTCTTTTAGTAGCCCCTCCAACCACACGCCCGGGGCACGTGCCTTGCTTGCTCGCCCATAGCTCTGTGAGCTATATAAGTAAAATACAATGCGCGCGCATATGTAAACTTGGTGCCAGCTTTGATTCTCACTGAGAGAGTATACATATAATGTTGGTTCGAATTCCGTCAAAACCATAGGCTCATTTTTGTGTAACCTTGGTACTGAAGAAGACAGTAGACTTCAACAAATATTCCTGTCGGGCCTCGATGGCTCAGTGGTAGAGCGTTCACCTCTGGTGTTTGGGATCTTTGGTTTGATCCCAGCTCGCGCCAAGTAAACTTTGTGGTGGACAAACACCGTGTGAGTGGATTTTCTCGGGGTTCTCCCGTTTCCTCCCACTTTCTTCATTCCACCATTTCATTCATTATATCATCATCAGCGTCTCCTTTAGCCTAGCCGGTATACCCGTCATTATTGATACAACTATTATATACAGGATGCATCAGAAGTCCCTTGTCATCCTTTCTGAAAACTACAGGGATGTAGTTACATTGATTGCGAGATAAGAGATACACATTAGGCCCAGAGGGATACTTTCGGATTACATCACGCGGACGGTCGCCATCTTAGATTCGAAATTGTAATATGGACGATAAGTGGGTAATGTGATACATGGCCATGCACTAAAATGTTCTGAGGATGTCAAATATGCAATCAGATATCATGTAACTTATTCTGGTGAAATGTTATTGGCAGTGAACCAAGTGAGACTATATGTAGTGGTATGTCATACCCTTCTGTTTTTTTTTCCAGTGATAGAGACATACCGTTTCTGGTTTTTTAGTGATCAAGATATACCTTCACGGAAGAATAAATGCTAAATACCATTAATAAATCCATTTTTTATACGTATTGACGAATAGCTTTGCACATAAAAAGATTTTATTTCTTATGTAGACTCTAAGTTGACAATACTGACATTTTTACCTTTTTCTACCTTTTGTTTGTAAAATGAGGTGTTTTCAAAGAAGTTCATCTAGTTTATATTTTGATGTGCCGTATTGAATTGTTTCTTTCGTATGTATGTATGTGTCGTCTTGTCTGAATTCTTATAAGCGTCGTCTTTTGAGCATGGGCGGATTTAGGGGATTGCTGTGGGGGCAGATCTTACGGGAGTTTGAAATACCCCTCATTCGAGTGTGTGGTCCAGGAGTTTTCCCGCTGGAAATTGTTAATATTAAAAGTCGGTTTTTGAGCACTTTCGTGTATAATTCTCTGATACAAGGTAAGGGCTATTTTTATTTTTTTCCAGAAAGTTGTTCACGATGGATGGATCAGTCTCTCCGTTTTTTCTCCGTAACTAAAAGAAGCTTTCCAGTGGTTTTCAGACATTATGTAAATAGAAATGCAATCTTGTAGGCTTCACACCTCACTGCATTTGAACATTTAGATAGCCGATATGTCGAGTCAAAATCGTAATAAAACACACCGCCTCTGATTTTTCCCACTTCGAACACATTTCCCTGTTATAGTCAGGGGTAAAAGCGAGGGGGAACGCGGGGGACGCAGTTCCCCACCTCGAAAAATATGTAGGGCGTCCCCCAGATCCTAAAATGGTACAATGGGCAGAGATAGGCAGGAGGAACGGCGTGGAGTGATGCCGCTACCTACCGTCCCCCCACCTTTTCAGGTCCACTTTTATCCCTGGTTATAGTATATGTTCCACATGTTCCTACTGAGCAATAAACATTTGCAGAAGCTTCTTCCAATTGCTGTGGACACAAAGTAGGATATAGGGTCAAATTTGTGCACAGACGATGGCGATACTTTGTTCTAGATGATAAAAATTATGAATATTTACTGCACAAACCATAGCCTTAACTTTTCCACTTAGCTAGAAATTGAACAGCGTTAGGTCCGGTGATCGAGCAGCCATTCAACTGCCTCTCGTCGATCAACCCATGTTCTAGAGAATTGTTCAAGTAGTGACGCAATACGAATCCATAATGAAGAAAGCGCCATGGTGTTGAAAAAACTGCGAGAATGTACCATCCTCGGGCATCGCAGCTCGCAATATCTATCCCTGTACGAGCGTGAGGTATTATTCCGCAGTTAATTTTATGGAATGAAAAAGTGACTGATTAGACGTATTCCTCATTTGTCTGCCAACAACATAATTAATTTTCTTTGCGCTGGTCATGTTGGAGGGGTCTTGCACGCGGGGTTGTCAGGTGACCAATTGTGCATGTTCTGCCTATTAACCTTCCCATTTACGTAGAGGTCAGCTTCATCTGAAAAGAGTATTTGCATAAAAATGTTAACCATAATTACTCACTGCACTTGGCGATCAACATCGTTCTCGTGGAGATGTTGCTTCATTTGCACCTTGTACGGATGCACTTATACACGCGCAGACCCTATGACTCAACCCACATTGCATTAATAAATGACGTGTGCTCCTCTGGGGCCACATCGAGAAAGAAGTCAGCACTGCCGTAGGCGTTGCTTCATCTGTAGCTCTCTACGATCGTCCGCTACGACGTATGTCCACGAATGTGCCCATCTCCTCAAATTTAGTTAATTACTGTGACACTGCAACATGTAACACAGTCACATTGTGGATGATTCTGTTTGCAATCGGTAACCACTGTACAGGCACTCCTCCCGCTCCACAGTTTGAATATTTCGATGCATTCCTCACGTGCTAACGGTATGGTTCTACATCTAGAAGAAAGAGGTAAATATAACGTTCAATTGGCAATAACTTTTCACCAAATTAAGCTCCATGGAATCTGATTGCATATTTGACATACTGAGAAAATTCTAGCCCGTGGCCATATATATATCACATTACCCACCAGTTTATAACAAACAAATTTAATCCAAAATGGCGGCCGTCTGTGAGAGTATTTCCAAACGGCCTAATGTGTATCACCCATCTCACATTCAATTAAACTACACCCGTGTAGAATTTAGAAAGGAACTTCGTATGATGTATACAGGGTGTTTCGAAAGTCCTCTGACGTTACAACAAAACGTAAGAGGAAAAACCATTTCTAAATATGTTGTTTTCAATCTAAAGTGAACACTTTTTAAATCGGAGGAGCCGTTTGGGCTGTACTCTTTATGCGCCCAATGTGGAATGAAAATGCAATGTTACATTTACCTGGATCCACAACATATGTGAATGAAGTTACTGTTTGAAATGGGGACTAGCCATCGACATGTTAGCGTAAAAATCAGTAACTTCATTCACTTATGTTGTGGGTCCAGGTAAATGGCAACGTTGCATTTTCATTTAACATTGGACGCATAAAGAGTGTACAGCCAAACGGCTCATCCGATTTTGAAAATTCCTTCAACTTACATTGGAAACATCATATTTGGAGACGGTTTCCCAATTACATTTTGTTGTAACTCTGATAATAATCGAGTTACTTTATGTCAGGGGACTTTTGAGACACCCTATATATCTTATGGAATATATGTTTGATGTCCCTATAACTGTAGTATAATTTAGTTTGTTTAAATTTACAAGTTATTACAAGTAGATTCTGACTTACATGCGTACGAGTTTGTATGTAACTAACTAATGAATTCTATTTCATGAAATTTACATTGAAATATTTAACACAAAATCTTTTATATTCATGCTTAACTTAGTGACTTTGCTTTGGACTGCAACTGATTATTGTACCCCATTATTGCTTGAGAAGAAAACCGATGTCCGAATCTTCATTTGGAGAAACCAAAGAACTATTGGAATGCTGAGGATTGCAATCATTAATTTCTACACTTCAAGGTGCGTAAATTATATCTAGGTATATTCTGTGTTTATTGTTATAATTACTATTACTATTATTGGGTTTAGAATCAATCAAGTACTTCATGATATTTTAGAGGGATCAAGGTGGCTGCCAGATAGATAAATATTTGAGCGTCAGGCCCTTATTTCTTTTCAATTTTATATTTAATCAATGTCTATTCCCCCCCCCCCTCATTATTCCACCAAATCGTATTCCAAGATCATCAATTTTCAATACTCATTTGTGACTGTCAGCATACATAGCATAACCGTAGGAAGTAAAACAAAGATTTATTTTTATTTTTCGTTTTCATGTCTTTTCTCCATAGCTGTGAAAAATAACGCCTTCAACATCATAAATTTGTATGCTACTTGCCTGCTTTCGAGCACAATAATCAACTATTTGGACATTACGAAGCAAAGCAGGTCTACGTTGTAGTTAGCATAGTTAAGGATGTGACATAATGATATTGGTGTTGCGATGTTCAGCCTAAACAGTGCAAGTAAATAAATCTGTAACAATTGTATTGGTGTTTAGCTTACATGTCCTCCAGACGGGCCATTTTTTTTTTTACATCTTGTTACTTCTACTCTATATGAGGGGTCGCGGTGGCTCAGTGGTGGAGCGTTCACCTCTGGTGCTTGGGGTCCTGGGTTCGATCCCAGTCCCCGCCAAGTGAACTTTGTGGTGGACAAACACCGTGTGCGTGGGTTTTCTCGGGGTTGTCCCGTTTCCTCCCACTTTCTTCATTCCACCATTTCATTCATTACTCATCACCACCGTCTCCTTTAGCCTAACCGGCATAATCGTGGGACGTAAAACTCAAAGATTTCATTTCATTTCTACTCTATATGAAGTATATTCTGAGGTTGTGTTTTTGGGGACGTGGTAGCTCAGTGATGGAGCGTTCACCTCTCCTGCGTGGAGTTCCTGGATCGATCCCAGCACGTGCCAAATGGGCTTTGTGTTGGACAAACACTGTGTGTGGTTTTCTCGGGGTTTTCCCGTTTTCTCTCACAGTTTTCATTCTACTATTTCATTCATTCTCATGATTATAGTCTTCTTTAGCATACCCGGCAAAAGCGTGGAACGTAAAACTCAAAGATTTCATTTCATACAAACTTTGGTGCAAAGTAACCCCATAGATGAAGATATTTTGCACCACATACGAAAAAGTATGTTCAACATACTAACATAATGTTTGTCTGCAATGTTTTCTCTCCTGTATTTATACATTTCACTTTTTACACAAAACTGCATGTGTAACGAATTTTTGTTACGAAATTCGAGACGAGACATAGCTCTTCCAATAGAAACAGATACAGTTTTCGAGACGAGACAACTTTCGCGACATCTTTGCGAGAGGTGACAGTCTCAAATCATTTCTCGTGCGCACCCCTAGCCCATATCGTGCGTTATCAAAAAGCATGTTAATGAGAAATAACAACATGTAAATACAATATAGGTAGTTAAAAACATTTTTGTTTTCATTCTTCAGTAATGCATTATTATTAACCTCAGTATTTTATAGTCCATTCTTAATCTTAAGGTGATATATAATTAAGTTTTGAATTCGGTTAACTTATTTTGTTTCTCAAATTGTATTAAAAATGTATGTACAAACATGTTTATTTTCATTCTTGAGTGCTTAAAGTCACTATAGTTATTAAACATAGTAATTAATATTTTACTCTCAACGTTAAAATAATATACAGTTAACTTTTGAATTCAGTTAACATTTTTCTTACTGAAATTGCTTTAAAAAGTATGTAAAAACTTTTTTATTTTCTTTCTTGAGTGCCAAAAGTGTTGCACAGTTATTAAGATTAGTACTTTATACTCTATTCTTAATTTTAAACTGATAAACAGTGCGTTTCTGAATAAATTATGTCAAGTTATTTGAGTGACGAACACTGGTACAAAACCCTAACTACCACTGGAACATTTCGATTTTGAGATGACTACTACCGGTGCAATACAAGGGATTTTAAAATATTGTTTTTCCTTCAACGGCTATTCGATTTTGAATTCTGACTACATGGTCATATATAGGAAGGATCAGTGTCTCTTTCCAACTATGGTACAGCTCCGACCGATTCACGGTGCTCACAGAAGAGACAAAAGAGTATGTTTTCAACCTTAAAGTAACGACCACTGGTGTTTTTGCCCTGGTATGCAAAAGTAAGTGGGTACCCCAATGGGGTAGAGGGGTACTATGCGGTACCTAATTTCTGCATTTTAGATATATGGAAATACATGTGTCTAAAATGTAAAGAACTGATATTTGTTTACCGAAAACTGCAACTCGGTAAGCCTTACGGATACCGAGACATGGGAAAATAAAGAGCGACACGATATGTATGTGGGGCTTGCATACTTGAAGGTACAATTTGGAAAATGAATTCAAATATGACTAACGGCTATCAAGATATTGTCAAATAAAGAGAGGACCAATACAGGTATGGGATTTTCGTATTAGATGATAAAATTTCCGAAACCGGTCATGGAAAGTTAATAAACACCAGTAGCAATTCCATCTTCAAGTAATTAGATATTTCCATGGGGTGTTAGAACATCTTACAGTCTACCAAGATTAAATTTTAAAAGCTTTTGAAAATATAACTTGACATTTGTAAAGAGTATTAGAAATATGTATTTACCTAAAACTTGCAGCTAGTACATCTAACATATAGAGAAACACCGTGAAATAAAAGAGTATGAGATGTTGAAACTTCGGAAAAATTATTGGTCCCAACAAAATTAAATAAGATGGTATTTCTATGGGTTAAGTAAGTACCTCAGTACAATTTCAATGGAAAGATTAGTTCTAGGTTTTCTTCAGGCAGTTCCAAAGGTTCATCGAGCTGTGTAAAAGAGTGAAAATTCCCTGTGAATATCTAATATAGTAACCAAAATATAACGAGTCATTTATTTTATGACGTAAAAATAGAGATCTTTAAGGATTTGTACTTCTGGGTCTTTGCTATAAGAAAGAAATTCAAAAACCTACTGTATATGCCTTAATATGCAATTAAATCAGTGAGGACACAGTAACTTAGTGGTGGGGTGTGTACCTAGTATGTTTTGCAGAAACTACACTGGAGTATTCTCTTAATTCCCAGAGATACGATCACACTTAACTGCCCATTTAATTTTAAAATGAAATTAAGGCAAGTGAATGTTGATGATAGAATTGATGGAGTGTAAAGGTAGGAGGAAACGGGAGTACCCCGAGAATACCCACGAATACAATGTCGACTACAAACTGACTTGGACACGGATCAAACCAGGGACCCAATACACCAAAGGTACGCACTCTACCACTAAGCCACCATGCCTCCACCCATTTAATTGTCTATTAAGGTATATACGGTAATTTTCTGAAATTTCTTCTTCTTACAGCAAAGACTCAACAGTACAAATCCATGTGGGTCTTCATTTTTACGACGTCATAAAATACATAATTCCTTATATCTCGGTTGCTATATTAGATATTGACAAAGAATTTTCATTCTTTTTGTACGCTAGGAATTATCACGCTTGGATTTACCCGAAGAAAACTTCGAGCTGAATTAATCTTTCGATCGGAATTGCCCTGACGAGTGTGAGGTACTCACTTAACCCATGTAAGTACCATCTTATTTAACTTTTATTAAGATCAAAAGTTGTTTTATGAAATTTCAAGATCTAATACTCTTTTATTTCACGGTGTCTCTCTAGCTGTAAGATGTACTGGCTGGAAGTTTTGGGTAACTCTATTCTCTTTTCTAATACTCTTTACAAATGTCAAATTATATTTTCCAAAGCTTTTAAAACTTAATCTTTTTAGACCCATGATGTTCTAAAACCCCATGGAAATACCCAGTTACTTTAGGATGAAATTGCTACTGGTGCTTATTCAGATTTCATGATCGGTTTCGGAAATTTCACCACCTAACACGAAAACCCCATAACTGTGTGGGTCCTCCCTTTATTTGACAATATCTTGATAGCCATTAGTCATATTTTCATTAATTTTCTAAACTACTGTCAAGTATGGAAGCCCCACATACCTATGGTGTTCCTATTTATTTCACCATATTTCGGTAACTGTTAAACATACCGACTTGCGGTTTCGGTAAACACACACCTGTAACGTTCTTTATAAGTTTATTAAGATATATTTTAGAATGTTTAGAAATGGGAGGTCTGCGAATGCCATAGTACCCGAAAACCCCCATAAGGACGTGTGTGTAGTGTATTGAATTGAAACTACTTTTGAAGTTGTTGTTAGCCCTCAGTAATTACGTTTTCGAAACTGCACAATCTAGTACGCAAAACTCACACTTCTATGGTGTTGTCCTTTATTTTCCCATACCTCGGTATCCATAAGGCTTACCGAGTTGCGGTTTTCTGTACTAAACAGATATCAGTTCTTTACATTTTAGAGACATATATTTCCACATATCTAAAAATGCAGACATATTAGGTACCCCATGGTACCTCGAACGCCAGTGGGTACCCACTTACTTTTGCATAGTAATACATTTCGAGTTGTTCAGCATCAACAAACACTTTTTTTTTAAATTCATCATTTTTCTACCAGAAACCCAAAAGTCCATACCTGACCGAACAGATTTTGTCTATTTAATCTAAAAAAATGTTAAATATTTTAAAATGTAACATTTTAAATATTTTTGGATTTTTGTTTCAGGTATTTCATGTATCAAAACAAAACCAGGATTCTGCATGAAAGACAGCGAAAAGAAGCAGTGTAATTTGTGGCTAAAAGCACGTCCTTTCTGAAGACAGACCCGATTGTATTTACATTCTTTTGTACAAATATGTAACCTTAATAAATATACTGCTCCGCAAATTATTTCTTTCTTCCATAAATTAGAATAAATGTATGTCTGTTTAAAGAAAATGTTTGTTAGCGTTAAATCTTTTCAACTCTTTTTCTCTGTAAATAAGAACATTATACCTTGCAACATTTTTTTTTATCATTGTGCAATTCCGATTGGATAAAGTAAATCTGCACGAAGTACTATTATTTCAGTCATACATTAATAACTAATGTATTGTTCTGTGAATAAGGCAATGGTATAGTGAATATGTTTTAACATAAAATCTGTAACTCAGCTTTTCAGTAGTCAACTTTATTGAGAATCCGAAGAAAGAAAGAAAAAATGTTGGACTTAACGAATTTCAAAATTATTTTTGTTCGAATTCTGGACTAATCCAAATTATCCAGAGAAATCATTTATGTTGCTCTCTACAGATGTATCCTTTCTCCAAATCGTATGAAAAGGAGACTTCATACATCGCTATATTTTGTATGTACTATGTTTCGTATTTATTTAATCACTTTGTACCTTTCTCTAGTGTTGACAAGGCCGCAAGTGTCAATCGAATAATTTAGTGTTTCACTCATGTAACCTTGTGACTAACGTACGTCCTGTCGGTATATATATGTTACTGGGTTCGGTTAGCGACAAACAATTTTTAGTGTTAAACAAATACAAAAATCTACACGCAATGAGATACGATTATCTTTGCCTCATAGACAATACCAAGCAACTAACGGTACTGAGTGTGGTTGAGTTTACTAGTGGTATTATCTGGCTAAAATCAATGTTCCGAGAGCTATACTTCTTTTTGTGCTCTGAATGCAAACTTTGATATAACCGTTTTAAATTATTGTACATCTATCTATCTATATAGCTATATCTATATATATGTATACAATTGTAAACTAGAAACTTGCTAGTAATTCTGAGAATCATCGCTCTTCCTTTAAATAATGTATGAGACTATTACACTGCTCGTTACTTAAAATGTTGAACTAAGAAGGATACATCCAGGAAAGTCCAAATTTGCAGAATGTATAGAGCAGGGAAGGATAAATATGTTTGGTCGATGGCTGCACAGCTTCTCATACCTGTGAACTCCGCCAGCTACAGTTGAGCTGTGGCATTGGATCGTAAGACGCATGGCTTACCATACCAGAAGAGAACATCCTCTCGATGTCTCGCTGTGTTACAGTCGTTCTGGTTGTCAATGTTGGGTCAGTTCTGCTCTGCTATGACCACGTTGTCACACAGCGAATACAGCGGTAAGTTTAACCCTTAACGTAGCAAGCCTAAGTCGTCAAAGTTGTTTACCAAGCTGGAGTCTTCTGGGGACCCCAAGTATTATTTTAATTTCTCAACATAGTATTGCAGAGGGTTACTCCAACTATTATTTTTTGGATGTCTAGAAGCATACTTAAGTTAAATGAACATTGTTGACGTCAAATATTATGTATATTTGAACACTATTCAGTTCTTCATACAATTTCATACTTGTGTGTTCGTAAATCTGAAACACAGGTTTAACAATGGAGTTTTTACATTTTGAAGTGTGTTTTTATTTTTTGTATTTTTTAAAGAAACGCATCGTTGATCTAATCATGTAATTGATATCTCAAAGGGTTGCAGGATACATATAAAAATCGAGAATAAATTGATTCTTATAATTGCGGCAGTATCACCAAATATCACTCTCTGGGGTCCCTAGAGTACCCCGCTTGGTATGTTATGGGTTAAGCATATTCGACACTTACTATTAGATATCGGCTTGGGAACTTTGGCGTAGCTACCCTGTCTCCTTGAAGTTGCATTTTTAATGGGGAGTACTGTTTAGGAATCATCTTGTGAGGGAAAACGTTTTCAGCTGACACCATGTTTTTAATTATAGCTTCATTTAAAAAATAACTTATCTGTTAATTAAAATGTTCAGAGAAGTTATTTCTGGAAAATCCTATTCACGCCTCTTGTGGTAACAACTTCTGCATTTTGGAAGAGGATATTATTAAGGAAAAGAATGAGGTAAAGTCGTCTTTATATAGTACACACGGAAAAGAAAGTATTTGACAGTTGACAAATTTTCTTTTGCCAATAGCTCGGCAACAAATTAATTAATTTGGATCTTTTTGTTGTTATTCTTCGAATAGTTATAACTTGACAACCTACCAAAGTCGGTACTCTGATAGGTTAATTTATTGTTGAGTTTTTAGGAAAACAAATTTTGTCAAGTGAAGAATATTATCTTTCGTGACTGTACAAGCAATGGATGATAACGGCTTAATAAATGACTGTACGTAAGTCTTGTTTGAGTTTGAACATAGGATTGTACATGGCTGTGCATTTTGCATTATTATTGAAGTGCTGCAACTAAGTTATTGCAAAAGGTATGATAAATTCTTACAGTAATATTGTCACATATTGATTTACTCTGTATGAAAACTAAAATAGTTTAACATATGGTTAACCTCCTTTGTGCCAATAATTTTAAAATTAACGCTTGTGCCACTTTTCAACCTTGGCTTTGCAGCTTTCCAAAGAATTAGCAGGAAGTTCAAACTTACACCCTGCAGGTAAATACATTTCTCTGGACAGTTTCACTGCTCCAAACTAAGATTGAAAAGTGTAGTATTTTTAATTTTATTATTATTGGCACAAAGGAGATCACCCATATTTTAAGCTATTTTTGTTTCCATACAGAAAAAAAACAATATGTGACAACATTACAGTAAGAATGTATCATGCATTTCTCAGTATGTTGCAGCACTTCAATAATGGTGCACTATACGTACAATGTAGATCCTGAATATGTCCAATCCATATATTACAACAAGGCAATACGTATGCGATACAGGTAAAATCTGTATATTTCATATGGACAATCTATAAGCTACATACATCCAATCCATACATTACATATGGCCAGCCTGTACGCGACATACGTATAATCTATATGCTGCATGCACACAGTCTGTAAGCTGCATATGTGCACTCTGTATGGTGCATACGGATATTCTGTATGCTGTATCGGGACAAGCTGTGTGCGACATAAGGAAAATCTGTATAATACATACGTACATGACGCATACTGTATCTAGTCGTACGTACGGGGCACAAGTACAATATAGATGCTGTCTCGGGGTTGAACGCAAGAAACACACGTACAGAACGTATATTGCATACTTCTTGAAATTATGCTCCGTTCTGATAGTCAGTGAGTGTCGTCATTATTAACCCACATGCTACATACAATCCTGACGTCACAAAGCTAGATATTACCTCCGTATATACTTGTTACTGCAGATGACGTCACACGAATGACGTCATTGCACTTATGCAGAGAGTACGTATAATACATACTTTTTCAGCTATACGTTTGCTGCAGGATGTTATATACGGTTGTACGTTAAGTCCAGAAACTACAGGAATTACGAATGTAACCTACGTTTTTAAGTATGTCACCTACATTTTTTTTCTCAGTGCAATGAACAGTGTTGATGCATTAGCTATTCACTGAAAGTATACGATATTGTTTATACTAATAGGGTTAATGGGCCCCACAGACTTACTTCGTTGCCCATATCACCTTTTTTTTTGTGTTGAACATTTCTTTGTAACGTTTATCGAATAGACTAGGTTTGATTAGGATGTCCGGATGACATGTTCATGTCCTGTCCTTGTCAGTTCGCGTCAAGTGGGCTTTGTGGTGAATAAGCATCATATGCATGGTTTTTTCTCTGGCTTCTCTCGTTTTCTCCCACTTTTTTTCATTCATTACAATAATCACTGTCTTTGAAGTATAAACGTGGAACATCAGTAAAAAAAATAAAAAAAGAAGAAGAAAAGAAACTTGTCAGAGATAAATATGAGAAATTCCCTTTAAATTACTCAAATTAACCTAAATATGTTACAGAGATACTGTAAGTACTGTGAACATGCGACTTACTAGGGTTATTATTAACATAGTTTTGTAATAGTTTTTCACAAAAGTTAATATGGTTAGAAGCTCTCGTTGTTCTTGCTATAACACACTCCACTCTACCTCCAACTTCAGTATATAATGTGAATATAACATCCTTGCATAACGTACTGTTTTATGAGTCTTCACTAACTACACATAATGAGAAGACATAAAAGAGGGATCATCAATTTTGAGACAGCTCATTACAAAACCAAGTATATGAGAGCGGTGTGAAGAACGCAGATGTATGTAAGACTGAGTTAATGATGTCTTTCAAGAGAAATAAGAACACCTGTGACTCCCAATAGGAACATAGTCTGAAGAAAAATGAGAAATCGCGGTTATGTGTGTAAGATAAGTATCAGTACTTTTATGGACAAAAGGGTTTTTGTAGGAAGCGATTTTATAGGTTAAAGAGAGATATGCATACAGATTGGTCATGTTGCAATCTCCTTAAATCCAAAAGGCTCTGCTTATAGAAGTATTAGTAGTAATTCTTCATACACATTGTACCCATGTCCATGTTTGTAGTGTGCCTCTTTCGTGTTCGATTGTCTGATTGTGAGTTTGTACAATTTTGGTTCTTATCCACATATTGTGAGACAATTGGTGAGGAATATGAATTAAAAGATGGTTATTCCAATCAGATAGAATGGTGATGGAAGCTAAAGTGCTAAGCATATGTTATCTAACCATAACCCTTTTTGGTTATTATATTCGGCCTACCCGGTTATAATACTTCTAACGTATTATTATTATTATTATTATTATTATTATTATTATTATTATTATTATTATTATTATTATTGGTGCATTGTGGATCATTGTTATTGGTACATTGGTATTATTATTATTAGTAGTAGTAGTACATTGTTAGGGTCCTTAAATCTAGGAGGCTCAGGTGAGCAGGTTATGTAACCAGAATGGAAGAAAGTAGGAATGCTTTCAAAGTTTTAACTAGAAGTCCAATCGGAAAACGACCATTAGGAAGACCTAGGTGCAGATGGGAGGAACATATTTAGATGGATCTCATAGAGATAGGAATCCAAAGTAGAAACTGGATGCAGTTGGCAAGGGTAGAAGTCAATAGAGAGCTTTTGTGAACGCGGCATTGAATCTCCGTGTTCCATGGGCTGTATAGTTAGTTAACATTGTGGATTAGTGGTAGAGCGTTTATCTCTAGAGCGGGGAGTCCCGGCTTTGATCTCAGACCGCGTGAGTTTGAAGTGGATAACATCGTGTCTGTGGACCTCCTTTAGCCTAAGGGGCATAATTGTGAGACGTTAAATTATAGATTTAATTATGAACAACTTTACATTAAGGATAGGTTATACTTTGCAAGGCTTACTATGGAAATGACACTTTCACTGCATTGACAATAAACAAATTGTGGACTCATGTCAAAGCACAAGGGAATCAAGTCCAGAAACCAAAAGTGTGCGAAGAAGAAACATAAAATTTGTACGGTACCTTTAAGTACATAAAAAGTTAACACTGTTTCTTTTATATATTTCAAGAATTATATATACAATATCTGAATATGAATTATAAGCTTTAAAAAGAGATATTGAAAAAGGATTAAATATGTCCAAAATGAACAAAAGTGAACTTGATTCCTTTTTTCACTGAACGCACCAAATTAGGGCCATTTTGGTGATAATTAAAAATAAAAATCAAGCATTTCCTTGTTTTGAGAAGAGCCGAACAAATTTACTCAATCACATAAATTATTTTATAAAGGGCATGATTCTACGACTGAGGGAAATTGAAGATTTATCGCCGTAAAAATAAGATCCTCCATTGAATTATATTAGAGATGGAACTGGTAACGGATTTCCTAACCTGTCATCCACAAGACCCGGAGGTAATCAGACCCGTGACTCAGTCTGATCAAGACAAAAATTGTGACCCAAGTGATCCGTTAAGCCACAATCATTCCATCACTGTTGCCAAAGCACTCTGTATAGTTATTACTTGCCTCCCTAATCCTGCTATGTATTACAATTCACCTTCTTATTGGCCCACCCAAAGATCTTTTCCCCTAGGTGCTTGGGCCCTGATTCGATCCCCGACCAAGTAAGTTTGTGGTGGACAACGCCGTGTTTGTGGGTTTTCTTAGGGTACTCCCGTTTCCTTCCACATGTTCATCTCACGTATTCTTCCATTATCATTCACGTGACTTAATCATCCGTTATCCCTTAGCCTAACAGGCATAATCGTGGGACGTTAAACTGAAAGATTTCGTTTTATTTTCAGTTTCTTTCCCCTAGGCTTGCCAGGCAGAACACTATGCATCGCATATTTATTACCCATTTGATGAGTACGTCTCAACTTTATTTTCTGTACTATGTTCGTTAAGGTGTAGCTGCTGTGTAATTAAGTGTTGATTAATAAATCTCTCAAAACTTCTTTTTGGAAAAACTTCAGTTTTTGTTCTTCTGTGCACATCAGAAACAAAACTAATATATTCATATAATATGGTGGACAAAGTTTATTCCACATTATCTAGGTCGTCTCGACGATAAAATGGTATACTGTCTCGTAATCGCACAGTGAGAAAAATCCGTTCTTTAGACAGCGGTATGTTATACAAATATACGGAATTCTCTTGCTTACTACAGAAATCAGTATGGAGCATACGTTATCCATATGCTACATACGCACTGCCCTTAGATGTTACATCATACCGTTGCAGGATCTCTGACATCTAACAGTTTTTTTCGTATATCACATGCATATAGCCCTACTTATGTTACATTCTTCAGCTATATATTATATACGTCCATTTGTATGTGATATCCTGACCACCTATGTTGTTTTAACGGAAAGTACGTATAAATGGAACACATACGGAAAGTATTATAGAATATGCGTTTTGAGTTATACGTCTGCTATACGTTAAGACCAAAAACTACAGGAATTACGCATGTAACCTACCTTTTTAAGTACGCCACCTACAATTTTTTTTCTCGGTGCTTTTTTACCCCCTACGTCATCCTTGTTTATTAGCACTATACCTCTGTACTTAAATTTATTCACACATTTTTACATTATTATTATTATTATTATTATTATTATTATTATTATTATTATTATTATTATTATTATTATTATTAATACTATTATTGGTTACAATCATTGGTAAAAGTGAGAGGGAGGCCGGGATTGCTGTCCCCCCACCTTCAAAAATATGTACGACGTCCCTTCCATTCTTAAAAAAGAAAAAAAAATACAATGGGCAAAGATACGCAAGGGAACGGCGTGACGTCATGCCGCTATCCACCGTCCCTCTACCTTTTTAGATTCACTTTCACCTTTGGTTATAATGCTTCCGTAGATAGCATCAACTCAATTGCACGTACTTCGTCTTCTTCACACTTCTTCAGAACCATCTTATTAGCAGGTCTCCAGAAGAAACCTCACTTTCTTTTGTAGGCATGGCCGAATCCAGATCTTGTTGAATTCAAAGATTGAATTTGATCGGATTGGGATTCTTGGAATTCGGATACTCCGATTTGGGATAACGATCTATTGAACCTAAATCAGAGATCCGGATCATAGAGCTAGATCCGAATCTGAACTTGTATATGAGACTCGAATCTAAGTACGTTGTAATATTTTCCATTTTTGATTTAAACCTCTTGCTGAGCAAAACAACACGTTAATATATATTTTTTTTTTACAATAAACGTATTGTTTTACTGAGCGACTAGTTCAAATCAAATCTAAATTTATTGATTAAGCACAATAGAACTTTAGTAGTCATGTTATTATTGATAGATACGTGCATAAAAATGAGGTTTCTTTCTCTTTGTAATCTTACATAATCTTTGTGTTGTTTTAACCGTTCTTTTAGTTCTAACAACTTTTTAAAAATCAAATGCTTTTAAAATCAAATGCTTTAAAAAATCAAATGCTTTAAAAAATCAAATGCTTTTAGAAATCAAATGCTTGAAAAAATCAAATACTTTAAAAATCAAATGCTTGAAAAAATCAAATGCTTTAAAAATCAAATGCTTTGAAAAATCAAATGCTTTAAAAAATCAATGCTTTAAGAATCAAATACTTTAAAAAAATCAAATGAAGGACGAAAGGAAGCAATGAGATCATTTACATAGTAAGCGTAAGAGTGAGATTTTAAAAAAAAATCAACAATTTTATTAACTAGTAAGTAAAATATTTCATTACTGGAATTTCACACTTTTTCCTGAAGTAACCGTAAGTACCTTCGTTTCTGTCCATTTCAATAGATAACCAGTTTCATAATTAATCATTTGTATTTATCGGGACCTCCCACAGGAAATTACTATAGAAATTTACGCAAACATAGGGGTCTAATCACTTCTCGTATACACACACATACCCCACGATTTAGAGTTCCCTTTCGTTTTGCGTGATGGAAGGAATGTGCATAAATCATAACTGTTATGGGTTAAATATAAACAATTTAATAAAATAATATTTTTAAAAAAATGTATATTCAAAATTGTCTAAAACAGCAGAAATTTGCAGATTAAAATAGCTACACCGTTTTTTTTATGTGGTCTCATATTTTCAATTTATAAAATATTCATCCATTTCCATAAAATTCCATTCTTCAATTATAACATTTACTAAAATGTACATTGTATAATTAGTGTTCCTAACTGAACAAAATAAAATATGCAGGGCCACGGTGGCTCAGTAATAGAGAACTTAACTCTGTTGCGCGGGGTCCCTGGTTCGATCACAGCTTTGGTATTTTGATGGTAGTTTGGTCGCCAAGTGGTATTTTGGTGGATAAATACCACATGAATGAGTTTTCTTGGTGTTTTCCCGTTTTCTTCAGCTTTCTTCATTATCATTATCACCGTCTCCTTTAGGCTCGGTGCATAAAAGTGGAATGTTAAAGTAAAAAAAAAAAAAAGACTACTGTAGTTGAATCAACATTCTGCAGCTGCTTTTTTATTTTAAGTAAAAAGAAGAGAAGAGGAAATAAAATGTTAAGAAACAGTTCGAAATTGATGGAATAGACGTCATTAAAAGAATAAAAATGACATATTTGAAACAAAAGAAAAAAAGAAATATGTATTTAAAGCTGAAGCCAACTTGAAATATTCTACCGAAAGAGAGGGAGGGAATAAGTGAGAGAAAAGAAGCTGGGCAGGAAAATCGAATTTTCACATTTGAACGATGACAACTACACGATAACTCACTTCTGGCTGTGTAGTCCCTTGAGAGATCAGGCACTCGGGTTCCTCCACAAACGGGATTCCTCAACACTCCTACTTTTTTCTCTAGATATGTAAGTGTGTGTGTGTGTTTTTCCGCCTTTCTTTTCTGTCTCAAGTCTTTTGTTTTTCTTTGTTTCCCTTTCGCCTTAAAAATCCATTCGAAAAACTAAAGAAAGGGAAAGGAAAGGGGGAGACACCCACGTGTCTTCTGTTGTCACTGGATCTTTTTCTTGGAACACATCTTATAGCAAAAAGAACATCTAAGAGGATGGGTAAGGGACACAGAAGAAAAAAAGTACAAGAACAAGGAAGTAGAACACGTTTCTCTAACTAGCATTTAAGTTCTACTCTGGTAGGGATTGATCCCAGGTTATGCCTCATGATTCAATATTGTGCGTCACTTTTAACCAAGGATTATTTAATATGAACAGTACCGTAATTACCATATTAATTAATATCAATAAATTAATTAATTAGCGTGTTTATTCCCATAATAGTCGTCCTCGCATAATAGTCGCACTTTAAGTTTGAAGTGACCACAAAAAGAAATCCCGCATAAAAGTCACAATCTATGGTATTTTTGTCTTTGTGAACGAAACTTTCTTCGAAATTGCTCATTTTGCGCGAGTCCGAGCAGAACTTTTTGTGTTTACTGACGCGTAACATCGTGACCCATGTGTTAACGGAGATCAGGCAATCACTTCCACTCTCCATTCTGCGCCCCTCGTCAAGTATGACTCATCCCAGTATGGCACCTGTTTACAACCACCTCGTCTGCTCTGGCATTCCATTGTATTGACTAGATGGTTTCAAGGTGTCCTCCCACTTGCGTACACTCCCACTTCTGTACATGTCAAAATCTTTCCCAGTTCCGTACAAGTGCCAGATGCAATGAAATATCATGATTTGAAAGCGAGATAAGAATTCCCACTTCTGTACAGATTCAATAGGTGGCACTGTTTGTGTGATTTTTGTTAGTTTTTGAGCAGAGGAGGATATGGAATCTAGGGATGTCATTTTGAGTAGCAGCCATGGTTTGGCTTCAGGTAGATGGTAAGTGTATTTTTTTGGGTCTTCTCTCCCGAAAAGCCTAACAGCTGGAAACATTGCGGGGTTCTTCCCTAGACACGAAAAACCTAAAAGCTTTACCAGATTGTGGAGGGAGAGTGATTCTTTCACTAAAATTATTATTATTATTATTATTATTATTATTATTATTATTATTATTATTATTATTATTATTATTATTATTATTATTATTATTATTATTACTACTACTACTACTACTACTACTACTACTACTACTACTACTACTACTACTACTACTATTATTATTATTATTATTGGGTTGATGCATAAGTTCGTGCAGTTCTTACACTTTATATTTTATTATTATCATGCTGTTCTGTTAATTCAAATACAAATACAACATAGACATAACATTAACATATTCTGCGAGTGTAACAATTCATTGCATACATTCTATTGTCACTCACATTAACTTACAATCACTCAGTGATCTATTCACCTCCACTATCTATGACCTTCTGCCAAGATTCAGGTAGCAGTTCTATGCTTCGCCTATAGAACTATTTTGGTTTTAACTCGAAGAAATCTGTTAGCCATTGGTCAAGAGAAGCTTTTCTGTGCTCTTCTTTCAGCAATTGCTTCATTTTCGTAAACTGCGCAATTGTTCTCGCAGCTTCTGCTGCGCTGGATCCACAGTTAAACTCGAAGAGTAAAATATGTCGGAAATGATCACTTTTCTCAACTTGACATTCCATATTAGTTTGTCTCAAATATACAGGGGCTGGACAAAAAATCTAAAACGTTTGCAAATGTGTGAAACATGCTCCAAAATATGTTCCAGTTCCTTAAGGGATGGTGGTGGAGGGTAATGAGACCGAACACGCCTTTCTAACTCAGACCTCAATGGCTCAATGATGTTCAGATCTGGTGATTGCGGGATCTAGGGGAGGTGTGATAGCTCCTGGTCATACTCCTCAAACCATGATTTCACCGTTTTTGCAGCGTGACAGAGTGCCAAATCATCTTGGTAGATGCCATCTCTATCAGGGAACAATATTTGGCCATGGGTAGAACCTGGTCCTCCAAAATGGCTTCATATGCCTTAGTATTCATCATTCCATGCAGGGCTATGATGAGACCTGCGGAAAACCACGATATCACTGCCCATACTGAACCACCCCGTGTTTTACAGTTGGGAACAGATAGTCTGTATCATAGGCTTGCGACGGTGTTCTCCATACGTAAACACGACCGGTTGTTGGAAACAAGGTGAAGGTCGATTCATCGGACTACATTACATGTTTCCACTGCTCATGAGTCCACGCCTTGGGGTCCTTGCACCACTGGATACACCTCTTCGCATTTACTGCTGTGACCAGGGATTTGGCAATAGCGGTCCTGCCATGAATTTTCATTTTATGAAGTTCCTGTCGCACTGTTTTTGATGAAACCGGGTTCTGTAGGCCGGAATTGAGTTCAGATGTAATTTTCATTGCAGTGGTCTTCTTTTTAGCTGCTACAATCCGTTTTAATGCCCTCCGGTCCCTATCTGACAGGATTGTCTTTCGGCCACTGTTGTGCTTTGCAGACGTCATTTACCCATGAATTGTGTATGCCCTTGTGACATTGGGCTCAGTGCCTTTCGATACCTCCCCCAATGTTTGCCACTGTTGCCACTGAAGCTCCAACCAGACGAGCACCAACGATCATGCCTCTTTGGAAGTCTGTCAGGTCGCCCATTTTACCGCACCACTTTTACACCACGATACTCACAAGTGAACAGGTTACTGCTGACGGAAGAGGAAGGTCCACATGACACATTGAAAAAAAAAATACGACCGGCAACCGCTACACGTGTTGTACAGTGGAGAGCCAAACTTACGTGTGCTGTATGAAGTGTTTTTAGATTTTTTGTTTACCCCTGTATACAATAATACGTTCAAGAAAACCTGTGTTTCACATCACACAAACTCCAAACTACAGTAAAACAATGGAATAACGATAAACAATCGCTTCACGCTGCATTGTTGCTAACCCAAAAGAAAACCGCACGAACTCATGCATCGACCCAATATTATTATCTGTTATTTAATAAATGCGTGTATTTTTTGGATCTCCTCTCCCTAAACAGCTGCAAAAATAGTGGAATGCTCCCCTGGACCCGAAGAGTCTAACAGCTTTACCAGATTGTGGAAGGAGAGTGATTCCATCATTAAAATTATTATTACAATAACAATTAATCTTCATTTGTTTTTAGTTTCAGCGTGTTGTGGGTTCGCAAAAACTATAGACAGACGTAATTCGTTCGAGATTATAGAGACAAGAAAAAGACAACCGTATAGATGGAATCAATATAGGCTACATAGGATTAATAAGGAAAACGTAAGAAGTTTGTTATGCATTAACGAAAGAAAGGAATTGTGTCGGGGCCGAGTGCAGACACAAGATGAAAATGTTCTTAGTGCATCTAATCATGTTTGTACGGGCGATACAGTTTTGACTGAAGCAAAGATGTCACTATACACTGCCAAGAAACGTGTTCGTAAAGATGTACCGGTTTTGAAAATACAGGGTGTTAATGAACTGTACCGATAAACTGTAAGAGGTGATTACTCCATCAAAAAAGAGAAGAAGTTCATATCGACCTGTGGGGAAAAGTGCATAGTTTCAGAGCTAGGGCTGTCCAAAATCGCAAAAAAGCCAAATTTCAAGAGGACCTAATTCGAATTCTAGAAATAATAGATGGTAGTCCTTACCAGCGTAAAGGAAGTCACGCATGTCAAATCCAAAAAAAGTATATTTCATTTATGTTCAATGGGCGTACAGAGTATTCTTTGCAGGATGAGATTCCCAGACATACCATCAACCGAAGTTTGAGATATGATCTGACTTTATGATTGGTCCAAAATAGGCAAATAATAAGCCTTGACAGAAATGAACACGGAATCCTTTGGCAGGATGTCGGAAGTGTTCAGGATCGTCAGCGGTACTGACCCTCGTACTCGGGGAAACGCAATCTGCGATGTTTTCTTTCACGCTTATTAGTGAAGAAAACGTGAAATATACCGTGACGATATACATAGCAGCACACGTTATTCCGAATACGAAAATACTTGGGGCTGCCGATTACTTTACCTGGTATACCCTCCTTGAAATCAGGCTATATCTGAAAACACTATTGAGAGCATATCTGAGAATTCTATCCTGAGGGGAATACATGTTCATTTTCAATATATCTATTGAAAATAGATTAAATATACACTTTTGGATTGTTTATGCGTGACTTACTTTACGCTGATAAGGATCACAACACACAGCTTCTGGAATTCGAAGTAGGGCCTCTGGAAATTTGGCTTTATCTTGATTTTAGACAGCCCTAGCTCTGAAACTATGCACTTTTCTCCATAGGTCCATATGAACTTTTTCTCTTATTTTGATGTGAGGATTCGCCTCCTACTGTTTGTCGCTATATTCATTAACACCCTGTATACAGCGAAGAAACTGCTGATTTACACGCACAGGTTTTTGATTTGTTAACAAAAGTGCCTTCGTTGACATCTGTTAAAAGTTCTCTTTATCGAGAAAGACAAAGAGGTAGAGAATGAGCAATTAATTGGTTACACGCAAAATATATAGTTTTATCAGATAGTCTTCTAAAGATGGATGATGATTTCAATTTCTTGCTATTTGATGATGGAGAAGAGGAGAGGATAATAACGTTTGTTAGCAAGAAAGGGAGAGAGGTTCTATAAACTGGCACGACCTTCTTTATTGATGGCACGTTTAAGAGCTGCGGGAAACCTTTGTCCCAAATTTTTGTAATTCATACAGATATTAGAAATTCAGTGGAGGAAACTAATGTGATTCCAGTGATTTTTGTCCCTCTCCCAAATAAGAGAAAACATATATATGAAAGTTTTTTTTCGATAATAAAAGAAAGAAGTCCCGAATTGGAATCCTGAAGTTGTTATGGTAGACTTCGAGGAAGCAGTAATAAATTCTTTTAGGACAATTTTCCCTTGAGCTTCCATAAGTGATGCAATTTTCACTTTAACCAGTGTCTTTGGCGTAAGATACAGATTTCAGGTCCCCTAAGCTTGAGCAGTTCTAACACTATTTAGTTCATCAGTGGCTAGAAAATTCTACAAACACAGTAAGCATGTGGAACTGTCATGAAAAACAGCATAGAACAAAAAAATCCCACAGAAGGTTGGAATAAAAGATTAAATACTTTGCTAAACAAGTAACATTCTCATGTCATCGAATTAGTCCGTTACATGAAGCTAGAAGCCAGGACAAGTGATCATGCTTACGACAGAAAGTATCTCAGTTTGCAAGGTAAAAGAAGAAAGAAAGTGTATGTGCAGCTCGACAAATAATAATAATAATAATAATAATAATAATAATAATAATAATAATAATAATAATAATAATAATAATAATAATAATAATAATAATAATAATAATAATAATAATAGTTTGGGTAGTTTTGATATTTCAAAAGATGTTAGAAGATGTTTGGTCGCACTTTCATATTTGTTCATAAGTTGTTAGAAACTGTAAATCGTGTATAAACCCCTATATATTAATAAGAATTATATATATGTGGTGGTAACAACGGCAAACGGCCTGCTGCAAATGGACCAAGATTATAGAAGATCCAGAAACTAGTTCGACGAAGGCTTTATATAAGACCCACCTTGTGTAACCCTTTGATGTGGTTTGTGAATTCATATCAAAACTCATTTCAGGAACACATTGGTCGAATTTGAATTCAACGCGAGGAGTTGATCGTTTTACGTTAGTACTAGTGCTCTTTTTAGTACCTTCAAGAACAAGAATTTTAGGAATGATCAAAAGAAAATGGATCAAAAGATTGTGATCTTGACCAATAATTAGTTTTTGGATCAGGGGCCACAAAATTTTTGAACAGCCTCTAAATCGAGTTTTCGCATATTTTTTTTTTTTTTTTTTTTTTTTTTTTTACGGAATAAGCACGTCACACAAAGTTAAGATATGGTTTCTGTTTGGCTCCATTATATGTAGTTCTAAAGATATAAGGCCTACAAGAAAATTTTTGATTGAAATATATTGGATTTTTTGATCCAAAAAAGTTACAATAGTATGAAAAGCATTTATTATTATTATTATTATTATTATTATTATTATTATTATTATTATTATTATTAT
Source organism: Thermobia domestica (assembly GCF_964235325.1). Classification (NCBI taxonomy): domain Eukaryota; kingdom Metazoa; phylum Arthropoda; class Insecta; order Zygentoma; family Lepismatidae; genus Thermobia; species Thermobia domestica. The sequence continues at coordinate 150,294,273 of NC_137454.1, read as the reverse complement.
TATTATTATTATTATTATTCCATTTTCGTATTTCCTTGAGCATATAGTTCCATATCCTCCTCTGTTCAAACTTTATTAAAAATCCACAGAAACAGTGTCAGTTATTAAACATGTACGGAAGTGGGAAATCTTTTATCAATGTGAAAATATGTCAGTTATTAAACATGTATGGAAGTGGGAAATCTTTTATCAATGTGAAAATATGTCATGGCAGCTTTACGGATCAGGGAAGGATTTTGACATGTACGGATTTGAGCATGTACGCATCTGGGGGGTAATCGGTTTCAAACATCTGGCTGTGATCCCAAAAATCCCTTTTCTGGCTGGCTGAGAACCTGTGGCGCCAAAGCGACAAAAGCCACTATCATTGCTACGTGACTTTGAATTTCAGTTCATTGACGTTCATCATTAGGGTAGTTGGAGGAGAGGATAGCCTGGCCATTATGAGTTCGAGTGCGACCTATGGTAGCGGAAACTTCAGTTTTGGCAAATTCTTTCTTGTGTATTTTTGCTCGGACAAAAATGGGAAAGTTCAGAAACAACAGAAGTTGAATGGCAGCTTTCCTCGCGTAATAGTCGCAGTTGGATTTTCGCATTTTAAAAATGGTACAAAAAGTGCGACTATTACGCAAGTAAAGACGGTAATATCAATAATACTAATCAGATAATAGCAATAAATGTATACAATATAGAAAATGTCTGTGTTAATTCAATGCAATGACTGTGTGTTACACACTATTTGTTTTGACACATGCCTTGCACTACTTCAACTGCATGGGATTTTGAATAAATTATTAAAATTTTAGTGGTTGACTTAGTTACCTAACTTGGTCTTTATGGGTTAAAATAACACCAAAACAAAAGTACAATGAAAACAGAAGATAGCACTTTTGCTAATGTAAGTTTGCTACACATTCACAACATTTTTTATGTAAAAAATTACATAAAAATACTCGTATAATACATTGTTTTTTACTTGGTACAAGTCTCAAATATACAACGTAAAGCTTTGCTCATAGCTAAAAACAAACAAACAAACAAACATAAATAGACAAATTCTCAGCTTTAGTTACATAGATATTTACGGTATCCGTGCAAGGCAATGTGGACTCTAAGTCACAGTATAGCTGTATTTATTTGATACATAGGATTTTGAAGCGTCTGTGATACCTTTGGTAAGTTACTGTTCTAAACATAAGATAGGTTTGGCTCGTTGCTGGGTAATAATACAGTTAATAATATTATGCTTTAATGGCTTACATTTACCATGCGAATTGGTGTATTACTGCAACACAGGATACATATTAAAAGAACAATGTGCCTGTTCTTATTTCCACGTTCCTTCGTTCGCGTTCTTTAACTTCATCGCAGCGTTACTTTCACGTTGCTTAATATCAGCTCTATGTCAAACTGGTAACACCGGGTATGTGTCAACCTCAAGACCAGTCCATTGATGTTGAAAATAACATGCTAAAGTGGTAGTGAGTTGTATTAACACTATTATTATATTGCTGTGTATGAAAGAAGGACATAGAAAAAAATCGAACTCTTGTGAAAACGTGTTCATGAACATTTAAGACGCATCTGTGTACTATAAGACGCACCGTATTTTTGCATTCAATTTTGAGGAAAGAAATATTTCCACTACATATTGTAAAGATTTATTGTAAATAGAAATTGATATTTTAACAGGAAATATATGCGGAGTTAATTCATCTGGAAATGTCTACCTACGAGTAGGTCATATACGTCGAGAGAAAAGCATATCATACTATGAACAACTAATAGTGTGAAGTGAGCAATAGTTATGTGTACTTCTGTTATAAATTGTTAAATATAATTATAATTACGTAATCAGTTTATTTTATTATCAGAATTATTAAAATCATTAGTTTAGTTAAAACAAAACATTTTACTTATAGAGTACAAACAGTTTAAGTAAACATGTATATTTTCATTGAAAAAGCTACTAATAAGCATAAAACTAATTTTCCGTCCTACTTTCGTGCAATCCCTTCCGCCTAGCCTACTACTTCCTCGTTCATTATTCGCAAGAGTCATCGTATTCTGATTAAACAAGTCCATAAAAGACATGTTTACAAAAAAATATATAAAAAATTAATAAAAGTTACATCAAATAAAAAAAGCACGCCATATCATTAAAAACGGCTTTGCTCTCTGTTCTTTCAATACCATTATGCAGGTTCATCACCACAAAAACAGTTTAACAAAATAACTAATTTATTAAGCAAAAATAAGAAAAAAAAAACAACGTTCATCGCAAATTTAATTCAACACCCTTAGCAGTTTAACAAAATTTAATTACAATCGTCAACTAGCTTCAATTTCTTCAGTTAGCATATAAAATAAAAAGTGAAAATAAAAAGTGAAAAAACGTCAAAAATACTTCGTCATTCCGAAAAACAAAAATAACGTTAAGTCATCTAAAATACATTCAAGCTAGTGCCCATTCTTTATTATCATAATCTATACCTTATTCTTTTACCTCACCTTTCAAACTATTCACTTTTTTCGTTAACAAAATTAAACCATTTAAATTTTATTTATATTCAAACATAATCCTTAACAGTTAAGTTCAGTGTAAAACATCAATTTTCATCCCCATGTTTTACATCATTCTTAAGTTTAATGTTTAGTAATTGTAATTTAAGGCATTAACTGATATTCATATAATTTGCATATTGTATTTATTTAAGCTCTTTTAGCGAACAGCAGATGGTCCTAACCAATTACATCTATGTTAGTGATTGTGAAATTCAGCTAGACTCAATAACCACAGTTTGAGAAAAGGAAAAAAAATCATTAGACATATGTACTTCGGTCTCTCGGAATTTAGAAAAACTTTTCACACCAACGCAACGGAATAACCAGTAACAACAGTGTAATAGATGTTATCCTTGATAATACGTTAGACAGTTGTTTACATTTCTCGAACGGACATTTAGCATAGAAAACTTTAGTAAGCTACATTGTAATAAGCGAAAAAGGAGTACAGAAGGCACATCACTGCTTACAAGAACATTTCATTACAGAGGGAGTAGTTATGCGGCTGAATCGACGATCCTCCTTCCCAATGCATATAACGTTTCCACTACCTTTCCGGAACCAACTGTATTAAGAGGGCGTCACACCTCAACTCGGCTTACAATTTGAACAGCGGCGGAGACATAATATATGTATAGTAGAGACATTCATAGCAAGTACTAAACCAGCCAGCAACCTAAACTTCACCCCTGACACCACCACATCTAGGCGTGAATATCAGTAGCAATACCCACCGTCTTCGACGTGTCCAACTAGACGGTTTAACGTAGCTTCTTAACTAAAGTTTGGACATATAAATACTTCAGGAATTAACGTGAACCTTTTTCTTGCGTGGCAAATTCAAATTACAGATATAAACTATGGATTATAGCAAACAATACGGAGTGCCCACTAACGGGTCGAACATGAGCTAGCTGTAACATTTTTACCTGATATATTTACGCGTCTGCTCGACTAAAGAATTTTACTTTCTTAATGCAAGAAAAGAGACGACATTGACATCGGACTACCCCGTCGGCGTATGGATCGACTTACTGGATGGAGAGCTTACCTTTACTTTACGCAGTCATGTTAAATAAAGAACGCATGGTATTAAACAACGACTTAGACATTGTAGAGGAATGAGAATTAAGTAAATACGCAATATTGATAATACATGACTGACTAATCTTATAAACAGAGAGAAAGTGTCAATTTTAGTAATTAATTGAGATAATGATAGTACTGAGCAGTTCAATACGAATATTACTTCTTCAACCAACTGTGTCGAAATTCTAATATTAGAAAGAGGTTACCTGGGTACGGATGATTAAAGTCAGTCCAGCAGCTACTCACAGAACTCCCACTAGTAGGATGAGATCAACACTGCAGAAGCCAATTTCAGGAGGGCACGGTTACGGCAGCATACGTGAATGACGAACCAATCTCTAGAAATCTCTCCAGGCCACACTGGACATGATGCAACAACACACTCCAAATCAGAGCGCAGAATTACTACGGCGGCACCAAGTTAGAAGAAGTAAACGACGAACAGGATACAGTATTTTACTTAGCTTCGACAGCAACAGACATGAGTCAACCACAAGTACTAAGTCACTGCAGAGGATAATCTACACTGACGACGTCACAGGGAGCAAATTTTTATCTTCACTTCAATAGCCTCGTGAAGTCACCCATACCATAAGGCAGGATTGATAGCTAATTAAAAGGCAGCGGAGCCAAACCAAAACCGAACAGGAAGACAGTTTCTGATGTCATTGCAGAGAATATCAGCACCACAGACAGAATTACGGTAGACCTCTACAGTTCTTCACATTCCGATGTTGAAAATTATTAGATACTTGGCCGAAGCCAAACTAGTAAACTTACAGACCAGCAAATCGGGAAATGTAGCTTATAAGTTTAACAGTTTAAATACTTCTGCATTCTCACTATAACATATCACTCTTCTCTTTATAGTGTCACTTAAGTGCAACTGATTACATTATTTGTTCAGTATAATTATTATCCTCTGTTAATGCAGAAGACCGATATTGAGCTACTTCTCAACAGCCATGTTTTTTTGCAGTACAGGGAGGGAGGACAAAGAAGTGCGCTCAAAAATCCTTCTCGCTCCCTGATTGGCTGCTCTTAATTACGCAGCATATCACAAAACTAAACAAAAATTATAATATAAAATTTAATATAACGAGACAAAAGTAGATTGAATATATGTTATTATTTAATGAATATACTCACAAACAAGTTACTCGATCTAAATGAAAATACAAATACTCCAGTTTTTTAAACACTAACGCCATCTCGCGGAATCGAGAGAATCTAACTCGATGCAGGCCATAGACTAACAAAGAAAGTAGCATAATTCAGCTAAACAAACCAGTCCAATTGTCGACCATATTGAATCCATCAAAGGGGTCGAGAATCGGGAAAATTAGAAATGCAAAGAAATAACACTTAACTATGAGCTAATTAAATGATTCTATCAAATAATTTCTTTGAGAAAATGTAACGCTCAAAGAGGATCGTTACAACCTTCTGCCAAAGTTCTGGAAGGCCATGGATTTCATCGCGGTAAAACTTGGTGAGCCGTCAAGCGAAGAAGGTATCAAATGCATTTTGCACCTCTACTAGGGATTTGAACTGGCGTCCTCTAAAGTGATTATCCAAGGAATGGAACAGATGCTAATCAGACAGTACAATGTCCGGGGAGTATGGCGGATGCAAAAGTGATTCTCATCCAAGGTGTAGAATGGTGTCCCGGGTCATCCTAACCATGTACGGCTTAACGTTGTCCTGTAACAAGAAGGCCCTTTTGCGATTCAGAAATGCTGGCTCCAGAATTTTGAGTGTTTCTTGAACACGGCTCAACTGCTGACAGTACATAATTGCATTGATGCTCTAACTAGCTGGTAGCAATTGTCGATAAACGATGCCGCAAGCAGTCCACCAAACATACAGGAGAACATTCTTCTGGTAAAATCCTGGTTTCGGCTGTTTTGAAACCGATTCATGGAATGCTAACCAATGATGATGTCGCCGTGGAGCTTTGTAAAGGATCCAGTTCTCACCACATGTCGACACCCTGTTCAGAAATGGCTCCTTCCTCAGATGGGGCAGCAAAGAAACACAGGTGTCTACTCGCGTTTCCTTGTGGCCCGGAGTCAAATCACGTGGGACTCATCGACCCAATTCGTAGTGCTTCCCAAGTTGATGGTGGTGCTGCCGAATGTTTTCTCCACTCACACTGAATTGTAGTCCCAATTCCTCACGCGTTTGGTCACTGTTCGCCTCAAATTCTGCCTGAAGATCTTCATTTTGTACATGTGTTGATCTTGCGGCAGGTGGTGCGTCTTCGAGTGTTTCATCATCGTTCTTAAACTTGTTAAACCACCGCTGCACTGTCCGCGTAGTCACGACACTCTCACCAAAAGCTTGGCATATGTTCCGCTCCGCTGCAGGGGCGTTTGACCACAGTTTGAGCTCGTACAGCATATACGCCCTTATGACGCTCTCTGGAAGTCCTGCGTTCACTCTGTCCTTACGCAAGTTCACGGTGTAACTGAACTGCTACAACTAGGTAGTATGTTGGATATATCCACACTAACAACTGATTTTAACCTTATCTCCATTCGCATTCAATTCACGGTGTGAGGATCAATTGAACACAGATCTTCACAAAGAGCCACAGAACTTTCTTGGTTACCTTTGTAACTATTCGAGGGGGTATATATACATTACTAAAATAGAACCTTATCAGTACCAATCACTTAACCGCTCTCGCTAGTTAATACTGATGTTAAAAGGGGTGCGATCCTTTTTTCAGGACGCTTTTGGAGCACCGAAATATTAGATAATATGTTAACTTCACGGGAACGAATTCCATTTAAGGTATCCATTTAAGAATATTTGTGACACTAGTAGTAGATCGCGATCATTTTCTGAGCCTATTGGGACGCAGCTTATAACTTGTGAGACTCTCCTAATCAGTGTTTCTTCCAGTCAGGTTTTTTTATTGGGGGGGGGGGGACTGCTCATCGGAGCTCCGAGGGTGCCCCGAAGAAGACCAAAATAATACTTCTATAATATAAATAAGAGATAGTACAACGATTAAACCAATTTTTCCTTCCTTCCCGGGTTTTCCTTCCTTTCCGGGTTTTCCTTCCTTCCCGGGTTTTCCTTCCTTCCCGGGTTTCGGCACCATATGCAACAATTAAATTTTACTGGTTCCTTTCGTAATAAATTTGAGTCATTAAGTAATACACACTCCGTCCCTTAGTTTGATTCCATTTATTTATATTTATCTATGTTGTCCTGACAACGACGATCCAAAGTCTTATTATTTAACATTATCGACAATCAATCATATTAATTGAAACATTTCTTTCTCTTCTTCTGCAGCCTAGTATGTATTTAGAATAACTTATGACCCAAATACAAATATACAATATACTGTTGTAACAGAATAGTATCAGCAGTGCCCCTCCGAATACTGAATATGCTTCCCGGAACATTTCTTCTCAAAGAAACCCTACTGCCAATTTTCAAGTTTTGTAAGATCGAGTTCCACTGCCTCAAGTTGACTTTAATGAACTCAGCACGGATGTGGCTAATTAAGCCGTGCTAGTTGCCTCACTATAGCAGCAAGAGTTCGTCTTTATATGGGAACGAAGAAACTCTCAACGTCTCTTAAAACAATTGCTAACTTTGTGTTAACCATCTATAGACTTAGCTGGTTTGACGTGAAAACAAAGCCCTGGAAAATAAATGAGGCACAGCAGGGTTCTATTTCAATTCGAAATTCAAGATACCTTTCTACAAAGTTTTATATTATATTATTTTCGAAATTTTTCAGGACAATGCCTATTTTTTGCACCCAGAAAATTTATGCTTTGTGACACTAGAAAAGAGATTTGTAAAACGGAATGCAAGAAAATTTTGGATTCAAGAAAAAAAGATGTAAAAATTCCCAAACCAGAATAAAATAATTCAAAAAATGAATATGGAATGAAATATAGTTTGTCATACGATTATGCTGTGTAAACTAAAGGGGACAATGATGATGAAAATGAATAGAGAAAGTGGTAGAAAACGAGAAAGCACCAAGAAATCCACATATACAGTGTTTGCTCACCATAAAAAGACACTTCAAGTTACTGGAAGTGAATTTCGAAGCGTTATGACTTTATTTACTGGAATAAATGCATCACTACTTTTTCCGTTTCACTGCAAGGAATATGTGACGAAAACCTTATTAACGCAGCTGGGTCAACACAAAAAATTATGTGGTCCCGTAAAGATTTGAACTCGGAAACATGTAATGCTAAACAACATTAAAAATGATAGTACTGAACAGGCAGGAGAGAAAGGGCAGCATTTGTCGCATTATAAGCCAAAAGGTTCGGGAATCGAGTAGAACCTCCTCTCAGTTCAACGAAATGCAACAAAAAATATTGGGATGGTACATTTAAATATGCGAGCCTCTAGTCGATTTTTTAAATAACAAATCAAAGTTCTATCAGGAGTAAGGCGAACATCAATTCGAGATCAATTTTCAACAATTACTGAGCAAATTGATCTTAGGAGCATACTTGATTGAGCATTAACATTATAAGTCTAAATTGTTGGAGATTTGATTAGCCCATATATAATCTCTACAATATTTAACGAAACCTCATTTAAGAAAAAAACAATGATCAAGGATAAGACTGTACACTAATTAATAAATCTCATTGAACTGAACAAAATGGTATCCCACATAGCACAAGTACGTCCACGGGATGTCCGAGACTGAGCTCGCAACGGACGACGGGACATCCCGGGATTATCCGAATGTGCTCCCGGGACATCCACAGGACTTCCGCGGGAGATCCAGATGTCCGATAATATCCCGTGATACGGGATATTCAACGGGACCACGAAGGGATGTTTATTGGTTTTCCCTCGGACCTCCTGTCCCATCTGGGACGTCCCGTGGACATCCTACATGGAAATCCTTCAGGACGTCCTGCATGTCTTCTCATTGTCCCGATAATCCCGGGAACCGAATGGGATGATTGGGATCAAATTGGGACATTCCAGGGACGTAGTGTGCTATGTTGGATGGGTAAGTGGAAATCCTCATGCTTAGTTTTCGAAAAAATAAGAGTTAAACTTTCTTGTAAGCTTAAACATTTACGTAGTACAATAAAGACACTGTTTATTAAGATGAAAAACTTGATACTAAAGTGTGCCCCTATCAAACTTTTCGTCATGATAATGGCAAGAGGACAGTACACAGTAGGATTAATGAAAAATAGCTCAAAATTATGATTAATTCTGGAACCTTAAGTTTGCGTTTACTATAACATTGTTCAAGGAGAGGAAAATTCCGATGAGTAGTTTTCGAAAAATGAAATCTTTCAGTTTAACGTCTCACGATTATGCCCTTTGTGCTAAGGAAGATGAATGATGAAGGCAAATGAATGATGGTAGAATCAACTGCGCCGACTTTCAGGGAAATCCCGATATTTGATTGTTTTATTTTTAGTTAAAAATCTTTTATGAACACTGTCACAAAGGGTTGTGCCGTGATAAAGTAAAATATACCGGTACTATAAGGATAAGTTTGGGGCTGCTCTAAGTCAGTCGGTAACACATGTGAATTGAATGCAAGATAAATCGGTTCAAACCCAGGTCCAAACTAAAAATCTTGTGAGTACACCGCAACCACAAGATTTTATTTGTGTGGGTGCCGGAGCTCCGGAGCACCCACGTAGTTGGCGTGCATCGATAGAATTGGTGAAGTGAGAATGGTGAAAGGGAACAAGAGAACCTCTCTGAAGAGACCCACAGACACGATGTTGTTCATTACTTGATCGGGGATCGAACTAGGAACCCCACTCATTAGAAGTAAGTGGTCTATCACTGAGCCATCGTGCCACCTCTAAGTAATTTTCGAGAAAAACGAGTTTTAGTGGCACTAATGCAAATAGTAATTGCTAGTTGGTACTCTACTGGAACAAATATGCTGAATATGTAAAAATACATTGTTAAATAGAAGATTGCATCTTTTTTCACTTGTCTTCTTCTAATGGAGACACACACATAAATCCTAACAGTGACCACATAATTAATAGTACAGAAATACTATTTGTAATTTTCCAAGAACTGTGCATTCAGCCAATTCCATTGGCTAATTTCTATATTATCAATTTATATACTATTTCTTTTTTTTTTTTTAAAAAAAAGTAATTATTTCTGAGTCATAAAAAAGGACTTTCACTGGAATGTCATATAAAGTGATAAGTTTTACCGGTAAAATTCCAATTTTCTGAACTTCGATCAATTTCCCGTCCCTTGCTTCCCCCCTTTTACCCATATCCTAATAGGTAGACATACAAGTGCAGATACAGACTCACTCATACACACACTCATTCTATGCTTACACATCACTGTAATCTGACAATTAAAGACTCGGAAAATAAATCAATAGAAGAGAGGAGGGGTATGAGGTGGATGGAGGTAGCTATTCGTTTTGTGGTACCGGAAGTGGTGTGATGTAAGAGGGAAAGAGTGGGGGAGAAAGGGCAAAATCGTTCTTGATGTGCGGCAATGCTTTTTTTTCAGAATACGATTGATCGGATACATACTGCAAAAAAAGATTAAAAAAGACATGCGAGGCAAGAGAAATCAAAGGGAAACATGTGGGTAAAAGAGAGAGAGAGAGGGAGAGAATAGATTTTTTTGCATAATTGAGGAGAAATAAAAAAAACTAGAACCGACAGACAGATCTTGTAATTATATGCTTTGGGCACATGAGTGGTAGTGTTGCGGGCTTGAACAGATAAAGGAAAAAATCGATTACCTACAATATATATATGTATGAGTGTTGTGTGTGTGTATGGTTTGTGAAAAACGTAATGAGATAAAACTGTTTCCAATGAACATAATTCAACTGATTTCTCTCTCTAAAATTGATGTGCATAGAAGACTCTGATTTAGATTAGCTCCTAATATTCCAATCCTGGGGAAAAGAATAGATAGGTGAAATGTTATGAGACATTAACACAACAGTAAAAACTACATTCTTTGAAACGGGGAGGGTCACACTATAAAGTCAAATGAAAATATTGCTTGAGTTATTAAAGCTTAGTGGTTTGGCTATAACCACCGGCAGCAAGGATAAGGGCTTAGGAGATAAGAAATGTGTGTGTCAGTAAATCAGATTTCTATGCCTTATATATATATATATATATAGTAATGTCTTTTGATAGAGCCAATAACAGTCCAGGATTTAACCCTTCACCAATTTTATTTATAAAATGTTACAAAACTTTTTTATAAGGACAAAGATAATAATTTAATGTCTACCATAAGTAAAAGGAAGGAAGGAGGGAAGTACTTCTGCACGGGAATCCTTTAGCCCGTAGCAGTCTCAAGGGCATCTGTAGCGACTTTAGGATATGGTATTATTCTTAACCTTCTTAACTTATGGCAGCCTCTAGAGGCTTGGGTTGAAGTCAGGAATCCCCTAGCTCATGGCAGCCTCGAGGGATTTGGGCATTTGTCCAGAGCGACCTCAGGAGCAGGTGTAGGTTATGCAGTCAATGGTCAACTGATAATTTAGTCCTGTTCTGGTCCTGCTTTATAGGTGATTTCTGGGCGGCTCCTTCCTCCTCGGGTTCCATCGTGCTGGCTTCGAGTCTTCCTGTTTACTTCTTGTATATCGTCTGCTTGTATTAGGGCTAGAAACAATAGCACGTGTTTCAAAGGTATAACATGTTCTCACCCTGAAAGGTGGGGATTCTTACAATGTAAAAGATACTTAATAAAGCTGAATGCTTGTTTATTAGGATCATGCGGTGGGAATTATAAAATTGTAATGTTATTTCGTCCGTCCGTTACTTCACACGATAACCCTGGAACAATTGCAAACCTTTTGAAATCTACTTTTTGCAATAAACAGTTAGAGCGATTATCTCAGTCGACAGGGACGTATAGAGGGGGGGGACACGGGGATCCGGACCCCCCCCGAAATTTCGACTTTTTAAAAATTTAGCCTAATTTTAGGGGCAATTTGAGCAATTTTAATATAAAATAGCTTCATATTTAGTTTGGACCCCCCCCCGAAATAAATTCCTGGGTACGCTACTGTCAGTCGAGCTCGTTAATAGAGTTAATTCGTTAAAATTTCAAAGTTAAAGGTAAGACCCGTTTAAAATATATACAATTCTCCAGCTTCTATGGAATCTGTACAGTAGCAAAAAATATTGGTTATGGATACGGAATGATGCGATTCTCTTTACTGTCTTTTAGCAGAGTTCATTTATCCCATATACAAATCAACAAGGTTGGCTTGGTATACTTATAGGTAACTGTAAGGAAGAGACCAGAGGTAATTTAGAATTTTTTTAAAATACATGTTATAAAGAGAGAGAGGAGGGTTTCAAAATTTAGAAAATCAGCAGCCCCTTTAGTTATACAACTAAAACAGTTGCGCTGTGGTCCAGGTTGCATACCATTCAGTTCTTGCGAAAAAAGCCGCACTTGTGTTATTTATATAGTATATGTAGTTGCGACTTTCAAGTCACCAGAGGAGAAGTACGTCAAATGAATAAATGGGGCCAATACAAAATTGTTCATTGGATTGTCGATACTGTCGTTTAATTGTTGTGGAGCAGCGAGCTTAAAAACATATAGAGTGCAATTGAAGCGCCCACCAAGTGTAATTCGATTTCTACAGGCGCTGATCCTGAAGTTTAAGGGAACTCAACAGACAGTTTAGAAATCGTAATCTACGTCTTTCACAAACCATATGATTCACGTGTTCACCGAAGTTGTCTGTTCCCATAGTCTACCCTTGGTCGTTCTCGTCGTGTACATCGGCAAGTCCTTCTTTAAAGTCCCTGCAGCAGTCGTGCACAGATATTTCAAGTTCCTGCGGTAATCCCTTCTCATTCGACGATGAATTACGGGTTTCCACCTGGAGAAACTGAATTACATAATGTATTCGCAGTTCATATTTTTCCTCGATATGTTTCAAAGTGCGCTACTCTAAAATGATTCAAAGGGAAGAGCCTGAATATCAGGAGGATAGGGGGCGATGGCCAATAAACAGCTTTGTCTTATCCACATATCGTCATCTCATATGATTCTTCTTTGGTGGTTTAATAGAGGTTGAAAAAAATTCCTTGCACATTAAATTTGACTTATTGATGTTTGTTTCTTTCACTCGTTTGAGAAACGAGAATGACTTTCGATGGAATTTTTAATTCAGTTATATTTTCCCCTTTCTTTCTCCATTAAGTCTTTTCTATCTCTTAATGTGAGGTAGTGCTCGTTAGGATAACTTACTTCTCATTCTTACAAGGAACCCCTTGAGTGCGGGGTCGCAAGTGCAATCTGTAATAAGGCTCATTTGAAAGTATAGTGTGAAGAATGATGACAGGAAAAATATTAGCTGCTAATGACTCACCATGTGCATCAGGAGGGCGACAGAAAATACGTGTCCGAGAGGTGCAGAGATCAACCTTCTATGGGATATATGTATTACACTTCACAAAATGGACATTGTCGACATTCATGAAATGTTGAAAACAAACCATTAATTTCCACCGTGAACACCGAATGAAAAATGACGCGCCATAGTAATCACAAATGTTCGCACCATCAAAATGGGAGGCGAACTTCTTGGGAGTTACAAACCGTTCAGGGCGTTCAGCTAGGTATCCACTTTTAAAGAATGCATATATAATCGTATTGATATAACGGGGAGATGATAACTGATGGAATGTGATGCAGCCGATACACCAATGTGATTCTAAATACATGCTTTAAAAGTGGATACCTAGCTGAACGTCCTGAACGTCCTTGTATCTTGATGGTAGGAAAATTTGTGATTACTGTGGCAGGTCATTTTTCATTCGGTGTTCATGGTGCAAGTTAATGGTTTGTTTTCAACATTTTGCGAATGTCGACGATGTCCATTTTGTGAAGTGTAATACATATATCCCATAGAAGGTTGATCTCTGCACCTCCCGGACACGCAGTTTCTGTCGCCCTCCTGATATACATGGTGAGCCATTAGCAGCTAATATTTTCCTGTCATCATTGTTCACACTACACTTTCAAATGAGCCTTACTAGAGATTGTACTTGCGACCTCGCACTCGAGGGGTTCCTTGTTAAACTTTCAAATCTTTTGTTAACTCATCAGTATAATAGTAGGGAAGTTTGGACTAACCAATTCTCTTTGTAAAATCAAGTAATTTAAAGTAATTTCAAGTAATTTCTGTGAATAATTATGATAAAACAGTGAAATGTATGAAATTTGGATTTAAAATTTTCTTTTAGTACTTTTGTTGTTTCTTTTTTATTTGTTTATTACTTTTTTTCTAATTTGCTTAATTCTTGAACTATATCATATTCACAGCATCTGAGAATTACCACTGTCTGTTGAATAAACATATATTAATTAATTTTGTACAAATGGAGTATCAGTATACTAATGAATCATACTATATTTTTTAATTTTTTAAAACAAGGTTATTTAATTAATTGCTCTTTCAAAGGTTATGTATTAAAAAAGTTGAGTGGTGTAGTTGTAATGTGTCTACCTAACAAACTGGACGACCCAGATTTATTTGTCGATGGATATGATGATCTATTTTTTCTTCATTTCTCGTTCTAACGTAGCTCGGGGGCTCACTCAGCCTCTGCATAATTGTGCATGGGGAAACTTGGGGGTAAAGACGGCCGGAATGTGGAGATTACTACGCCACCTCCAGTACGTACCGACTTCAAGAAAATGTGTAACTTACCTCTATAACACCCAGGAACTACTTCAGTTTATCCCCTAGCAAGAGACGCCGTTACGTTTTTATATCTATATTGTCCAGGCAGTGAATATAAAAAAGTATGATTGTTTTTAACTTCATAGTCGACCGTCCTAATATACTTGAACCAAGACGGCTTTTTAACTGTGAAAAAATATTTTTTTAGTCTAAACTTTTAGTTATGAAGATCATTCTGCAAGCAAAGCTTTAGTACCGGCTCGTAATTCAGGGACTACTAGACATATGAAACAAGAAACAAGATACAAAAATAGATGGGAAACATGGTGGCTTAGTGGCCCTCCACGCTGGTTTAGTGGGTAGCACGTGCGCCTTTGGTGTACGGGGTCCCGGGTTCGATTCCCAGTGGGAGAGCGTTTGGAATTTTAACTGTCCTCTTTGTTTCTGTGTCCCTGCCGTTCTAAGTTACTGGAGAAACAAGTTAAACGAGTAGAATTAAGTAAAAATCTAGTAATAAGTAGTTAAGCAAGTTAATGATGTACGTTCGGTGAATGAGTTAACTTTTTTTTTTTAAAAAAAGTTGTAGAGCGCTTACCTCTAGTGTGTGGGGTCCCTGGTTCGATCTCCGGCCAGGTAAGTTTATAGTGGACAACATCGGATCTTCTCGGAATACTCTCATTTTCTCCAACTTTCTCATTCCACCAATTCTTCCATCGTCATTCGCTTATCTTAATCATTGTCTCTCTCAGCCTAAACAGCATAACTGTGGGACGTTAAACTGGAAGATTTCGAAAGATACAAAAATAGATCGAATGTTCAAGCAAATGTGACTAACGAATATCCAGTGAATATTCACTTCAAAGAGTCAAGGAAAAATGGAAAATGGCCCCCAAGTTTAGTTCTTATTTTCTTCTGGCTCGCAATGTGTTATATAAATTGACCATCGTTGATCTATACAATCAAAGAAGCAGAAGTAATTTGTTTTCTTTGTGTTAACTTGTTTATTTTTTACTCACCGAAAGTAGCAGGCAATGAGAAGTCAAGAACAGAGCAACGAACAACAGTTGATATATCGATACCAATTAAAAATAATAGTATTTAACAAGACAAGATAACAAGTAAACTTTGGTAGTTTCATTTATGATTCTCCAGCAGTTGGTATTCTTTAGGTGACACCCAATTACAGAGCAGAAGTGTAGTTCCCCCCCCCCCCCTACTCAGGTGAATACTGTGTATTCGAGTGTTATTTTGTAGAACTAAACAGTAGACAAGATTTTTCCATACTGACTTTATAGAAAATACGAACGCTACAGTATAAAAACATAATTTAAACACATATGTATGCGAGACGCGATGATATGAGTAAAAAAGTAGAGATTTTACAACTGGTAATCTGAGAGGTAAGCTATGAAGAAAACAAAATTCTTTAAAAATAAATAGAGCCCTGAGAATACAGATATATTCCTGTAATCCTATGACATCTGATTATATTAGGTTTTAGAGACTGAATGGTAGAAATAGTATGGTACTTAAAAATTTACTGAATGGATAGTCTGCAATCACAACAACTTGGTACCGTTTTCAACACTTTCATGCACACAACAGTATTATATTCTTTGTTTTGCTTGAGGAGTCACGGTGGCTCAACGATAGAGTGTTCACCTCCGGGGCATGGGGTCCTTGGTTCGATCCCAACTCGCGTCAAATGAGCTATGTGGTGGACAAACACCGTGTGCGTGGGTTTTCTTGAGGTCCTTCCGTCTCCTCCCACTTTCTGCGTTCCATCATTTCATTCATTGCTCATCATCACCGTCTCCTTTAGCCTAGCCGGCATAAGCGTAGGGACGTAAAACTTACAGATTTCATTTTGTTTGCTTGAAAAACTAAGACAATGAAGGCTACTTATGAAACTAAATTAGAAACTAAAATTCAACCATGGATAATTGTCAATTACGTCAATTCAAATCTATTGTCGTTTTTGGCTATGTTTAAGTAGTACTAACGAAATAAAAGTAGTACTATCTTGTATCCGTAAGAATATTAGGAAAATTTGGTGTTGTTTGCAGATGTTTTGAGAAATCCGATATCCTTTGATATGTTGTCAAGTTTGCAGTGTACAGTTTCGAATTTTAGCACGATTATCTTGGCTTCCGACCACTCCTAATGTTTTCTAATGAACGCTGTAGGATACATATTTTGTAAATATAAATAGTACTAATCTCGTATTCGTTATGGATAGAAGGTTAGTACTATTTTTATTTACAAACCTGTGTCCTTTAGCGTCTATTAGCAAACTATTTCATACTAGCCGAAAGCTCTTGCTGTCTTAGAATACACACGTCAAAGAAAGTACCTAGGTATATTGATAAAAGTCCGTAACGTCACCACCTTTCTATCCATATCCGTCACCCAATGGCGATGGTGATGAATTTGGATTTGAATAGCATCGCGATGTGTCACTATTTATATCAACGACCCAGAAAGCTATGAATTGGGCATTAATATAGTTTTTACAATTACTTTTATATTTCATCCCTACAGATCTATGCATTGTAATGAAAGTGTAATGACAAAAACACAATACCGGTACACAACATAGCGTCAGACTAATATGTCTCCTAAATACAATTGGCAAACTCTTCGAGAGAGCTACCGTATAAAGATTAAGCAAATATAGAAAGATAGAAAATGATAGAGTACAACATGATTTTCGGAAAGAAGAAGTACCTAGACTGCAATAAGGAGACTTTTGGAACTAATTGAACAGGACAAGACGGAGAAATATCAGCTAGTATTATACGTAGACATAAGCGGGGCCTTCGACGCCCTATGGTGGCCATCATTATTCAAGCAATTTAAAGAAATGAGGGTACCAAAGTCCCCTTATGAATTGATTACAGATTACTGTACCGATAGGAACATACCGTATACAGCACCAAACAAAAAAATATAACTACATATAGTACAAAAGGATGCCCACAAGGATCCATATCTCGTCCTACATTGTGGGATATTGTTAATAGGTCTATGTCTGAAATGTCTCAAACGACTTGAAGAAACAGAAGGAGTGGTGGATTATGCTGATGACATAGCAATAGTGTTGTCGGCATCTTCAAGACACGAAGTAGAAACAAAGTGAAACATAATATTACAGAAACTACAAAAATGGTGTTCAATAAATAATTTAACTCTTTCTGTGTAAAGGGATAAGTGTTTATTGATCATTGATTGGTATAGATTTCCCACCCATCAACCTATTGATTGAGATCCGAAAATCATTATTTATCATGAGAAACTGCCATTAATGTTGTGATTCTGTTTTTCTTTCTAATTACATAAAACTGTTTTGTTTGCTTGAGAACAACAAACACACGGAAAAATAGTCCTTGCTAATGAATTCGTCTCTGTTTGAGAATTCAGGCTATGTTTTCTTCCGTATTTTTGTGATTTTCTTGCTGAATTAAAGATTACACTTATGTAATGAATTATGTCAATGTGTATTTTTATGTAATAAAGCCGAGAGGGTTCCTTTCCCGATGATCTAACCTGCCTCTGATGTCAAGGTGCCTGTTGAAATTAAGCTCAACTCATCACCAACACATGGCCCGACTCAGCAACATCGTCAGGAAATTTGGATTTTTAAAAACCCAAGTCAACCCGGAGTGAATTGGTAGAGGAGATTAGTCGCGGACAGTTAGTACTCCGATAGTTTAACGACCTACTATTTTAGTCTTCGGCAGATCCGAACATCCGAATTAAAACTAGTCCATTCAATAAACATAACAAAGATATGTTTATGCACAAAAAATAGGTGCCATGGAAAAAAGGAGTAAGTTCCTGGGGCCCATTAAACCTGTTAGTATAAAGAAAATCGTAGACTCGCAGTGAAATAGATATTGCATCAACACTATTCATTGGAAAGTCATCGTTTATAGTTCATTATCTTTAGTATGAAACAAGCTTTCCAGTGGTGTTATGTATTGGGGTTCATAACGTACTTGAACAGGGAAAATTGGGAGAAGGTCGGGAAAATTCCCTGCAGAAATTCCTCCCATCAACTTTGGACCCCTCTGGAGTGGAAAAGCACACAATACAAATGTATCTCGAAAAATACTATAGGAGATAAGAAATGTGTGTACCAAGTTTTATGTTGATAGACAGAATAGGTATGAGGGGAGAGCGTGTATTGTTATACAAGTTTCCCCTTATATCTAATCCGTCTATCAATACAAAACTTGGTATACACATTTGAGGCGAAAATTCAAGTGTGCATAGGAATTACGTTATGCAACGGTACAGTTGTACAGTGCCGTAGCTAGGAATTTCGGCGCTCGGGGCGAAGCATAATTTGGCGCCCCCTTATACTTACCTTACTAAGCTTTTTTCTTACATATAAGAGACGCAGCTTTTGTTGTTATGCTACGCTGAATTTTTAACAAGTTCCTTGGACAGACCATTGCAACAGTCAAAACCGATCATTATGTATTCTTCTGCAAGAACTGTTTTCAAGAGGATTATTTTGGACTTTCTGTTACACTTGACAAATTTAATTGTATACAAATCCACTTGGAGAACAGTTATGGAAATTTAAGTACAACTATTTACAACGTTCCATACTATCCATAAGAAAAGATATCTCAATACATTAGAAACTATGTGCTTTTAAAATGTTCGAAATGGGTGACAGTATTAATTTCCAGTAATAATTGTAAACTTTTAAAATTTTATTCTGTATGTGATCACACAAATAGCGTTTTAATTTCGATTCATTTACGGTAAAAATATTTTGTGAAATGTAACGGAAATTCAGAAGGACCTTCTTTGTAAATTTCTCAATACTGATCGGTGGAGGTGAAGGATATGTTTGATGTTTATATTTAAAATTCAAAATACAGTTTGGCTACTACATATGTTTGAAATTTCAGTAATTACTTAGTTTCTTAATGAATGAAAGTTTTGAATTTAAGGGTAGTTATTATTAATTAACATTAAAAGTATACTAACAGTGCATATGTTTTCTATATATGTGTATAGGTAACAATATCACATAATAAGATACGTATGGACAACCCCCCCAGATATATATATATATATATATATATATATCCTGGCGATACAAGTAGTTGATGGAGAAATGATCCCAATAAATTCCTTCAGATTAGAAGCATTTCATATGTCAATGGGATAAAAAAGTCACTAGAATAAAAAAGATGACATACGTTTGATAAAGCTCTAACCCCTTAAGCTCCTATTCTACAACTGCTTCAAGTTCGAAAATGTTATTCCCCTTGTTTGCCTTCTTTTTAATATTCCCGCACAAGCAGCAGCTTGCGTGTGTCTCTTCTTTGCTCTCATTTTCATACCTTCATTTTCACCGTCGTAATTAAGCCGATTGGATAGAAAACAGAAATTAACTAAGGAAACTCATCTGTCATCACAATTAAAAGCCGAAAACATATTTCAGACTTTGACTGTTATTGATTTTCAAAACGTTCCTGTATACGCTATAAATCATTACTTTGCATATCACACCGTCATTAACAAATCATAACTTTTTTTTAAGTATAAGGAGAAACTTCTTGTGACTCTCATAGAAACATTTGAGTTGAGAACGGAGAGAGCAAGAAAATTTTTTACAAATGTACTTCTTTGCAAGTCGACAACAATATTGATTTAATAGGGCGTCAATGCATTTCCGGGCCCCGCGTCATTTTCCCATTTCCAACACTTTCTTTCTTCTTGCTCGTTCGGCCCCCTCTTGCTATCAGCGCCCGGGGTGAACGCCTCATACGTTCTTCTCTAGCTACGGCTCTGCAGTTGCATAATTAAATATAAATGGTTTGCCATTGCACAATATTTGAATATGGCGTGGGAGGCCCGGGTTCGATTCCCGGCGGGAGCTTATGTGGTTCGGATTCCACGTTAATCAGTAGGTCCACGTCTCATATAGCCTCGCTGCTGAAAGGGACGCTAAACTAAAATCAACTCAACAATATTTGAATAAAAATTAGTCTGGAAGGACCCCATGCGAATAAGATAAAACATACAACAACGAGAAGGTCCTTGATATGTATGCAACCCGATTGACTGCATGGCAAGTTGGGTTGCAGCACATATCAGGCATTAACTGAAGTTCCTTTAAGATTCCTGTAGGTCAGACGTACTTGAAAATGGTAAGAAAATAACCATTTTCTTTTTTCAGTGCTTCATACAGTCGAATAGTTAAAACGCGTATCTTTTATACACATGATTCCAGTTCAATGACCACTAGAAGCAGATGAAACTCGGATTTGTATTCTACGTAGGTTAATACAGCTCAGCTCAAAATATGCGAGCTCACAATGGATACAAACAGAGTCAGAGTTTCTTACTTAAAAAAAAAAAAAAAAAAAAAAAACCTCAAGACAATACCCAGGAGTCGGTTCTTGTGTTTCAAAACTATGCCCAGCAGTGAAATGTTGTGCCTCATTGTGAGCTTGCTGTGTACTTGGATGAAATGTTACCCCAGAAGAGAATAGGAAGAGGATCAGTGAATATTCCAGCACCGATTGAGTGGCCTTCCAGAAGCCAAGATCTGACGTTGTTTGACAATTTCCTGTGGATAATAATTTAGCAGTATGTCTCAAAACAGAGATAACAGACAACTGAACATCGAAAGCAAGCTGTTAAAGAGACATTTAAGGAAATCACACAATCCATATTGAGGAAAATTTGACATAGGACATAGCGCCGCATCATATTGTGCCCATACTGATGTTCTGGATCTGTAAACAAGCTGGAAAATGAAAGTGACAAGACTTTTCGACCATACTTTATATTCAATCTTTGTCCAATTAGAAGTTGAATATATGATGCATATGACTATTCAGAGTGTAAATTCGTCCAGTGACAACCTTCGAGTGTACATCGTATTCCCGTGGTGCTGTGTGAAAGAAGAGGATCTAGCGGGACTTTCTTCACACTTACACTGCACCAATATATATCTCTCTTCCTTGTACATTTACTCGTTCATACATCCCTTTCTTCCTTTACACTTTTTTTCTTTTTTCATTATACATTTCTAATTTTTCTCTACCTTTTTAGACCAGTCTGAGTACTTAGCCCTCTTTCACTGCCTGAACTTCTCTCCCAATTCTGACCTTTCCTGAGTTTGACGTTTTGTTTTCCTGATTGTGCCCTTTTTTTCAGGTTCTTTTATCTTATCATAACTCTTACTTTGTAGATTTTCTATTATTTTTTCAATACTTATAACTTTTTATAAATTCTGTTTTACTACGAATCAAATCTTTTCATTATACACATTTAATTACCTTCGTAAATTGCCGACAAGTCTTGTTCAAGACAGCGGCAACGTTTTTCGCGTAGGGTTTGTGGTGTTTCAAAGAAGAAGAGGAAATTGACTTATTTAGGTCTGGTTTCTGTGTTTAACTCGATTTTCTTTTTTTATATATAGAAAAAAGTGTCTGTAACGCCACTGTAACTTTAACCCGTTCGGTTAAGACAAAGCTTTAAAAAAGAAAAACAAGAGAGTAATTAATATTTTCTCTTAGCATCTGCATTTCTCATGCATAAATTTAAATGTTAGGCGAAGTATGGGTAAAGGCATTTTCTGACAGAATTCTTGGGAACTTCACCAGTAGGAGAGAAAAATTCTTGTTCACAATTGCTACCAGATGTCAGTATGCTCAGTCACGTGACTGCAATATATCTTTTCCTGTCTCTGTGCGTTTTTCTCTTCTTTCCCCCGGAACATATTATATATATATATATATATATATATATATATATATATATATATATATATATATATATATATATATATATATATATTGTTCGCAATCCTCTTATTTGCCATATCCCCACCACCACCACTCACCTTAGCTAGGAAGGCATCTACGGTAGACTAGACATAGCTAGTGCATGGGTCTTGTCAGTGCAATTTTGATGTCTCTTCCCAAACCAGGAAATCTTTTTGGGGTCTCCCTCTGCAGAGATCCAGTGGGATCTGGACATCTACACGTGACCCACACTTGTAATATTCCCTTCGAGGGAACCTCATCAGATGTGCTGGTCGCCGGAGGGAAAGAAGGGCGAAGAGAGGGGGAAATAACGGGAGAAGAAAGAAAAAAATGAAAGTTAAAAAAAGAGAAATGGTACAAGGGAAGTAACAGCTGAATAACACACACACACACACAACTATACACATACCTACATACATACACCCCGCACATATGCTCATACGAATGCGTACTTATACTCTCTCTCTGCTTCTTCACATCAGGATAGTGTGTAACAAAATGGTACAATTCTTTAATATTGCTGGCCCTTTCCCGAAATATGTATTCTCTCCACGTTTTCCAGGAACAGTAACGTACTCATCTTTTGAACTATGTTTTTCCTCTTCCTATTTCCCCTCCCTTTCCTTCCTGTGTTTTTTTCGAAGCTTCACGCACCACTTCTGAAAATGCATCTCATCATACTTTAGCGACGACTAAATGTTGACTTTTCACATAAGAGAAAGTGCACGGTAACATGGTAGATTGTTCCCATAAACTAAAGACCTTCTACTTTTATTAAACTTCTGCTTAATTTATGGTTTAAATTAGAGCCATTTCCTATCTTTCTTTATATAATTAAGGAAATTACGATTTACAATAACATTACGTTCTTTTATATAAACTGAAAGAACATTATCCTTGAAACTAATAGGAAGGAACGAAGATCGAAAACACACTGTCTTGAAAAGTCACAGTATTGGCTGGAAAATATTGAGGTTATTATTATTATTACTATGATTATCCTGTTCTCGAGCTCAACTCTCACAGCATGATATTTGGTTGGAAAGTTTCTGGTCTGACGGAGGAAGATACATTCTACCGAGCTGAATTTTTTTTTTTACACTTATTCAGCATAGTTCTCTGCATTTAAATGTTCTTTTCACAGCGATGCTCTAGATTCTCTAACTCTGTAAAAAAAAAATCCTTTTTGGCATGTGCCCTTTGATTGACCCATGAACTCTCCAGAGAACAACATTTTCGGCAGTTTCCTTCTCGTAAGGAATCTATTAGTATTTTCTATTAGTGCAGATCTTCTATTAGCGTCTTTTATTAGTCAAAGTCAATCAGGTCTGTTTGACTAAAGCCGATGATTGGAGATTATATTGCTGACAATATTTTCGATGAAGGCAGCAAGCAGCAGCACAGTCAAGTCTGTCTGATATCTTCTTGAGAAGAGCAAGAAATATGCAACTGGTTGGCTGCAGCCCAATGCCTATAATTATTTTTGTTTCGTATTCATTGTTATTCATGAAGAGTTGTTTGTATTCCATTGTTATTTTTGGGTTATCTAATTCGTGATGAAATGATCTTCATCTATATCAGTTACAACCAAGTGGATAAGTGCTGTTATTTTACTGCAAAAAAACGTATTGGACATACCATGCAGCATATTGGACATACCTGCACAAGGATATCTCACCGATTAATTTCCTAACGTTTAGAGGGAAGTATCTATCGTGATAAATACGCTGCACTATTTTCGATATAGGTTTCTAAAAGTTCGCCTGAATTTTATAAGCCCGACATGCCTACTTTCATGCTGCCAATGGTTGCACTTATTGCTGGATTGAGCGCATTATTTCACTGGGTACGTGTTACTGAAGCAACCGTTCTTAGAGATAATTCTTTCTCACAATTATCGTCACATCTGGCATTAGATATAGGTTACTAGCTGCATCTAATACTCGCATCTTCATGCTTTGAGCAATATCATCATATGTATGATTACAATCATAAAAGAACACTGTACACAGGGACGTACGGAGGGGGGGGGGGACACAGGGGTCCGGACCCCCCCGAAATTTCGACTTTTTAAAAATTTAGCATAATTTTAGGGGCAATTTTAGCAATTTTAATATAAAATAGCTTCATATTTAGTTTGGACCCCCCCCCGAAATAAATTCCTGGGTACGCTACTGACTGTACATTTTGTGTTCTCTATATTTGACAGTGAGCAAAGAATGGTGGTTAAACGTGAATATGTGGGACCAGCGAATCTGTTTATTATTGTCACGGATTTTTTAGTGTGTAGTTTGGATCCTTTTATGTCCTTTGATTGTTGGTTTTCGGTGTATAGGTTGAAAAATAGTCAATAGACACTTGAATATGCATTCTTCACAGCTTCAAAATATGCTATTAAGTTTGTAAATCTGAAACCAAGGCATTCTTTATTGACTATTAGCTGAATATACCCATTCTTCGCATGGGGACTGTATTTGGAAGTCAACGCCTATGGGAGTATCACCATTCAATTCAGCGACCGCGAAAATTATGGTTTTGACACTAATATCGGTCATTTTGGGCTATTTTTACATGTCACGGTATCCCCCTCGGTGCCCCCGACCCGCAGCCGAATAGGGTGAATTTGGAAGTTAGTGCGATCGGAGTTTCATCATTGATCCCATCGACCGCGAAAACCACGAATTCGACACTAATATCGGACATTTTCTACTACTACTTTTACATGTCCCGTTGAATGCCCCCCTGAGACTCCCTGGTGCGAATTTTTTTTTAAAAAAAAGAACGCTTCGCCTTGGTCTGGGGTCTGGACCAAGGTATCCATGACCAAAATTTGGTAACTCTAGGTCAACTTTTCTAGTCCCCAGGCCGTACACAGACAGACAGACAGATAAACACACAAACAAACTCTATTTTATTTATATCAGATTACATACTGATACCCTATACTCTGTCGTTGATAATTGACTAACTTGATTAGCATAGCGGAAAATAACGTGTATTCTTCTATCTATTTTTGGTTTAAAAGGTCCAATATATTTCAGGAAAATATTTTCTTATAGGCCAAACACAAACTATCCATAACTCAGTATGATGTGTTTATTCCGTAAAAGATTCGAAAACTAGATTTAGTGGCCTTCAAAACTTTTGTGGCTCCTAATCCAAAAAATACAATATATTTCATTCAATCAAAGTTTTTTTGTAGGCCTTATATTTGGAGAACTACATCTAGTGAAAGCAAACCCAAACTATCACTTAATTCAGTATGATGTGCTTATTCCGCAAAAATACGAAAACTTGATTAAGGGGCCGTTCAAAAATGTTGTGGCCCCTAGTACAAAAATCCAATATATTTCATTCAATCAAAAATTTTCTTGTAGGCCTTATATCTGAAGAACTACTTACAGTGTAGGCAAACCCAAACTATCACTTAACTCAGTATATTGTGCTTATTCCGTAAAAAATATAAAAAACTTGATTTAGGGGCCGTTCAGAAATTTTGTGGTCCATGATCCAAATATTAATTACTGGCGAAGATTGCAATATATTGATGCATTTTTTGATCATTCCTAAAATTCTTGACCAAGATCGCAATCTTTTGATCCATTTTTTGGATCATTCCTAAAATTCTTGTTATAGCATACATCAATATGCAAAGTACAGGGTGTCCAATACACAATGCAACCCGGAGTTTGGGATAGTAGAACTTTTGAACCTGAAGTGATACACAAATAATGGTTATACTAAAATGAAGCCTTGTTCATGCATATATTTTGTAAACTAGGAAGCAATGATTGAAGTACACTAGGAACCACACAGTGTTGCCAGATGTAACCGAAGGTGTAAATCAAGTTTTTTATTTGCAAAACATGTCAATTGACTCATAACTCATACGTATGGATGTTCTGTCATTAATTTTCAGTTTGTTTAGTTTGAGTAGGTTGCAAAATATAGAGCAGAAAAAAGAATTTTTCATTCACACCGATAACTAATCGGAAGAGGCCTCTGTAAGGGGAAACTAGGGAAATCGTAGTTTTCATAAATTACCACTCTGAATTGGCAATCCTGCTGATGTTTCAGTGCATCACAATTTGTGTTAAGGACCTGTCTACATTATGCAATTCCTGAAAACAATGAAAAACAAACTTTGAAATTATCATGATAAAATTTTTACTTACATCCACCCGGCAACACTACTATTCATTTCTATGGGCTATTTAAAGCAAGAGGTATACAAGAACAATTCTCGAACTATTCAAGACCTGCAAACGAATATTCGCAGTGTCAATCAGAACATAAAACACTTCTAATCTTCGTAAAGTTGCTGCCAACCTGGTGAAACGTGTGAACCAGTATTTGAATCAAAACAGGGTACACTCCCAGCATCCACTGTAGAGCTGGTAACTCATTTCTGATAGTAGCAGTGTTGCCGGGTGCATATAAGTAAACGTTTTATCATTTATAATTTCAAAATTTGTTTTTCATTGTTTTCAGGAATTGCATAATGTAGACAGATCCTTAAGACATCTTTTGATGCACTGAAACATCAGCCACGTTGCCAATTCAGAGTGTTAATTTATGAAAACTACGTTTTCCCTAGTTCCCCCTTACAGAGGCGTCTTTCGATTAGTTATCGGTGGAAATGAAGAAATATTTTTTCTGCTCCATAGTTTCCAAGCTACTCCAACTAAACAAACTGAAAATTAACGAAAGAACATTCATACGTACGAGTTATGAGTCAATTTACATGTTTTCCAAATAAAAAATGATTTACACCTCCGATTACATTTGTCAACACTGTGTGAAGTTTCTATTATACTTCAATCGTTGCTTACTAGATTAAAATATACTCACGAACAAGGCTTCATTTTAGTATAACCTTATTCATGTATCACTTCAGGTTCAAAAGTTCTACTATCCCAAACTCCGGGTTGCATTGTATATTGGACACCCTGTAAAACAGATAAATTCATGCCACTAATGGAAAACAGGTCGATTTCATTTTAGAAGGGATACGCTTATCAAAATTTTAACACACAGAAAACATCATCCCAGCTTATAGTAACATATAGAAGTATATTAAGTTTTTCTTTTTTTTTTATGATTTGTATTTACTTATTTGGATGTATTAAGTTTATGCGATTGAAATGTAAAATTTTCTGTGGTGGTAAATTATTAATTGCTGAATTCAGCGAATTACTTTGCTGGGTATATGATACTGATGTTGCTATTGTAAAATTATCCTCTGTAACGAAACCAACGGATATAACGAAGTCAGCTGTTAGGTTTCACAAACTATGTACACGTTCAGAAAACAAGTTGGGATGTCCCACAGTTATCGAGAAGGCAATGTACTGTTTAACAGGATCGTTTGAAAGTGCGAATTGCAGGAAACTTAGAATTGCAGTTGACTTCACTTTCAGAGTTCAAACTGGGACATTCTGCTCATCTAGACCCGGAAAACATAAGTAGTGGATTTGGGATATGAGTGGTGAATTAATGCGTCACGCATCGTTCGTTTATGAAATTTCGTATCAGTGACAACATTGAAAAATAAAACCGTGGCTACTGACGAGCACTCAGAATCACTGTGGAAATAATCCCTTGGTAAAGTGTTCGTGCAATTGACGACGAATTGGACATAGAGCATACTACTGTCGTATGGCGGCTCTTCGCAGTAGTTAAGGTAGAAAAATGTTGGACTTATGAATGCCACATGAACTGACACCGCCAACAAAAATAGCCATCTCAAAGTGTACAACTGTCTATCTGTACGGAATAACCGAAAGTGTTTGCTAAATCGAATGGACACTTCTCATGAGAAAGGGATCTGCTATGACAGGATAGTGATTGGATCGTAATCTACTTCCGAGATGGTTTCCAAAACCACCTCTCCAGCCACGGAAGGCGTGGTTCTGGTACAATATTCTATAGTAGGAGTGATCCGTTATGTCTTTCTCCTTCGAAGTGAAATCATTATTGCAGGTCATTATTGTACAATGCTGAATATATGAAATGGACCGCACAATAGTCCGGAAGCTCCGGCAATCATCAACGTAGGTGGTATTCTTATGTTGGACAAAGCAGGTATTCTACAGACCACCATATCTTCCGATAACTCGATCACTTCTCGATAAGGAAGAACTTCTCTGATGCCTCTGCCTTTTGGAATATTGCGTAGTTGCTGTTGCGTTCCTCATTGCTGATGCTTATTAGGATAATGGAAAAAACTGAAAAAGGGGGCAACTTACCATATTAATATGGTGTTGGACCACTTTTCTCCCTCAGAACAGCTCTAGTGTAAGGTGGAATGGAGTCATAGAGGATTTGAATGGTAGGAAGTAGAATATTACACCATTCCGTGTACAATGAATGCATCACTCAGTCCCATGAGAGACGATGAAGGAGTAAATCTCGGAAACAGGACACATTTATTCAATTATGTTCAGGTTCGGAGATTGCGCAGCCAAGGAAAGGTGTTCAACTACCTTCTGATGTTCCTCAAATTCTGCCACAACAGATCCAACTGTATGAGTTGCGACACTATCAGCCTGGATTATGACGCCATTTCCTGCAAACAAGATCTGGACCATATTATGCATAACTTAAAATGGCGTCATAATCAGGGACAGTGACGTGACTTGAAAACCAGGATATTGGGACCACAGCATCACACAGCCGCCGCCATGTTTCACAGTTGGACGCAGACACTGCGAATCACACGCTTCTTTGGGTATCCGCCACATACAAGCACGGTCAATAGTTTGAAATAAGGTGAATGATGACTCATCCGATGATATCACACGTTTTCAGTCATCAGCGATTTATATTGCATGTTGGCAGAACCATTTTCGTCATAATGAGCCGTATGGTCCCTTATAAACGGGGTTTCGCCCACGCAACCCGACCCCCTGTGTCCATAAAATTTAACTTGCGGAGAACTGTGATTGTCGACACAAGCTTTGGGAGGTGTCAATTGACTTTCTCAGTCACTTGCACCACGTCGCACTAGGGTCCTTAGTGACAATCCATTTTAATGCTTGGCGGGATCTTTCACTGAGGATTTTTTCCGAGTACTGTTCCTCTTCGTCGACGTGGTTTTGGCCTGAGTTTTGTATTCCGGAGACTGTGATTTGAAAGGACATCTTGAGATAAACAAGAAAGATTGAATATAACAAACGCCTAAATCAAAAACAAACTTATTTAGTTATCATTAAACGGATATCTGTCTGTTACCACATCCAGGGTCATATGCTCCAAATTTACCTACGGTACTTCTGGAAAAAACTGGAAGGAATTCAATTTCCAGTGCTTACAAGAAACGGGAACAAAAGATCTACAAAAGATTGGGAACTTCAGTGCTATAACCTGCGTAGTCTGGTGTTAAATCAAATGAAGTAACTAGTTAAGAAAAGTGTTTTACTGCTCAAACATTTCTCAAAATGTAAATTGTTGATTATCACTTCAATTTTATTATGGGGAACTATAAATATTTTGTTTTATTCGCTTTCGCCTACTATGTCTAGTTTTCCGAAATTATACTTATCTTCACAGTTTCCCGCTCAAATTTAAATATCTCCGGCACGGAAAGGGTTAAATAAAGCCAACGCTGCTCTTCTTGAATTTATGAGATATATTTGATTTAATATATTTAATTATGTTTTCAGTTCCTATTTCCTACTGTAAATTGAAGCCGAAAATTTAAGTAGTGCAAAATTAACTCAATGTAGGTTACTTTAATTCAACTTACAAATAAATTTTACTGTTGAATGTTTGGTCATAATTACAAGTCTTTTCAAGGTATGAAATAACGGTTTATTTTAACGTAATATTTTTTTAAGATTTAGTATTCATGACCGTGCAACGTGGGTTCCTGTCACCACGGCATGGCGCGTCCTCAGGTTGCGGATCGAGGAGAAGGCCTCTAGATATAGAGGTTAGCTGCGAATATACTGAATAAGCAGTCGCGGACAGACGACTAGGAGTGGTCCTCCTGCTTGGGGGTCTGGGTAAGGCTATCAACCTCATCCTGTAAAAAAAAGGCACTGTTCAGAAATATTCACAAAAGCCTCGGACAAGGACTGATTACTTGGCACGACCTCAGCAAAAGAAAATGTACATGAGATTTGGAACATGGAATATTAGAAGTCTTTATAGGGCAGGCGCGTTAAAATCCGTAACGAATGAGTTAGAGAAATATAGGATGGATCTGGTAGGGTTCAGGAAGTTAGATAGGAAGCAAATGGATCTCTGAATTCCGGAAAGTTTACGTTCTTCTACAGGGAAGGAAATAAAAATCACCAATTAGGAACAGGGTTTTTAGTTCACAAATGAATAGTACCGGCAATTAAGCGGGTTGAATTTGTTACTGATAGACTTTCTTTTATTACTCTTAAGGATCGGTGGTGTGATATTATTTTTAAATGTACATACCCGAATAGAAGATAAGGATGGCTATAAAAAGAAGACAGTTTTAACGAAGAATTGGAACGGATATTTAACCAACTTTCGCGATACTATATGAAAATTCTGGTGGTAGGACGATAGGATATTTTCAAACCGATTATAGGGAACGAAAATCTGCATAAGGAAAGTAATGACAACGGTGTTAGACTCGTGAATTTCCAACATCCAAAAACCTAATCGTAGAGAGTACAAAATTCCCATATCGCGACGTTCATAAATACACGTGGACCTCACCAGACAGAAAAACACATAATCAAATTGATCATGTTGA
Organism: Thermobia domestica; assembly: GCF_964235325.1. NCBI lineage: Eukaryota > Metazoa > Arthropoda > Insecta > Zygentoma > Lepismatidae > Thermobia > Thermobia domestica. Next base: position 150,263,405 of record NC_137454.1, on the reverse strand, counting down.
AGTATATGGAATCAGGCAATCTAGCATAATTGATGTCCGGTCGTTTAGAGGGGCTGATTGTGACACTGATTAGTACCTGGTAGCAGTGATAATAAGAGAGATATTATCGTTGAATAAAAGAAATATTCAATGTCCGAAAACGGAGAGATTTAATTTAAAGAAATTAGAAGAGAGCCTGGTAAGAGAGGAATATCAGATTGAAGTTTCGAATAGATTCTCGGTTTTAGAAAATTCGAAATGCAATAGTGTTAAGGATATTTGGATTGAAATTAGATATAGCATTAAAATTTTAGCAAAAGAAAAATTGGGACACGCGGAAATACGTAGGAACAAACCATGGTTCGACCAGAAATGCATTAAACTAGCACAGAAGAGAAAACACGCAAAACTACGTTGGCTACAAAATCCGAATGAAATAACTACACAAAAGTTCGCAAACATCAAGCGGAAAACTTCCAAAACTTTTAGAACAAAGAAATGCTATTTTTTGAGAGCTAAAATTAAGGAACTTGAAGATAATAGTAAAAATAAAAACATTCGGGCATGTATAAGGAGATCAACGAATTTAAGAATAGCTATCAACCTCGTGCTTATATATTAAAGAAAGCTGAAGGGACGGTCCTCACTGATACGGATAGCATCGAAAAAAGATGGTAAGATTTCTTTGACAATTTGAACACGCAGCCAAAAACTAATGTGCGTGGAGAAAAGGAGATACACACCGCAGAACCGTATATTCCAGAACCCAACCGAATAGAAGTAGAAACTGCTATAAAGAAATTAAAGAAACACAAATCTCCAGGTGCAGACGAAATTCCGGCTGAGTTATTTTAGTTGGAGGCAAAAAACTGTGGAACAAGATACACAAACTCATTCTCCTTATCTGGAACAAGGGAAAATTGCCACAAGAGTGGAAAGAATCAATCATTGTTTCAACTCACAAGAAAGGCGACAAAACTCACTAACAATTATCGAGGTATCTCTCTTCTGTCAACATCCTATAAAATCCTTTCAAATATTTTATTAGCAAGATTGACCCCATACGCAGATGAAATTATTGAAGATTATAAGTGCGGATTTAGACGAAATCGATCAACTATCGACCAAATATTTACCATTCGACAAATACTCGAAAAGAAGTGGGAATACAATACCCCGGTACATCAACTATTTATTGATTTTAGGAAGGCCAGGACTCGGTTAGAAGAGAAACATTATACAGCGTTCTTACAGAACTTGGAATACGGAGAAAGCTAATTAGATTAATTAAGATATGTTAAATGAATCTCAAAGTAAGGTCCGGATAGGAAAATTTTTGTCCACGAGCTTTCACGTCGAAAATGGCCTGAAACAAGAAGATGCGTTGTCGCCATTATTATTCAACTTTGTTCTGGAATACACTGTAAGGAAAATCAAAGGTAACAACCAGGGCCTAGAGTTGAACGGTATTCATCAGGTTATGACATATGCTGGTTATGGCATGTAAATTTAATAGGGGATGATAGGAGAACAATAGAAATAAATGCAGAGATGTTATTAAACGCTTGCAGAGATATGGGTTTAGAAGTAAATACAGAGAAAACTAAATACATGGAAGTGAGTCGGGACCGTAATACGGCAAATTATGGAGCCGTTAAAATATAAATATTAAATTATACTTTTGATAAAGAGGATAATTCAAATATCTGGGATCAATATTAACAGACGAAAATCATATTCACGAAGAAATTAAATGTCGACTAAAAACAAGGAATTCGTGTTACTAGGTTCAAAATCTCTTGTCGTCGCGAATTCTGTCGAGGAATTTCAAGCTTAAAATATGTAAAACGATAATCATTCCTGCTGTTCTGTATGGTTGCTAAACATAGTCGCCTACTCTGAGGGAAGAACATAGACTGAAAGTATTTGAGAACAAGATCCTGAGACGAATATTCGGACCCAAGAGGAACGGGAATGGGGAATGATGGAAACTTTCAAACGAGGAACTACATAATTCATACGGTTTACCCAACATTGTTAGGGTCATCAAGTCTGGGTGGTTTAGGTGGGCGGGTCAGGTAGCTAGAATGGAAGAAAGTAGAAACGGTTCCAAAGTCTTAACTGGAAGACCAATCTTAAAACGATCATTAGGAAAACCTAGGAGCAGATGGGAGGACAATATCAAGATGGATCTCGCACAGATTGGGATACAAAGTAGAGACTGGATGCAGCTAGCTAAGGATAGAAGTCAGTGGAGAGCTTTTGTGAACGCCGCATTGAACCTCCTGGTTCCATAGGTCATAGAGTTACTTAGCTTTTTAGTATTCTTGAAGTTTGAGTATCTCATACAGTTTAGCAAAAAGAAGAAAAATGACTTCATGGTTAGTTATAGGTTTGTGTGATTCCAATCAACTGCGAGTTCTTCCCTTTGGTCTAGAGGCTAGTGCATGCGCCTTTGATACTTTAAAACAGGGTAATAATTCGCAAACATATTGGGAGTTCTTTCGTAAGTTACGTCTGAAGTCAGAAATATATAGTGAAAGAAAACGTTTGTCCGTTGCCATAGAAACCGCCGTTTCCAGGGCAACAGATCCTGTCACGGTTAGCCAATATTGAAAGAAAACGAAAAAAAAACAATAAACGAAGAAAAAAAATAATAAAGTGCAATGTACTGGAGAGAAGTCGCTAAAATTAATTCTCTTTAACGAGGACGATTACGAAACATCACCTACTGATTGAAATCCGGATTATTTTCCAATAAAGTAAATTCCAATAAACTTTCTTGTTATTGTTGATTATTCCATATCGGACTCCCGAAGAAAACTCATCTAAACAACTTATTGACCGTGCCAATAGCGACTACTCTCAATCATGACTCCGTTTTCTTTCATTTAGAAATAGAAAAGAAAGAGAAGAAAGTAGAAGGGTAAAAGAAGGAGGTAGGAAAAGAAGAAATAAAAGAAATAGGGTATTTTAATAAGAAACAGATTACTGGATAATTCCGGAAATATAGTAAAAGGTCGGGAAAGTCGCTGAAAGGTGAATCATTCTAAATGTTATTAACGACTAATCAATTTTGGAATGCTTCGGAATAGACACATGTTCCCTCATACCACCCAGACCTAGCTCCAGGCACCACGACCGTGGGATTGCCCAGACCTAGACCTGGAAACGAGAAAGGTGAAATCATTCTTTGTACTGTTATTCCGACCGGTGATTGATAACCATCCAGCATCTGAACTCTGTTCTCTAGGATCGACCACACATATGAATTAGCCAAGAGGAAAAAAAATCAGACTTATAAACTCAATATAAATTTATGTATCGTATCAATAAGAATTTCAACTTCCTGGAAGAAAGATGTCGTATTTAGGCTCATCCTGCTATTTTTGTTTCGCTCCTAGAGCCGATTTAAACCATTAGTAGCGGTCCTTCATGACCTAGGTTATTTACCTTAACATATACGTTAAAACATGACACATATATTACAGATGTTAATATGACAAAGGATATCACTAAAATTACCTAAATTAAATCTATCATGCATTCACACGCTCACTCACTCAGGACAGTGTATATATGTTTAAAGGAAAATCAACTAACTACAAAGATACAAACAGTTTATTACATTCATAGTGAAAAGGAAAAAAAAAACAAGTAATTATGAAGAAAATATTAAAAGCACAAGTTCTTGGTTATATATTAATAGAGTACATAGTGTTATATTTTAGTAAATTTTTGTATATTCAATCATATTGACAAATGGAAAGAAAAAAAAATATAATTACATTATCATATCTTAGGCATGCTAAAGCAAAATTATGATTTGCGACATACGGAAAAAAAAGACACTTATTTCACTTTAAAAAAAATTGGACAAAGAGGAAAGAAAGAAAAAAAACTTTTAGGTGCATTAAAACTTGTATGAGTCTCTATCTCACATTGAGAAATGAAATATCAATAATTTTGAGCGTTCAAATCACAAATCACGCACTACTCGTAGTGTCCAAAACATTTCGCTCCATTTAACTTAGTTCGTGTTTATTTATATATCTATATATATATATCTAATTATCGGTTTACAAAAACCATTTACCGTCTATATTTGGTTTGTAACTCGTAACAGTTTATGTCTGCAATCGCACATTACGACGCTTTACCCATCTAGGGATTCTGAGAAAATAACTTTCACTAGAGGATGTTTCTCCTCTTAGACGATCCATTTCCAAACTTATTATTTGCTTAGTTTTAAGTTATTCATTTAACACAGGGACACGTCATGAGACCTTTCTTCAGGATCACTTTCGTATATATGTGTATATAATTCGGATTTTTAAGAACGATCTCCCGCAGGTGTACGGAGTATAAAGGTTCAAATTGAGGATAAAAAAAAACTGGTCAAGTCACAGGATACATATACAGGTGAGAAGGATTCCAGGTGCACTTTCCACAATGGCTTTAGGTTGGTAGTTCAGGGTTAATATTCGTTGTGATATGAGTTACGTTTTGACCTGCCGTTACTTTTCAATACATGCCATTACATAATTACAGAAGTTGTCATTTACATTTATTCAAAATAAAAGGAAAATTACTTGAGTGCACGGCGGTATTCTTGACAAAATCTACATTCTTAAATTCGTCGGAAACTCACTGGTAAACTATAGCAACCAATACACGTTTAGGGGGACAGACACGAGCGCTCTTACATATATTCATAATACATTTAATATCATACTTTTACTTTAAAATCATATTCACATACTAAGTACATATACATTCGACGTATTCATTTCTCTCTCTCTCTATATATATATATTTATATTCAATAAATGCGCACACATTTAAATTAATCACCCCCAACAATAATTTTTTAAAAGGTTGCAAACATTGTCCAAGAAAACAAATGACTTCCGACATTACATATGGAAAAGAAAATGGATTTTTTACCTGATACCGCGCGTCTATAAATTTCAACTTTTATATAATCAGTTCGTGCTTAAATCATGGAAAAAAAACTTTGTGCGGCAGGCACGTAACACAGAGCATTTCTAAAGATATAACTAGATAAACCAAAGTACAATTTCTGGGCCCAGGTTAACTACAAAGTAATCGAAAACCAACACAGAAAAGAAAGTGACCAATGGATTACGAAAAAAAAAAACTTAAGAGGAACGACGGTGAAAGAACGTAATCGAAGTGTCGTCAAATACTAAGTCTTTGTTCATTTCAGCGATAGGTCAACATGTGATGGAGGACCCAATCATCATCTACTCCATTCATGAATCGTGTCTTGCAACGTCTCAGCTGGTAGTTTCAGATCAGAGTTCTACGTTAACTAAATCGTAAGTAACAAGTTCAAAATCTTGGAGGGGGGGAAGGTTGAAAAACACCAGCGGTTAGTTAAGTGAGAAATAACTAACGCTACAAAGATAGAAGTCGAATTTCGCTCTCAACAAAATCCATAGCCAAAATATTCTTAACATGCCAAAAGGGGTTCGGCTTACCAAATTACTAGCCGATAAAACTGTCTGCGAAGATGAGACAAGTCTGTGTCCACGATGGGATTTTCGGAAAGACAAAGGCTTTAGGGAAATCCCACCACTCACCGTATCCGGTCAACACCCTTGCAGACCCCGAAATCCTCCGGAAGGTTAGAGACGGCGTTAATTTAGGATTTCAAAAGAGGAGAAAAAAAATCATCCGACCTCTTGGAAACTAGAAGATTCCAGGATAGTAATGAAATTAGAGTAATAGCTAAGATATCCCTAATTAATGATTTGCCAAAAAAAAAATAAAATAAACTGAATTTTGGATCGGTGATTTCTATTGCCAAACTTCACCGATAGCTACCCTGCGCAGACACGCCACAGTCTGGGATGTCGTTAATTTCCCTCGTCTAATTAAACTAAGAAAAGAAATGAAAATACTTAAAGGGACTAGGGGTCGACATCCGGGTACGCGAATAATAAATTTCAATAATTAATTGTTTTGATTCTGTAACCCTATCAGAGCTGTCGCCTCCATGAACATTGTAAGCTAGCCCGAGTAGGTAACGTGAAGGAAAAAAAATCTCACGGAGCAGGATATTCTATTTTAAAACTGACCAGAAAATATAATTCGCTACAGCCCTGTTGTATAACTACTATTGTCTTTTCATAATTTATTATTCAATATGTCTAGTCAGCGGTTATATGATGCTACCTATTCTATCAGATGGTATTACTATGGTTGATTATTATTATAACACATAAAACTACAAAGTATTACCATAGTCCGACTATATATCGCCCTCCGGTCCGCGTGATATTATGGTGCAGGGGTCAGAACCTGAGATGTTTGTAGCTACACGTATCTATTCAATATCTATATGTCAACACACGGCGAAGTATTCACTGGGCTACTATACATTTAACTATATGGGTGTCCTATATTCTATATTCATTTACTACAATATTCATATACTTTATATTCATATTCACATTAATATTCATTTGCCACGACGCTATATTCTACAAACACCCTGTTTCCTCTATCTACGCCCAGCCTATTTACACATTTCATCATAACACTTTAAAATCTATAGTCACTACAAACATTTCCCATTCCGATCACCGCACGACAACCTCACTCGAACTCAAGACTCCTTCACCACACACACAATACTATGTAATACCTGGTAGCTTTATTAAGAACGAAAAAAATCCTACGTATGTTCACTGAAAATAGAATTATCCGCGATAATATTTAATGTTTATGAAATCTCTGCAGCAACAATGAAATTCTGCAGCCACGAAGAAAACACGAACATTTAATATAATTTCAAAGCGAAGAACTAGCATCATATCGCCCGACTTCTGTTAAAAATTTACGTATTGTTTATTTATTTAAATATTTCGATTTCTAGACTAGGCAGAATGTTGAAATTTTCAGAATATATTAATTTTGGGTCACTTGACCTAACTGTACATCCATATGGGCTGGGAATTATACCTTCTAGATTTTATTTCGAAAAGAAAGGTCAATTCCATGAAAACTAAATCACTAAGCACGTCGACATGAGAATGACGGTTAGTACTGACTTTCGACACTAGAGGCTAGCGATGATATAATCAACCCTTGAACAACTGAATGTGACCTTGTACACGGAATTATTATACTATATTACGTTCACTTTTGAATATTGTGTATGAGTTCACTTAATGACGGAATAATAAAAATTTATCACATAGTAAATACTACACCGTCCATGTTTAATTCTCTCACACACTCTTTCGTCACTTAACTACCACTACCACTGATACTAGAAAATGTTTACTACATTACAAATATACACATACATGCCACATCCATACTACACACTACATTAATACATGTTATACTAATAAATATACACAGAAAACATTCAGATTTTACCATTTTAAATCGGCTCTATGCAAGGTAACGAAAGGAAAGGGAAAGAAAGGAACAGGGCCAACTGGCCCTGTATTTACTAAATCACATTCTTAACTGTTTAATCAATGCCCCGAGGGGACATATCAAAGTGTTGACTAACAATAGGACCCCTGCCCTGAAGGGGCAGGAACCCGGAACAAACTACATGTTCAACTCATCCCGCTGGAAGCCGTACTCCCAATTTGGGAGTCAGATAGGAGCCCTGAGAGTTAACTTAAGCCATCATTCTAATGTTACCAAGATTGCAAAACGCAAAATACCGCCATGTGAGTTAGTAAAAAAAAAATCACTATCTATATTAATAAATTACTACACGGACAGGTCTTGACTGTAAATGATATTGGGAGGGGTGAAAAGGATAATCACTGAATTGAATTTCCTGAGTCAAAGCAAATGAAGATTTTATCACACCAAATTAACCGCACTTAAATGTCGAACCTGTCCACACTAAATATTTACATCTGACATGGCGTCCTGTGGTTCTGGCTATATTTCACTAAGATTTTAGTCCAGTTTTTACTATAAAAATCTGCAAATTATGGCTCCATAGCTTCCTGGACGGTATTTATTCAATTATTATATTAGTTTTACCTTCTTAATGCAGCTTTTCTAATTAATTTCTCCTTTTATATGCTGGCAGATCCGGGTCGGCTGTCGTCAGTGAAATTCTTGCAGGGAATGGAATAATTGCGCCCTAATATCATAGCGTGGGTTTATCAGCCAATCAAAACAAAGCATTTTGGCGGTGGGGCTTTGAAACGAATAAAATTTGGTAAAATCTGGATTAAACTAGATTTTATAAGGACCTAGGTATCTAAAAGAGAGGTGAAGGGTGGTCCTGAAAATTCTGTCGAATTTTAGATTGGTTATTTGATCTGGAAAGTTCCGTCCAATAGTGGATCTATATTCTCGGATAGCACTGACACCGTAAGAATTGTAATAATCCATTTACACATCCATATACAAGACTTATAACTATTTAAAATATAAATAAAGATATTGATTCCCAAAACTATAATCCGTAATGAATTTTTTACAGTTTCCCATGTTAATTTGAAATAGAATAACGAACAATATTACGAATTATATAAACAGCCAGAAATTTTTTGTTAAACGTCAGATACAGTCGGTGCAAAAAATTTCGGGCACCCTCCTATTAAAAACATAATCTCATTAGACTGTAATGGCACATTACAGTTCCCCGGCGTCGTTAAAAAAATTTTGTTTGAATAACAAAATTTTGTTGAATAGAATTAACATGTATTAATAGTAATAAACTAACTACTCACTCATACTCTCATACACTCAAATGAGACAGTGTAACATTCACTTTGGGTATTGAGATAGAAGTTCCCGTTTTTTGTCCTCGGTACAGTTAAAAAGCTTAAGATTCTGGAAATTGTGAGTTCACCTTTTAGGTAGCAGGAAAACACGAGGTAACCAGTTCGCCATGTTCCCATCGAAAGTGGGAAAATGTTCAATATCCCTCAGTGAAACCTTGGAACCCATGCTAACATAAGCAGGGGAATAGTTACTGGGAATTAACATATTATCCTGCACAATCGGAGTTGTCACCGGATTTACCACCGACGACGTAGTAGCGGTGTTATAATTACCCATGTAAGTGAAAGGGATTCTGTTGGTCGTATTGAATATGTTGGGCTCCATCCCCGGACCAATCGCACCCGTGAACAACGACTCAGAATGGTACCCATCTCCTCTTCCCGGCAACACGCTATGTGATTGTATACCTCCATGTAAGGAGGGAGCACTCACGCTAGTGACCGTAGTCGTCACAACACTCGACTGATTCGGCACACTATTGGAATTGAACCACGACTTTGGTTCTGACCGATGCATGGGGTAGTGCGTCGCAATATCCCGTGCATCAACTGACATTAAATTTTCTTTTCCTGCGCTACAGGTAGTTGTTATAGCAGGTAATATTTCTGAGGAATCGCTACCGGGGAAAGGATAGGTTACCTCTGATTTTCCGCGACTAGGTTTCGTTATTTCTTTTTGGATAATTACTATTTCGTTCTGAATTTTCGAGATTTTTTGGTCAGTTACTTCCAGTTTGGTTTCCAATGATAAATCTGACAAAGTTGACTTTAAATTATCAATTTCGGCCTGCTGAGTTTCTAGTTTATGGTTGATCTTATGCAATTTGGTATCTACTTGTTTAAATTCGGAATTTACATGATCGAATTTACCCTCAGTCTCCTGCTGAAGTTGCTTTAAAGATTGCTGAGCCTCGCATCTGACCAAATCAATTTCAGTAGACATTTGCTCTCTCAACGTAGTTATTGAGGAAGCAAAGTCCTAACATATGTTGTCGATTTTCTGGGTTAGTACCTCGAATCGAGATTCGGTTTCTCGTTTCGAGGTGTCAAATTTTTCATTTATTTCGCGTCTCATTTCCAGACTATTTTCATCTATTTTTTCATTTATTTCGCGTCTCATTTCCCGGCTATTCTCATTTATTTCATACCTCATCTGTTGATTATCCCGATCTATTTTTTGTAGCATCTGTTGTAATGAAAGGAGGAGAGCGTCATTATTAGATGACACAGTCTTCCTTTGCTTTTCTTTGGGTTTATCACCAATTGGATCCCCATCTTTCTCATCATCATCGAGGTCAGATATCTCCACTGGAGATATTTGGCCTCGGTTCTTCGGGGTACTATACCCTCGCTCACCGTCCGAATCGGGATGTTCATTTTCTTTTTCAGAGGATAAACTCATGGGTTCACGCGACTGGTGGAGCTTCCCCTCACATTCTTTGCAGTATTTAACTATTTCACCAGCCCGGACCTTTTCTGCATTTTCAGCAGTATCCTCTAAATTAATACAACTGAAATGAATCCATTTCAACCCACATTCGTGACACCTCACTAGCCTACGAGAGACGCGAGCTCTTTTCTCACTACTTTCTAAAGTACATTGTGTACATGAGACTTCCGCGTTCTCGTGTGATACTACTTCCCTATTGGTTGCCATAGTTTCCATATAAAAAGACACAATATAAACACATGCAAGTATATCCTTATAAACTAACAATACTTATTAATCAGGTACTATTCATAAATTAAGGGACTCCTATCTAATTCCCTCCTTGGGTCAATTTCCAGCATTTTCAAATTTTAGAAGTCACTTTAGCAAATTCCTTCATTTCCCCCTTTCTACAGAGAGAGACAAAGATAGCAGAACAGCCAATGACTATAATTATTTAATCTCACTGTAACTTTTTAATTATGCACCTTTTGTGGCCAAGTCAATATGTGCTCGATCCTAAACAGTGTTTAATAAATAATTTCAGATTCGTTACCAGGGAAAACAATTGTTTCCATGGTAACTGTCCGATGTCAACGGTCGCCAATATTGAAAGAAAATGTTTGTCCGTTGCCATAGAAACCGCCGTTTCCAGGGCAACAGATCCTGTCACGGTTAGCCAATATTGAAAGAAAACGAAAAAAAAAAACAATAAACGAACAAAAAAATAATAAAGTGCAATGTACTGGAGAGAAGTCGCTAAAATTAATTCTCTTTAACGAGGACGATTACGAAACATCACCTACTGATTGAAATCCGGATTATTTTCCAATAAAGTAAATTCCAATAAACTTTCTTGTTATTGTTGATTATTCCATATCGGACTCCCGAAGAAAACTCATCTAAACAACTTATTGACCGTGCCAATAGCGACTACTCTCAATCATGACTCCGTTTTCTTTCATTTAGAAATAGAAAAGAAAGAGAAGAAAGTAGAAGGGTAAAAGAAGGAGGTAGGAAAAGAAGAAATAAAAGAAATAGGGTATTTTAATAAGAAACAGATTACTGGATAATTCCGGAAATATAGTAAAAGGTCGGGAAAGTCGCTGAAAGGTGAATCATTCTAAATGTTATTAACGACTAATCAATTTTGGAATGCTTCGGAATAGACACATGTTCCCTCATACCACCCAGACCTAGCTCCAGGCACCACGACCGTGGGATTGCCTAGACCTAGACCTGGAAACGAGAAAGGTGAAATCATTCTTTGTACTGTTATTCCGACCGGTGATTGATAACCATCCAGCATCTGAACTCTGTTCTCTAGGATCGACCACACATATGAATTAGCCAAGAGGAAAAAAAAATCAGACTTATAAACTCAATATAAATTTATGTATCGTATCAATAAGAATTTCAACTTCCTGGAAGAAAGATGTCGTATTTAGGCTCATCCTGCTATTTTTGTTTCGCTCCTAGAGCCGATTTAAACCATTAGTAGCGGTCCTTCATGACCTAGGTTATTTACCTTAACATATACGTTAAAACATGACACATATATTACAGATGTTAATATGACAAAGGATATCACTAAAATTTCCTAAATTAAATCTATCATGCATTCACACGCTCACTCACTCAGGACAGTGTATATATGTTTAAAGGAAAATCAACTAACTACAAAGATACAAACAGTTTATTACATTCATAGTGAAAAGGAAAAAAAAACAAGTAATTATGAAGAAAATATTAAAAGCACAAGTTCTTGGTTATATATTAATAGAGTACATAGTGTTATATTTTAGTAAATTTTTGTATATTCAATCATATTGACAAATGGAAAGAAAAAAAATATAATTACATGTATCATATCTTAGGCATGCTAAAGCAAAATTATGATTTGCGACATACGCAAAAAAAAAGACACTTATTTCACTTTAAAAAAAAATTGGACAAAGAGGAAAGAAAGAAAAAAAAACTTTTAGGTGCATTAAAACTTGTATGAGTCTCTATCTCACATTGAGAAATGAAATATCAATAATTTTGAGCGTTCAAATCACAAATCACGCACTACTCGTAGTGTCCAAAACATTTCGCTCCATTTAACTTAGTTCGTGTTTATTTATATATCTATATATATATATCTAATTATCGGTTTACAAAAACCATTTACCGTCTATATTTGGTTTGTAACTCGTAACAGTTTATGTCTGCAATCGCACATTACGACGCTTTACCCATCTAGGGATTCTGAGAAAATAACTTTCACTAGAGGATGTTTCTCCTCTTAGACGATCCATTTCCAAACTTATTATTTGCTTAGTTTTAAGTTATTCATTTAACACAGGGACACGTCATGAGACCTTTCTTCAGGATCACTTTCGTATATATGTGTATATAATTCGGATTTTTAAGAACGATCTCCCGCAGGTGTACGGAGTATAAAGGTTCAAATTGAGGATAAAAAAAAACTGGTCAAGTCACAGGATACATATACAGGTGAGAAGGATTCCAGGTGCACTTTCCACAATGGCTTTAGGTTGGTAGTTCAGGGTTAATATTCGTTGTGATATGAGTTACGTTTTGACCTGCCGTTACTTTTCAATACATGCCATTACATAATTACAGAAGTTGTCATTTACATTTATTCAAAATAAAAGGAAAATTACTTGAGTGCACGGCGGTATTCTTGACAAAATCTACATTCTTAAATTCGTCGGAAACTCACTGGTAAACTATAGCAACCAATACACGTTTAGGGAGACAGACACGAGCGCTCTTACATATATTCATAATACATTTAATATCATACTTTTACTTTAAAATCATATTCACATACTAAGTACATATACATTCGACGTATTCATTTCTCTCTCTCTATATATATATATTTATATTCAATAAATGCGCACACATTTAAATTAATCACCCCCAGCAATAATTTTTTAAAAGGTTGCAAACATTGTCCAAGAAAACAAATGACTTCCGACATTACATATGGAAAAGAAAATGGATTTTTTACCTGATACCGCGCGTCTATAAATTTCAACTTTTATATAATCAGTTCGTGCTTAAATCATGGAAAAAAAAACTTTGTGCGGCAGGCACGTAACACAGAGCATTTCTAAAGATATAACTAGATAAACCAAAGTACAATTTCTGGGCCCAGGTTAACTACAAAGTGATCGAAAACCAACACAGAAAAGAAAGTGACCAATGGATTACGAAAAAAAAACTTAAGAGGAACGACGGTGAAAGAACGTAATCGAAGTGTCGTCAAATACTAAGTCTTTGTTCATTTCAGCGATAGGTCAACATGTGATGGAGGACCCAATCATCATCTACTCCATTCATGAATCGTGTCTTGCAACGTCTCAGCTGGTAGTTTCAGATCAGAGTTCTACGTTAACTAAATCGTAAGTAAGAAATTCAAAATCTTGGGGGGGGGGAAGGTTGAAAAAATTAAAAAAAAAACTTGAAGAAATGAAGACAGAGAGAGAGATAGAGAAGAAGGAAGACGAAGAATAGGGGCGCCAAAGACTTAAGTGAGAAATAACTAACGCTACAAAGATAGAAGTCGAATTTCGCTCTCAACAAAATCCATAGCCAAAATATTCTTAACATGCCAAAAGGGGTTCGGCTTACCAAATAACTAGCCGATAAAACTGTCTGCGAAGATGAGACAAGTCTGTGTCCACGATGGGATTTTCGGAAAGACAAAGGCTTTAGGGAAATCCCACCACTCACCGTATCCGGTCAACACCCTTGCAGACCCCGAAATCCTCCGGAAGGTTAGAGACGGCGTTAATTTAGGATTTCAAAAGAGGAGAAAAAAAAATCATCCGACCTCTTGGAAACTAGAAGATTCCAGGATAGTAATGAAATTAGAGTAATAGCTAAGATATCCCTAATTAATGATTTGCCAAAAAAAAAATAAAATAAACTGAATTTTGGATCGGTGATTTCTATTGCCAAACTTCACCGATAGCTACCCTGCGCAGACACGCCACAGTCTGGGATGTCGTTAATTTCCCTCGTCTAATTAAACTAAGAAAAGAAATGAAAATACTTAAAGGGACTAGGGGTCGACATCCGGGTACGCGAATAATAAATTTCAATAATTAATTGTTTTGATTCTGTAACCCTATCAGAGCTGTCGCCTCCATGAACATTGTAAGCTAGCCCGAGTAGGTAACGTGAAGGAAAAAAAATCTCACGGAGCAGGATATTCTATTTTAAAACTGACCAGAAAATATAATTCGCTACAGCCCTGTTGTATAACTACTATTGTCTTTTCATAATTTATTATTCAATATGTCTAGTCAGCGGTTATATGATGCTACCTATTCTATCAGATGGTATTACTATGGTTGATTATTATTATAACACATAAAACTACAAAGTATTACCATAGTCCGACTATATATCGCCCTCCGGTCCGCGTGATATTATGGTGCAGGGGTCAGAACCTGAGATGTTTGTAGCTACACGTATCTATTCAATATCTATATGTCAACACACGGCGAAGTATTCACTGGGCTACTATACATTTAACTATATGGGTGTCCTATATTCTATATTCATTTACTACAATATTCATATACTTTATATTCATATTCACATTAATATTCATTTGCCACGACGCTATATTCTACAAACACCCTGTTTCCTCTATCTACGCCCAGCCTATTTACACATTTCATCATAACACTTTAAAATCTATAGTCACTACAAACATTTCCCATTCCGATCACCGCACGACAACCTCACTCGAACTCAAGACTCCTTCACCACACACACAATACTATGTAATACCTGGTAGCTTTATTAAGAACGAAAAAAAATCCTACGTATGTTCACTGAAAATAGAATTATCCGCGATAATATTTAATGTTTATGAAATCTCTGCAGCAACAATGAAATTCTGCAGCCACGAAGAAAACACGAACATTTAATATAATTTCAAAGCGAAGAACTAGCATCATATCGCCCGACTTCTGTTAAAAATTTACGTATTGTTTATTTATTTAAATATTTCGATTTCTAGACTAGGCAGAATGTTGAAATTTTCAGAATATATTAATTTTGGGTCACTTGACCTAACTGTACATCCATATGGGCTGGGAATTATACCTTCTAGATTTTATTTCGAAAAGAAAGGTCAATTCCATGAAAACTAAATCACTAAGCACGTCGACATGAGAATGACGGTTAGTACTGACTTTCGACACTAGAGGCTAGCGATGATATAATCAACCCTTGAACAACTGAATGTGACCTTGTACACGGAATTATTATACTATATTACGTTCACTTTTGAATATTGTGTATGAGTTCACTTAATGACGGAATAATAAAAATTTATCACATAGTAAATACTACACCGTCCATGTTTAATTCTCTCACACACTCTTTCATCACGTAACTACCACTACCACTGATACTAGAAAATGTTTACTACATTACAAATATACACATACATGCCACATCCATACTACACACTACATTAATACATGTTATACTAATAAATATACACAGAAAACATTCAGATTTTACCATTTTAAATCGGCTCTATGCAAGGTAACGAAAGGAAAGGGAAAGAAAGGAACAGGGCCAACTGGCCCTATATTTACTAAATCACATTCTTAACTGTTTAATCAATGCCCCGAGGGGACATATCAAAGTGTTGACTAACAATAGGACCCCTGCCCTGAAGGGGCAGGAACCCGGAACAAACTACATGTTCAACTCATCCCGCTGGAAGCCGTACTCCCAATTTGGGAGTCAGATAGGAGCCCTGAGAGTTAACTTAAGCCATCATTCTAATGTTACCAAGATTGCAAAACGCAAAATACCGCCATGTGAGTTAGTAAAAAAAAATCACTATCTATATTAATAAATTACTACACGGACAGGTCTTGACTGTAAATGATATTGGGAGGGGTGAAAAGGATAATCACTGAATTGAATTTCCTGAGTCAAAGCAAATGAAGATTTTATCACACCAAATTAACCGCACTTAAATGTCGAACCTGTCCACACTAAATATTTACATCTGACATGGCGTCCTGTGGTTCTGGCTATATTTCACTAAGATTTTAGTCCAGTTTTTACTATAAAAATCTGCAAATTATGGCTCCATAGCTTCCTGGACGGTATTTATTCAATTATTATATTAGTTTTACCTTCTTAATGCAGCTTTTCTAATTAATTTCTCCTTTTATATGCTGGCAGATCCGGGTCGGCTGTCGTCAGTGAAATTCTTGCAGGGAATGGAATAATTGCGCCCTAATATCATAGCGTGGGTTTATCAGCCAATCAAAACAAAGCATTTTGGCGGTGGGGCTTTGAAACGAATAAAATTTGGTAAAATCTGGATTAAACTAGATTTTATAAGGACCTAGGTATCTAAAAGAGAGGTGAAGGGTGGTTCTGAAAATTCTGTCGAATTTTAGATTGGTTATTTGATCTGGAAAGTTCCGTCCAATAGTGGATCTATATTCTCGGATAG
Organism: Thermobia domestica; assembly: GCF_964235325.1. Taxonomy (NCBI): domain Eukaryota; kingdom Metazoa; phylum Arthropoda; class Insecta; order Zygentoma; family Lepismatidae; genus Thermobia; species Thermobia domestica. The sequence continues at coordinate 150,246,691 of NC_137454.1, read as the reverse complement.
CACTGACACCGTAAGAATTGTAATAATCCATTTACACATCCATATACAAGACTTATAACTAATTTAAAATATAAATAAAGATATTGATTCCCAAAACTATAATCCGTAATGAATTTTTTACAGTTTCCCATGTTAATTTGAAATAGAATAACGAACAATATTACGAATTATATGAACAGCCAGAAATTTTTTGTTAAACGTCAGATACAGTCGGTGCAAAAAATTTCGGGCACCCTCCTATTAAAAACATAATCTCATTAGACTGTAATGGCACATTACAATAGATATAAAGTAATTTGTAGTTTTAATGAAATGGAGGATGGAGCCATCTTCCGTAAAGACCAAGTCATCCTATTATAAAATCAAAATGTACGCAAGTTAATACCGCAGACTTTTGTTAAATGTGGGGAAGAATTTGTTAATTATCTTTACATTCTTTATTACATTTCACATTAATATGAATCAGCTTGGTATTATACAAGATATACAAAGACAGGTTAACATTTAGCACTTTCGTAACACTGAATGCCAAAGCACGTACCATCACATGACATAAGGATAAATTCACAACCATTAGAGGTTTGGTCTAAATTGTTGAATTACTCTCAACCAGGGACATAATTTGGCATATGTGGTAGTTTGCGCTCCTAATATTTTTATAGTCCAGCCAGTGGCGTATTTACAATTTTGTTTCGGGGGGCTTTACTAACTTTCGGGGGATATTGCCTGGAAATGTGAAAATTCTGCAAGATATTTCATTTACTTCACTATAATAAGTAATATTTCGGGGGGGGGGACTTAAGCTCGGAAGCCACTGAGTCCAGCGTATACTATCCTAATTTTACAAAAGAACGAGGTAGATATACGCTATACTACGGAAAATTGTCGAGCATATAATTAATACTCTAGCATTACATCAGTGGAATCAACTCATTTTGTCGGGGCTCTTTAAAACACTCTTTCAAGTTAGATTCTATTATCTTTATCTTTTCTTATAGAACTCGCATTAGTGTAGTCCAGGTCAAAAATAACACATATTTAAATTCTAGCAACATTTTATACTTCAACGAAAACAAGAAGTATTTTGTATAACAGCGTCAAGACGAAATCGTTTCAACAGGAGAACAGTGTACGTGCTCACCATGAGGTCCAACACTCAACACGAGGGTCTGTTTGAGTTTCATGTATATGAAATCGGAAACATTATTTATACCAGGATTATATTACTGATTGTATCTGAGATTCTATATCTTATATTTCTAGAGTAACACTTGAAATTGCACTTGTGTTAGTACAGTATATTTGATGTATGTTATAAGTGAGTATAGAAGTGACGTATCGTACAATGCCACGTACATCTAGATCATGTTGTCTACATTAGTTCAAGTGCTACACTTTTTGCGTTTCGTGAAATAATATTCCGTAATACGTGTGCTCCAGATTTGATTAAAGAGTAAATGAATGAAATGTTGGTTGAGTGTGTCTTATTAAAAATATATATATATATATATATATATATATATATATATATATATATATATATATATATATATATATATATATATATATATAGTTAATCTTACAACACTATTGAATGAATTATAGTACAAGAATATGGTTCATACAATTCACATCGATGCAAAAGCCTATCTATTTGAATACTCTTTTCGAGTATATGGGATCTACTGAGCTTAGAGATGCTAACAACTTGTACCATTGGTATGGGATTGGGCGACATTTTGGTCCCGGTGGAAATTTGTACGAAACCGTCTTTGTCCTACAGCCAGGCAATAACTTCTGCATAACTCCTTTACACAAAATCCCTTCTATATCTGCATCCCCTTGTTTTGCCAGTTATGGAGACGCATGCGCTAATTTTCAAAAGCGCTAACAAGAATTTTTACTCTAATAGTTGATCCTTCAGTTATATTACGTATATTACTTTATTGCAATTCATTAACAAAGTCATGGACTTGCGAAACTGTTGAAATCTTTTGGGATCCTCCTGCATTAGATAGATAGAATATGAAGATTAATAACAAATTATTTCCATTATACTTTTTTTCCATTGTTGCAAGTTCATTATCTGGCGGATGTAGGTAGTGCGAACTCACGATTAAATCATATAGGCCCATACCTTATATACTGTACATTCTATTCGTTTAGAAAGAATTTTAATGCGTTAACAATTAATCATTATGATATCTTTAGTCTCCAATACAATAGATCAGCGATTTGCAATCTGGGATAGCTACGCACATGTCCGACCATTCAGCTATACGCGGAAAATAATTAATAATTCCGGAAAAGAAATCGAAATCTTTGTTCAGAGATCAAACAATATATAGAATTAGAATTAGATTAAAAGTTTTAATGGTGAGTAAGGGAGTTTTGATACAATCAAAATAGAAATATTTGTAGATCACAATTGCTATTAGCTCCTTCTCCACCAATCGTTTCATTCAGTTATATCTTTTTAAAACACTTATTTACAATTTTGAGGGGAAAAGAATTGAATGCAAGGGTTATTTGCTAAATGAAACAAATGAGATTGGTTTCACATAACGAAACTTTTTAGGGAAAAGAATTGAATATAAGAGTTATTTGTTAAATGAAACAAATGAGATTCGTTTCACATAGCGAAGCTTTTTGGAGAAAAGAATTGAATATAAGAGTTATTTGTTAAATGAAACAAATGAGATTCGTTTCACATAGCGAAACTTTTTAGGAAAAGAATTGAACATAAGAGTTATTTGTTAAATGAAACAAATGAGATTCGTTTCACATAACGAAACTTTTTAGGAAAAAGAATTGAATATAAGAGTTATTTGTTAAATGAAACAAATGAGATTCGTTTCACATAGCAAAGCTTTTTGGAGAAAAGAATTGAATATAAGAGTTTGTTAAATGAAAGAAATGAGATTCGTTTCACATAGTGAAACTTTTTGGAGAAAAGAATTGAATACAAGAGTTATTTGTTAAATGAAACAAATGAGATTCGTTTCACATAGCGAAACTTTTTGGAGAAAAGAATTGAATATAAGAGTTATTTGTTAAATGAAACAAATGAGATTCGTTTCACATAACGAAACTACGGTAGATTTCCAATCTATGCAAATTGAATACTAAAACCGGAAGTAGTGAGTCTATAACTTCCGGTTTCAATACAGGGATAAAAGTCGAGACGAAGCTTATTTCTGTGACTCCGAATCCCTATAAAAATTTTCTCGCTCTCTCCTAGTACTTTTCTCTTTGGAAATCAACTTTGGAAAACCCGAAATGGTAGTGCATTTGTAGAGAGAATAGGGTGGAGATGAAGTCTATTTTCGGAACGGGTAATCTATTCGAAAAACCTGTTTTGTCGTTATCTCTTATTGTCTTTGCTGTAATACTTGTTCACTATCGGACGAACGGAAATAACCGTTCTATAAGATTTCTCATAAGTTAGCATAAATTGGAAGTCTAAAATATAAATAAAATATTTTGTCTATCTCTATAAATATATATGAAAGTAATTTTGTCTATGATCGCGTAGCGGGAAAACGGTAAAACCGTTTGACATGATATTTTTGAATATCGTTATCGCCTATCTTGAACTGGCTTTTTCTTGGGTCACTTTGACTAAAATGTGTTTCATAATAAGGTGGTACAAAACGAGGTACAAAATTTATGCTAACTCGCAAGCTCCTGAAGTTAGGAAGATGAAACAGCATATAAATCCCTAGTTAAAAATAATCGAAAACATGTCCCAGCTTTTTCTTCCAAAGTTCCACTTTTAAGAGGAAAGAATGGAGCATTTTTCTATAATTGTTATTTTGCCATATTGAAATCAACGTTACAAGTTGTTTGTAATAGCATCACGGGAGAAGCGGCTGAATCTTTTAAATTGAATTTGTAGTTGTAGTTGAATTGAAGTTGAACCTTATATATAATTTCATTCCCATTAATGGAATGCAGAATTAAAATGTGTATCATATTAGTGAAGAGTGGAATACAAAATTTCAGCCACGAATAGAGAAAATTTCACGAACCCGTCAAGCAGGAAGATAATAATCAGAATAGAAACTTATCAGTGGCGGATTTAAAGGTAGAATCTGGGCGGATTTAAAGGCAGCCAGAATCCAGACTATGATAGTTATATAATAAATTTAATACAAAACTTCTAAAAATAAATAAATAATAGCTTAAATTATTATTGTCACTCAAAAAACTGAGGGCATAGGTCCTCTGCCCCGGGGTAAATCCGCCACTGTTTCTCATTCAAAAATAACCGACTACGTGTCACAGTATTTTCGAAAATTCTACTTTCATAGAGGGAAGGCACAATTTTTATAATGTTTTAATTTCCCTTTTTGTATTTATAAAGCAGCAAAAATGAACAAGCAATTTGAATCGTTAAAAATGAGTTAGCACTTGGATTGGCCTGAATTTTTATAATTTTGATTTTAATTGAAATGTGTCTCATAAAGAGGGAAGGGGATTCATAGATATCATTCAAATATATTCCATAAATCTATTCTTTTCGTGCGAAGAACGGGCATTTTACATATTTACTATATGTATAAATAGGGGTTCAACGCGTGGAAAAAGATTAAGAAATGGTACAAATATAGACAAAGGTTGGAAACTACTATCGTAAATTAATTTGTACAGTAATATTACATTAAAGGAATTTTGTTACATTAATATGATTAATAAAATTGTGAGGCGGACAACACTTTTCTGTTTCTTGTATTAAACAAATACATTCAAACTCTATACTTTATATTTGGCAACGAAGACGAAGGAAGTAATAATACAAAAGTGTCTGTGAATATTGTTTGTCTAAAAGCCAGGAACAGACATCCACTCGTTGATAGAAGTACCTGCAGCGACACCAGATATCCCAGAGAGGAACGGAAGAAAAGCACCATCGAAACACCGTGTTGAGAAGCCACGCCGTTGCTGCTGGGGCATCCCTCCAGGATCAATATCACCTGTATAAGGGGACTCCCAAAGGACCAGCAGGGCGTGTCCCTTTAGAAGACGCAGTCCTGTATACGAAAAGGACGTAGGAGGGAAGACGACGATGAAAAAAATTGACTTTACAACGATGCATCTCTCTTTTAGCCTTGTGTTTCCACAACATTTTGCAGGAAATTGAATTGAGAAGAATTCGCTGACTGATTGACTCGCAGGTTATTCTGAAGTGATGTGTGAGCCATTTATTTTCTTTCCGATAGGTTCTTCTCACTTTTAAAAATAATAAAAAGAACGTCTTTCGAACTCTTTCACTTTATTTCTGCATGCTACCTTGTTTTAACTATTTTAACTTCCGGTTACACCTTTCCGTTTCCCGTTTTCAGGTAAATCTTTCCGTTAAATTTTCTTGCAAATAAAATAAAGTTCAACAATCTAAGGCATACAGATGACAACTGAGAGTTATTGCAATCGAGCAATTACATTAGATTTTGAAATATCACTAAAACAAAAATTAATATGAGCTTTTCTTTTTTTAAAAAAATCTTACGTATATTGGGCATAGTTTAGTATTAATTTGCGTTTCTGTAACAAAAACATATACGAAATACAGAAGTGTCAAATATTACGATTGAGGATCTGTCATAGGAAGTTCATTTCTTCTTATTTTCGGTTATTTTCTTTTGTTGCCATCTATGTTCCAAGGTCTATTCACTTGTGTAATATTGCAGCCTAAATTAATCTCAAAATCTTATTTCTAATACAAAAAATGTCAGCTGAATAGAACAACACCGCAAGTCAAAGGACTTTAGATATTATTCAATTCAGTTGAGGAACTTAGAGCGTTTTTATGCATTCAGCCGAATCACATCGCTACAGTTATGATTTCAAGAGCTGACCCGGGGTAATTTGTCTCCGGAGCTAGTAAATCCTTACCCGGGAATCATGGGCAGAGCTATGGGAGAGCATAGAAGGTATTAACCCCCAACGTTCTGACAAAAAATTAAAATGCTCCCTATAAGATGGCCAAAAAGGTTTAAAATGAGAAAACAAAATGTACAGTGCGAAGCATCGTAGAAAATGTTACAAAAAGTTTAAGTCCAACTTAGGAACAAACTCGTGCGCCGTCTGCTTATGCATTCCGGTCCGGTGCTTATTAGTTACTTCCGGTTTTCAACCCAACTCACCTCTCCTCCACCTCTCCTTGTCAAAAGCGGTGTGTGACGTAATACACTCTCCATTCAGACGGAAAAAACAGGAACCAGTTTAAAAGTCTTATCGTTCTAAAACCGTCTCTTTCATTCGTTTATTCTGAAGTGTCTTTCTAGAGCCTGAATAAAACAGAACGTCACAAAATGTGCCCATAGCTTCATAAATAACCTTATTTGCATTCTTCAAAGGCTGCATATCACATCAACCTAGGAAGATGATCCTTTTGAATTCTATGGAAATTGTTAATCACGCCAGTAGGTATTATGCTTCCCAAAGTCTGTAATGCGGGCGCAGAGCTCTAAAAACTACTGACAGAAATGAGTGTTATTCATTTCTTGTCAGTAATTCCAAACAAATGTTCCAGTTGGCGTTGTTTGGGCAGGACCGAAGGGTGTAATTGCCCCTCCCTTGAGCCTGAGAAATACATATAATTTGATCAAATGTGTAGTAATATAATAAAAAAGTTCTATCCCAGATCGCGCCAAGTAAACGTTGTGGTGGACAAACACCATGAGCGTGGTTTTTCTCGTTTCCTCCCACGTTTCATTGCACCATTTCCTTCATTGCTTATCGTCACCATCTCCTTTGTCCTCCCCGCATAATCGTGGGACGGAAAACTTAAAGATTTCTTTTTATTCCCCTGGACCCGGGCAAAATCTAAAATGACGCTGCTTTTAACAACAAACCTATATAGTTACAATAGCACATTGCTAGACCTCTTACATTTGGTTTCAAGAGTCGAAGGTTTCATCCCAAACCATAACAATTTATGGACGACATTGAGAGAGAAAGAGATTCAAATATGGAGACAGAAAGGAATGATTTACATATGTATAACTTTAGAAATGGAGAAAAAATGATCGTACAGCATCCGTATTATAATGAAAACTGTGACTGTGAAACAGAAGAAGGAAAGGTTCCAAACTGCGAGGATCACATTAGGCAGTTGTTGAATTAAGATGGAGAATCCTTTTTAGAACATCAGATGATTACGAAGGGAGAGAAAGATCTTAAGATCTGGAGAATTAAGAATTTTAAAAATCTTTAGCTTCTGAATCGGGTCTCGAACCACGAACCTTTGAATTATCAGATCCATGCTTTTATCTACTTAGCCACGAAGACTACGGAGCCTATCACAACTTTTCCTTTACCTACTAGAATGGGATATTCCAAAAGTTGACTCGGTGGATGCGCCGTTCAGATGGGACGCAGACCTCTTGTAGCTTAGTTAGAGGGTGTATAATGAACTTCCCCTTGTTCAGGAACACTTTTTAAGTGAGTAAAATTTATTCTTATTGTGTTCATGGATAGAACTATATGATAAAATAGTGCCAAATACTTTGCGTCGTTGTCTGTTACATGAATGTTTAATGTAAGGGATTCCTACTTGGATGGTCTTAGGTTCGAATCCCGACCATTCTTATTGACTTTTTCTTCTAGCCACGCTCATACTGTGCAATCGAGAAACTCAATTTTGAAGTAAATGTAGTCACAGCTAGTTTAAGACGAAATTATATTCAAATATGATATTTGTTATTACATGCTTTTCTTTAACTTATGATGTTTCAATGTTAATATTAAATCCTACTACCTTTATGTAATTCATTTTCCTACGTCATATCATGCTGAATGTTTGCAGAACGACGATAATCGGGCGGTAATAAAAGAAATCCATTGCCACTTTAATATATATATATATATATATATATATATATATATATATATATATATATATATATATATATATATATATATATATATATATATATATATATATATATAAAGTTTGACTCAGAAAAAAAAGTACAGTAAACCGTATGATGAGAACATGGAGTCCTGGAGGAAATTCATATGAATTTAGTATATGTGTAAATTACCATCTGAACAATTTATTGTGTGATGTAAGACACTGAAACCATACCTAGGAGGGGAGGAGATGACATGTAAAAAAGTAATAGAATACGAAAGATATTGGTGTCGAATTCATAGGTTCCTTGTTCGAAGAGATGAATAGTGGACGTTCAGATGAGCGTTCCTCTCTTGTTTTTAGCCCTGCATAAGTGGAAAATGGCTTCATAAATACATTTTTCGTTTCAAGTGTGATTGCTTAAAAAACTTGTCCTTTAACTTTAGTTTGTAATTATTTTCTACCTCTTAGTTATAATTACATATGTTTTCTATTTATATTTTATTCTGTTCTACATTTCTTATATATATGGTATGTCTTATACGTTCGAAGAGAAGCTTGTGACGACTCAGAGCAGCAGGGACATACATATAATATGGAGCCTGTTGGTTCAGAACCACCTGCCTCCCGATATCACTACTTATTTTACCTATTTTTAGAGATGATGTTCGACATTTTAGTCCTCATATTGAATTTGGACTTCTCTCTATTCGTAAAATAAATTTATCCCTATGCCCCTCCAAAGTAGTGACGATTTTAGCAAGTGATCAGAGGATGGTGCAACGACAATTCCCCAGAAATTATAACTCTGATAGGTCCGAATGTGACACCAGTATCTGTGCATTACCACTTTTTACTCCCAGTGTATTGAAACTCATGTGAAAGGAACTGTTCGGAAATCTTTATTGGTTCTCCCCTCTGACCCTCATGCCAATGGGTCCGACCTTGGACATATACCACATCTGGAATGGTACTATTTATGTCAGCGATCCTGAAAACTATGCATTCAACACAAGTATAGAACGTTTTCGATTCTTTTTTGCCCGTCACCCTCCCACTTTTACTGCCATGCCAACCAAGGCTTAACTCGTATTTAAGCATAATCAACAGTGTCACTATTCATCTTTGTGACCCCGAAAACTGAATTCCACACTAATATCGTTCGTATTTGACTACTTATACATGTATACTCATGACTACTTCCTTCCTTATTGGGGATGGTTTCAGTCTCTAGCCCCTAACTATGCAGGAATTTCAAGCAACTTTGGTATACCTATAAATTACCATCTGAAAAGCAACTGTGCATGTGATTTTTTTCGAAGAGGAATTAGGTTGACTACTTTTTCAATACCAATGAGGTGGCATTTTGTTTCGTTTTCCATGCTGAAGATTGCCAAAGAGCTCAACGTCATCTGACCAATGTGCTATGAATATAGGGTTTAATGGCGTTTAGTTCACTGAATGTTCGCTTAGGTGCTGTTCTCGTCACAGGAAAAGTGAGACACAGTTATAAATAAGTAGGGGTCTTAACAAATACGGAACACTACTAGCAATGACAGTTATCTGAGAATAAAACTTTAGCTAATTCGTTCTAAGTTGAAATTTCACGCAATCTTTTCCTTTATTACTGTCCGTTAAAGTTGTTGCAGCAAAGAGGTGATAAATGTTTCGAGTAGATTTTGCAGTGTACAGTTCCTTTACAACTTCCTTTTCTTCTAAGAATGAAGTAGTGTCCATTTTAGACATTGAGGGAAAAGTGTGAAATTATATAAAAACCTACAAAGAGGAATTACGAAACTTAAATGGGCTCCCTTCTGCCGAGAGCCTCCCGCACTACGCCCCAGTTAGTTACGCCACCGTTCAGGATGCATGATGCAGTAATTTTCAGAAACATTTCCTAAGACAGTAAGAGTTTTTTTATTGTTGTGTGAATTGAGTTGTATTGGGTAGAAATGTTTGATAAAGAAGACAATGGACTCAAACACAAATAATCTTTTTCGAAGTTTTAATGGAAAATGAATCAAATTGTCTTAAATATGTTACGTTTTTGAAGAGAAAAAGAGCAAAAAAGTTGTTACAAATTCTCATAATGGCGTCATTTGGATGAGTATTTATAACTTACAAATAGTCATATTTACGTTATTGCTTATAAGATGAGGGATTAGTAACATAATTTCTAAGGTGGTGTTCATGAGTTCAAATCTCGTCATTTTTGTTACTTTTTTCTTTTAACTACACTTAGTTTATGCATTCCAGACCTTCAATATTTAAGCAAATACAATAACAGCTAATGAATTAAATGTAGCTACAAAGTTGAATGTAGTATTATTTTAGAAGTTTTATATTGTAAGCTAATGAAAAACATGTATTAAAGAGTCATATTTGAAAATAATGTCAGCTAGAGTTAATTCACTGGCTGATACTGTATTTGATTCAAGCTTGAAGATCTGAATGCATAAACTAAGTGTAACTAAAGGAAAAAAGTAAAAAGAATTGACGAAATTCGAATCTAGGACCACCAGGGAAGAAACACCGTTCACTAAACCCTCATCTGACAAGCCACGACGTAAACGTAACAATTTGTAAATTATAAATTTGCATAAATTTATAAGTTACATATATTACAGTAAAAATGGGATTTTTTTATTACCGTCCGACTGTCGTCGTTGTGCAAACATTCAGCATGATATGACGTAGGAAAATGAATTACATAAAGGTAGTAGGATTTAATATTAACATTGAAACATCATAAGTTAAAGAAAAGCATGTAATAACAAATATCATATTTGAATATAATTTCGTCTTAAACTAGCTGTGACTACATTTACTTCAAAATTGAGTTTCTCGATTGCACAGTATGAGCGTGACTAGAAGAAAAAGTCAATAAGAATGGTTGGGATTCGAACCTAAGACCATCCAAGTAGGAATCCCTTACATTAAACATTCATGTAACAGACAACGACGCAAAGTATTTGGCACTATTTTATCCCATAGTTCTATCCATGAACACAATAAGAATAAATGTTACTGACTTAAAAAGTGTTCCTGAACAAGGGGAAGTTCATTATACACCCTCTAACTAAGCTACAAGAGGTCTGCGTCCCATCTGAACGTCGCATCCACCGAGTCAACGTTTGGAATATCCCATTCTAGTAGATAAAGGAAAAGTTGTGACAGGCTACGTAGTCTCCGTGGCTAAGTAGATAAAAGCATGGATCTGATAATTCAAAGGTTCGTGGTTCGAGACCCGACACAGAACCTAAAGATTTTTTTTAAATTCTTAATTCTCCAGATCTTAAGATCTTTCTCTCCCTTCGTAATCGTCTAATGCTCTAAAAAGGATTCTCCATTTTAATTCAACAACTGCCTAATGTGATCCTCGCAGTTTGGAACCTTTCCTTCTTCTGTTTCACAAAGTCACGATTTTCATCATAATACGGATGCTGTACGATCATTTTTTCTCCAATTCTAAACTTGTATATGTAAATCATTCCTTTCTGTCTCCATATTTGAATCTCTTTCTCTCTCAATGTCGTACATGAACTGTTATGGTTTGGGATCAAACTTCGACTCTTGAAACCAAATGTAAGCTCTCTATCAATGTGTTATCGTAACTATATAGGTTTGTTGTTAAAAGCAGCGTCATTTTAGATTTTGCCCGGATCCGTGGAGGAGGAGGCGGAGATTCTCCGCCGACATGCTAGTTTCATTTTTATATTAGTAAAAAAATGAAATGAAATCTTTGTTTACCGACCCACGATTATGCGGGGAGGACAAAGGAGATGATGACGATAAGCAATGAAGGATAGAACAGATTTCACTGTCCTATATAGTAGATAATTTACAATGCCTGAGCTCCTTAATCAGCAATAGTTCCAGTAAGAAATTTCCAATCTATTTCGTACTACTATTCGACATCTACGAAGCTCCGAACGAATTCTCTAAAATATGAGTGGTGCCAATCTGTCCATACACTCTGATAAGAGGCATAAAATGTGAAAAGTGCCAACAACTCTGGAATAACACAAACAAGAAAGACCTGCTAAAGAAATGAAATGTCACGTGAATGTACAGCTTAATATGTTTAGGTTATTGTGGTTGTGGTTTTGAACGAATGCCGAGACATATCTTCTCGCCTCTGTTTTAGCCACTGGCCAATTCGTCGGTGATTGCCTTATACTTATTACCTCACTACCACTCATTGGTGACATTGCTATTAGCATGCATATTGAGTTTCTTCATATTGAAATTCTAGCAATGGAGAATAAGTTGGTTGATAAGAATATGTCTGATCAGTGGAGTCGTTAGCTTTTTAAATTTGGGGGGTCGGATGAATCAAAATCAAAATCCTCTTTCCGACCAAAGTTATATATGCAAAATAGTATAGTTTCTTTAAATACACTTGACTAAAATCTGGGGGATACGCGTCCCCCCGACACCCCGCTAACGGCGCCCATGGTCTGATTCGCGGTAGGACCGAAGTCTCCTCTTACTCTATCACTGGTTGGACCGATTTGCAGTGAAATTTACCAGAAGTGACCAACATATCTCTTGCCACGAAATGTAGCATGTAAATCCTTATCTCAAGTATGCACCAAAGCGTTAAGACTAGCTTATGTTCAACTGATACTATGTAAAAAGCTAGTAAAGTCCACAATGTGAATATTTTAGGTGTCCAACATCATAGAGGTGGATTTAATATTAACAGGATAATAAAAGAGTAGCTGCAATGTGACAGCTTCCAAGATAGACAGGTGACTAACTTACAAAGCAATAACTAATAAGTAATGCAAATATTAAGGGAAAATGCACATCAACAGAAATGAAGCGAGTTCCAAGTAGAGGGAGATGAAAAAGTTAATAGATTTTACTGTAGTTTGAGGATAAACTAAGTATCACAAAGGCAAAAGGAGTGATAATTTCAACGAGAGAACCCGTGTCATCTACGAGGCCTGTCGGGAAAGTAAAGTTAGAAAAAAAAAAAACATTCACACATCTGAGGAAAAATGTGTACTAAATTTGTTAATACTGGCTGTAACCTTGATCCATACGACGAGGATTTCAAGTGACTTGTCAGTGCTGCAATGAGTAATGAGAGAAAAACACGTTAGAAATGACGGTGGAAATCCCTAATTACGCCAAGTGTGAAGTTCGTAGCGTGACTATTTTTTTTACGGGAACAAGGAAACTAACTGTTCATCGGAGACTCATCGAAAAATAGCGTCTGTGTATGAGAACGTGTCGAATCAGCAAAATGTCACATGAAATCAGCTTTATTCATGACAACACTCGTCCTCATTCCGCAAATATCACCAAGGAACTGCTTCAATGAGACGTCCGTGAACATCTGGACCTCGCATCCAGCGCCTAACATCTATTCAAACACCTAAAGGAATATTTTAGTTAAAAACACTTTGACGACGTTGATGAGGTCAGGGAAGAAGTCAAAACGTAGTTCCAGATGAAAATGTCGGATTTTTACCATTCTGAGATTCAAAAAATTTCCACGTTCGAACAAATTTTGGACAATGGAGGCACTTCTGTAGGTTAATTTACCAGTGTAGCTATCTTTGCCTATACATTTCTTGTATATCTTACTTTCTTGATAGGTCCTATACACAGGTTAGAAGGAAAACAGTAGAACAGGTAACCAGTTTCAAGAATCTATGTAACATTGTGAAAGAAGATTTGACACATGTACAGAAAGCAAAAGCGAGAATAGGAATGGCAAAAGATGCCTTAAAAAAGAAGAAAAGCATGCATTATAGTTTTTTTTTAAAGAAATACGGATGAGATTCAGTGGAATTTGGTATTGTATTGTATGAGGTAGGAGAACGTGGACATCATAAAAATAATATTAAAACAAATATGGGGATAGAGAATAACTGAGAAAATTAACGGTGTTAAAGGTTTGATTTGAGTTTAGCATCTCTTTCAGCAGCGAGGGTTTATGAGACGTGGACCTACATCTTAACACGGGATCCGATCTACATTAACTCTCACCGGAAAACAAATCCAGGTCTCTCATGCCAAAGGCGCGTACGCTAACCGCTTAGGCATGATGGAGCTCAATTGTTAAATAGAAAACCAATGAATACCAAAGGAAAACCAATGCCCAATTCGAATTTTTGCGTGGTGCAAATAATAAAACTATTAGGAATTCAATGATTTCAAGCTAGGCTGTGAAGTACGAAGCATTTCATTATATTCTTTCTTCTTTGTTTTTCTTTTGAGAATTTAAACTTTGTTTCCTTACTAAAATCCACCATTTTATTTCCTCGCTTCCACAAAGAAATCAATATAATACGATTTGTTAATATAATGCTAGAGGCTAATTTTATCTTTTAACTTTCTGCAAATGTTATTTTTATTGTACTTACAAAATTATAGGGAGAATAAGTGTTTTTTCAATATAAAATTACGGAGGAAGAGTTATTTTCCTAAAACTTGAACTTTGAAAGCATAAACGTTTTGCTATTCTTGTCTTAAGGGGACAGACTACTAAATATTTTTGAAAAGCTGACAAATTTTCTTTTTCCCAATTTTCGTAAGCGAAAAGAGATAATGAAGTGTGAATTACCACAATAATAGATAATGTTATTCTATATCCGAAAATACGAATTGGAAGAATTATTAGTGCTGCCATCCATAGAAATTACAGTGTGTACAAAATTTGAATTACCCAAAAATCTAGCTTAAGGCAGCGACTAGAAAAATGAGCTCAACGGCAGTTGATTACTTATCATATTGTCTTGGTTTCTTGTTTACTACTTTTTAAATAATGTTTGTATTTATTTTGTAATAATTTACAGAAATTATTACAAAAAATAAGTTATTTAAAAAGTAGTAAACAAGGAACCAGGGTAGTTGATAAATAAGTAATCAACTACCGTTGAGTTCATTTTTCTAGTACTACTAATAGTACTAGAAAAATGAACTAATAGTAGTAATACTAACTACGGTCGCCGCTATCTATCTTTATCGACCATGTCACTGAAAATGGTTTACGAAAGCATTGTCTTAATTTGTCAATTGATTTTACAGTTTGCAGTTTATACTGCATACAAAATGGTGCGGTCAAAGCCGAAATCACATGTTTTTACACCAAGTTTTCCACCAGTGAATATTGTTAAAATATAGTGTTCTGACCAGGGTTGTTTTGTTTAAACAAATAATTAAAACTTGTTTTAAACAATTGATTTTGTTTGAAACAAATTTTATATACGTTTTAAATATTTTGTTTTAAACGTTTATTCTAAAGCTTGTTTTAAACATATGTTTATTTTTATTTTATTGTATTTTCGTAAAAAAAATTGCCAGTGAAAGAAAATTACCAAAATGTTTTCCCCGTTCAGAAGGCTATTTTCTTCCCGTGTGAATGTTTTGATTTTTTGTGGGTACAGCAGGTCAATGTGGTGATCTACAATTTACTTTCTCTTTTTTTCCTTGTTTTTCGAGTGTATTGTATTGTTTAAATAATCAGTTAACTTGCGAGAAAGTGTCGTAATCGAAGGTTGGACTACTTGTAGAAATTATATTAAACAATAAATAAAAGAATTACTTGTATTATAACACAAAGAGTTATATTGTTAAAGGTTTGGATATCCCTTTCAATAAACAAGTCATTTCAAGAATGAAGAAAATTCTAAATAAAAAAAATCGGCATGGATTGTTGTCTTCGACAGGTTATGAAGTTCCTTCTCTCAAAATTTGAAATCTCTAGGTTGAAATTTGTAAGAGAAGTCGTGAATTTTCGTGAAAGGTAAAAAAAAAAAAAAAAAAAAAAGAGAGAGATATACGAAGACTGTAGTGACATCTATCGGCAAAACTTGTCCCTTTAAACTAACCTTAACAAAAAATAACAAGGAAAAGAATGGGAAGATGTCCAACATAAGAAAAATAAACACTGGTACTCACAAATAGCTCCTATTCATCAGATGTCTAAATTCCATGGGCATTGCAGTGAATAACTAAAGTCTTTTCTAAATCGACCATCGCAAAACTATGCCTATTGTCACGAAATAATGCCTTTTATTGAGAAAAGGAATGTTCTACATCATACGATGTTAACCTCGCGTATTTAAAAAGGGGCATATTACGAATATCCACACCTTCGATTTCACTTGTGCTTTGGCCTTCCAATACTTCAGATATTTTACATAGGGTTTTATAGCTAATGTTTTTCCCAAACAAGTCCTTATTTCTTTTCTTACGACTTCAGCTTTCGAAGCAGAAAGAACATTCAGCTTTCGTTCAACGCACTGTACTTTTTAAATCGAAGTACTCAATAAATCTACCGTAGTCTCTAGTTTCTTTATAGAGTGAGTCAAGAAACCGAAATTGGCAGATATGAAAGCCAAGTCATATTTCAAGCCATTGTCACTTACTAAATTTTGAACAATTTCAATGGATGAAGCATTGTCTGGGTTTGGTTTAGTTACTAGGTAGATGCAAATGCTTCAAAATTCTCCGCATAAAATAGTACTGCATTAAGCAGGTACTCCACCGCGTGATTGCGGGGGTTGGAGTAAGTGAAAACTCGGGAATTTGTTTCTTTGGAAAGTTCAATCTAGTGGGGATTTTACGATTCTTTTCCCATTTGACACTAACTTCTCTGTTTTAGGATAAAGGGTTTGGATGTTTTTTTACACAATAGATGTGGGGTGTGTACAACATATGTTGCATGAATCATATTATGTTAACATATAGAAAGAGCTTCACCAACTTTTCTCATAAGGAGCACTATTAGTCAGGAAAAGCAAATCATTGCTATATTTCACACAATTCGGCCACAAAATGTGTAAAGATTCGTTGAATAGCCTAGCAGTTGTCACCTGATTCTTAACTGAAAGTTCTTTAGAGGCTAGCAAGAAATGTTGTTCGGAAATCATTTCGCCAGTTTTCTGTACAACTATTATAACATTTCCCACCTTTCGAACACTTTAACAGAATCACTAGTTATGTCAATGTTCACCCAGATTTTTTCGTTTTTACATACGGACCTAACGTGTGTTAATGTTTCTTGATAGCACTTAGGTAGATAGTTTTTCGGAAGTGTTGACTTACCTGGAGGACTTTAGTTCGTATATTTGGTAAGTTATTTTGAGGCTCGGGATTGTTTATCATATACAGGAATATGTCAGCATGTCATTATGTAGCCTGTTATTTTCCCGATGTTAATTTATTTCGAGAGAAAGAAGATAAACAATTCGTTGTAAAATTTAGACTAAAATAACGGAAAATTGTTAAAAATATGTATTTATTACAAAAATGTCCAAAATATTTATTTACATAACTTTTTGAGAAAATATGTACTTTTACGTGAAATAAAATTTGTAATTTGCACTTGCAGACTCTTAATTGGGATAATAAACTTTGTTTTGGCCTTGTTCGTGTTTGGAAAAAAGATATGTTTTTACATAAAAATTCGGGGCTTAGTTATCAGTCTCCGTGCAACTTGAAATTGTTTAACATGAGTTTTACGGGAAGAAAAAAGAACACCATTTCGAGCAAACCAAAGAAACTAATTTTATGCGTTTCCAACAAACTTGCGTTCCAGGATAAATTTGGCTCCAACTTAGGGTTTTTTAAAAAGTATTTTTAAATATAGAACGTTCAGAGCACAAGGATACAAGTCCATTTTCAAAAAAGGTTCGTTTTTGCTCAGCAAACGTAGTATCTTCGTATCAAAAAGCCCGAAATAAATGAAACACCATTTGAAAGGGTGTAGTGTGGACTAGAGTTTCATAGAACAACCGCTAGACAAGAACGTTTCTGGAACGGGGAACAGGAAGGCTAATTTCCCCCCTTCGTCCTTAGGGATGCGCACGAGTCGAGATTTAAGTCTGTCTCGACTCGTCTCGAGTAAATATTGTCTCGACTCGAAAATGTTTCTATCTCGACTCGTTTCTCTACTCGACTCGAATTCGAGGGCAGACGTCTCGAAATTCGAGTTGAGACAAAATATAGGAGTTAAAATATACGCACACATCAGCCAGAAGTGAAAGTTATCTCATGAAGAATCCATATTTCTTTTATGTTGGGAACCAAAACCATAACTACTGTATGTAGTTTACTGTTTTATAATTTAGTATTTACAAAAATCCTTTTAAAAATACTTATCTATAGAAGTGAAACGTACCTATATGTACTACCCATTGGCATCCAAGCAGTCCATTTATCATCCATTTACCATTAGAGAACAAGATCATGAGACGAATATTCGGACCCAAGAGGAACGGGAATGTCGAATGGCGGAAACTTCATAACGAGGAACTACATAATTTACACGGTTTACCAAACATTGTTAGGGCCATCAAGTCTAGGAGGCTTAGGTGGGCAGATCATGTAGCTAGGATGGAACAAAGCAGAAACGCTATCAAAGTCGTGACTGGAAGACCAATCGGAAAACGACCATTAGGAAGACCTAGGCGCAGATGGGAGGACAATATTAAGATGGATCTCGCACAGATAGGAGTACAAAGTAGAAATTGGATCCAGTTGGCTAAGGATAGAAGTCAGTGGATAGCTTTTGTGAATACGGCATTGAACCTCCGGGTTCCATAAGCCATAAAGTTAGTTAGTTCGTGTATATGCAACTAACTTTTATGGAACGAAATACATGTTTTCTTTGAAAGCTTAAGAATTACTTGGATGGGATGAAAATTGGAGAAAATCTCCAATAATAAATAATAATTGTTCGCTCGTCTTCTACTATGCACAGCGTCACTAGTAACTGAATCCAAGCAAAGATAGTTGATAATATTCTGTGTAAAGGATATAGATGCTTGTGTCTACTTCTATCTATCGTATAACTCTTGCGAATAGATCTTATTTTGATAAAAAAAATAGTACAATTTTTTTAAATGGAGAATTGTAAATCACTGCTACTGTTCAGGTCAAGCTGAAATCGATCGAAGGTGAGGAAGTAAATTTAACTTCAAGCTGAGAGTTTTCGCATACTGAGATTCTTGCAAATTGTTTTATTTTGATTCATTTTAATAAATTTCATGCAATGATTGCTCAATATAATAATAATAATAATAATAATAATAATAATAATAATAATAATAATAATAATAATAATAATAAAATTCTACTTGCTTTATTCTGCACAGTGATTAGAATATTTCCTAATAATGTTTTTCTTTGATAATTCTGAATACTTATAATCAGGTGTTAATTTAAAAATTAGCAAGTTACAAGTATTGCTTTCTTCCAAAGAGACTTGAAATGAATAGATAAAACAACGTCACGACATCCCAAAATGTATAAGTGTCTAGAGGGTTCTTCATCATTTTCCAGCCAGGCATTATCTTGTCCGTAGCTCTCAGATGGCACCACTAGCGCTCCTCTAGCGGTGAAAATAGTAAAGAGCATTCTCTCTCTCTCTCTCTTTTGCGCTAGAGAGAATTCTCGAAAGCGCGACAAGTGTAAATATTTGATTCTTCATTAAACTCTGTCTTGGACCATCTCGAGTTAATTTTTCCCGAGCCAATGAAGAAAAGGGTCAGACATCCAGGCTGTTTTTTTGCTGCAAAATGGGAGAATCATTAGACATATAAAGAGGAGAGAAAGAAAAAAAGGAAGGCAAATTAAACGAATTTAGACAGAAAGAGATAATATAATAGAACAAGTGCGCCTATGGAAATGAATGTGGAAGTAAATATTATGGTATTTGTATCCAGTCCAGGTGGAATTGAAATCTCTTTCAACAACGAAACTTTACATTTTCTTTATGATGCGTGAATGAAAATGCTATTCGTTTTACTAAAAAGTTATATTTTCTTATGATTTTACACTAAATAGTATGTCAAACCTCTGCAAAGAAATTGATTTTATGACATTTTAAAAGTTTGAGAGCAGTGGCGGCGTAAATGTCCCGATATGAGAGTCCTCAATCTTCAGGGGAACAAACACCGTGTGCGTGGGTTTCCTCGGTGTTTTCCAATTTCCTTCCACTTTCTTCATTCCATCATTTTATTCATTGCTCGTCATCACCGTCTTCTTTAGCCTAGCCGGCATAACCGTGGGATATAAAACTCAAATATTTTATTTCATTTTTTCAATCTTTAGGGGGCCTTCAGGTTACGAAACTTGATTCTCATAAGATTTGTTTCTTAGTTATACGAGTATGGAGAGCCAGTTTCGCTCCCTACTCTTAAGAGTCCAACTAAGGATATCGGAGAAATATTAATTGAATTATCAAAATTATATTAAGACGAGATTTATAGTTTAAAATGAGAGTCAAATATATCTTTCAATTTTTTGTCGTATACCTTATTCTTCCCATGGGGAAAATAGGGATTTCAACCAGTCTTATATAATAAGTGGCGGTAAACACGTTTAGTTTCACAGGATAAGCCACGGATTTTAAGTTATTATTTTTAGGATTGGTTTTAGAAATGCAAGTAAAATAATCTTCGGCTCTTCGCATCACGATGGCTCAAGTTGTTCATTCATTTACAAAAATAAATAAACATTTAAGTAATTATAAAAAATGTTTACAATTTAGGAGGGTACTGTCTGCAACAAATGTTCTTAACTATAAATTATTTGTGCTGCATAACTACTTTCACTAATTACATATAACCAAGCGTTCAAGGCCTCTTTCATTTGTCTACGTATGCATTGTGTTCTTCTTCTTCTTATTATTATTATTATATTCTGCCTTTCGGCAGGTCCTGATATTAATGAGAATTTATTTTATTTTTAATTTTAGATTTGGGCCTGGAAATGTTCCTTCCCCATTTATCGATCTTCAGCTTCCTCTTTTAACTCCCAATAT
The DNA here is from genome assembly GCF_964235325.1 of Thermobia domestica. Lineage (NCBI taxonomy): Eukaryota > Metazoa > Arthropoda > Insecta > Zygentoma > Lepismatidae > Thermobia > Thermobia domestica. The sequence continues at coordinate 150,226,046 of NC_137454.1, read as the reverse complement.
TTTCTTATATTTTTCAAATCATCGATCAGTTGCTCTTGTTCTTCCTATTCCTCGCTTTCTTTCCATCTTTCCTTCTATGGCGGTATGAAGAAAATTTCTTTGTAAGATCCCAATTGGCCTTCCTGCGAAGGATGCTGCCTAGAAGTGTCATCTTCTCTCCTATCTGTTTTAAAAACTTCTTCGTTTGTTGCTCTCTCTGTTTATTTTATCTTCTTAATTTTCCTCCAACACCACATTTCGAAGTATTGTGTTATTATTTAATAATTACGAGCAATATTGTGTTGCCAGGAGTATACGTGTCTCCCTTTGGACAAGATAAAAAAATACAACCTGCTAGCTAACAGTTTACAGGGTTATTACAAATGATTGGCCCGATTTTATAAATTCACGGCATATTGTCACAACTTTGCAGAAAGCTCAGCACAGCAACATTCTCTCTGTCAGCAATCCCGAGAACATTGGATTAATAGTAGATGCCAGCAAAACTTCAAGATCATCGTGACAAACCTCTACGGGGAGGACATTTACAGGAAGATAAACATACTCCAAACACTACACCAGACAAAAGGCAAGTTGTTATCTCGGTTAGCTTTCCTACTACGATGCAGAGACCAAAGTATCATTTCAGACTTCGCCAAGGTAACCAGTCACATCAAGTCACAGAAGGCACAACGGGTCCTTATCAGGGCCAGCCATGCTCTAGTCAGGGAACAGATACAGGAACTTCACAGAAGACTAGAACAGCTCGACAGGGAAATTAAGCATCTACTTCTGTATCTACCAAGGGTGCGCCATAACTGGGACTAGGAATGGGTAGATTCCATCACGTATACATATGGCAGCAGGCAGTACGAATTACACACAGTTCATCTTAAGAAGAAATTCGAGAGGCTTAACCGCAGACAACACCCTGAACAATCACACCCGAACAGAGAAAAAGTAGTGGTGAATATCTCCAGCAAAAGACTAAGTGAAGCAACTACAAGTCTTCTATGCAAATGCCTGAAATTCGCTTCTACACCAAAACACCTTCACATCATAGAATCCGTAAGCGGTATTGAACAGGCCATAAAACATTTAGACCAAGAAACAGCAGACCACTTACGCACACAAGCAGTTACGGTCCTTATGAGGGTCAAGCAGCAGAAGTCGACATATAACCTATCCAGAAAAGAAAGGAAAGTCCTCAATGACCTACGAGCAGTTGACAGCGTCATAATATTGCCAGCAGACAAGGGGAATGCGACCATTATTCTCAACAGGGAGGACTACCACTCAAAATCGACACGCCTACTATAAAATCCACCGTACAGAAAACTTAGCAGAGATCCAACCAAGGCCATCGAAAAGAAACCTCCATATTAATACAAAGTTCCAGTCTGAATGAAGAAGAAAAGAAGAAACTTAAGACTCCGGTTCAATACCACCACGGATTGATGGCCTTTCGACGATATGCAAGAAAGAAGTTTCATTACGACCCATAGTGAACACCACAGTGAAGCCCCAAGTACAACTTGGCCAATAAATTAACAGGACTGCTACAGCCACTAACAGGAGAGTGTAAACACCATATCAGAAACTCTAACCATTTCGTAGAATTACTACACAGCATCAAGACGAACGCAGAAGACATACTCGTCAGCTTTGATGTGGTTTCTCTCTTCACGAGAATGCCACTAGAAGATTCAATTAAACTCCTGGAATCGCACTTTAACAAGGATATAGTACATCTCTTCAGACACTCTAACGTTTACCTACTTCAGTTACCAAGGCAATTTCTATGAACAAAGCGGAGGAGTGACGATGGGTTCTCCTCTCGACGACGAGTAATAGCAAACGTCTATATGGAGCATTTTGAACAACAAGCGCTAGAAACAGCAACATATAAACCTAAGGTATATTACAGATATGTGGACGACACATTCGTCATATGGTTCCGTGGCAGGCAGAAACTCGACGAATTCTTACAACATATGAATTCTATACAAAACAACATTCAGTTCACAATGGAAACAAACAGAAGGAAGACTTCCGTTATTGGACGTACTCGTATACAAGACACCAGATGGAAGTCTAGGCCACTCAATCTACAGGAAACCTACGTACACTGATCTCTATCTTGATGGTACCAGTTTTCATCATCCTGCACAGAAGATGGAGGTGTTAAATACTCTAATACACAGAGCATACCAAATACAGATGCAGATAATATAAGCATAGAACTCTCTCACATGGAAACGGTATTTAAATTCAACGGATATTTGTCGAAACAGATCAAGACAGGCAGGAGAAAATACAGTAACAGAAATCGCGCCACGAAAGAGAACAATATGGTAGATAAGGAAAATATTGGAGTTATTCATACATAGGAAAAACCTCCAACAAACTAGCAAGACTGAAGACATTCAACATCAAGACTGTACACTGCCCCCCACCGAAAATCAAGAGTGTACTACCAACCTCAAAAGACCCATTGGGATTAAAGACACCTGGCATCTATAGGATCACATGTGAATGCAACGCCACTTAGGTAGGCGAAACGTGAAGGAATATTGAAGACAGAATGAAAGAACCCCAGCGACACACCAGACTGAAACAACCAGAAACATCTGCAATAGCCGAGCAGTCCATACAATACAATCATACGGCTATGTGGGACCAAATTGAAGTTCTCAAGTAGAGCAAACAGTTCTGGGACAGGAAAATACTTGAAGCAATATTCACTCGTACACACAAGCCCTTCATCAACATAGACGAAGTTTATCATCTACCTGACATCTGTCTTCAGCTTCTCAGTACGAAAAGAACCAACAGCCAATCAGAGAACAAATTCCACCGGCTACAGCAGAGCACGCTATTGACCAATAACAACAACCAATAGAAACACAGCAATCCCTTAAGACAACAATATAAATTGTACGACCAGCACACTCCAAGCCATCATACACACTCGATCGTTTGCACGTCCCCTGAGTATTAACCGTTGCAAGCTAATCGTCCACGCGCTTACTTATTTATTAGCACACAGAGTATAACTAGTCGTTGGAAATTAGCTTACTGGATGGGCTAATTGTTAATCTACATTCTCCAATTTTGTAATCATCGTTACTTGACTTGGACTATTGGCTTCTCCGGCCTTTATTAAGGCCAGACATAGACTGACTATACTTGGTATCCTGTTCTTTTGAGAACAGTTTTGTACTAGGTGAATCCGGCTCTTATCGGGCCAGAGCTAAATTAATTTCCTCCCTCCCCGACTGTTCTGACGAGTGACACACCGGCCGGAGTGTTAAGATCATACGTTACCCTGGCCCTCTAGAGCTTCCGAGCTTAGAGTAGGGGCTTTAGATTGTACAGGCTTTGCCGACAGCCGGGGAACGGTTGGCCTTAATCAATCCCAACGGGACTGTTGAACTAGGGACCATTACCTCACTTACATATACATTTTTCATACGATACAACACAGCGACCTGACTATCTTGCGGTGTTAACCAAAGGTTTGCTACCACACTAACGCCTACAGTACTCAACCACACACTACACATTAATCTCTGGCCCTTTTTAGTCTCAGTGTCCTACACATTCATCTCTGGCCCATTTTAGTCCCAGTGTCTTACACATTCATCTCCGGCCCTTTTTAGTCCCAGTGTCCTACACATTCATCTCCGGCCCTTTTTAGTCCCAGTGTTCTATGTCCATCCAGTACGTATCATGGTGAAACAGACGAGGAGTGGGAAGATCAAACCTTCACAGAATCAGCCGACTCCCTGATGCGTAAAGAAGAAGGAAGTGTTGCCATCACAGAAATCATCGCAAGAAGACACCTTCCATGTCACCGTGACCAGAACAGAAGTCCATGCACCACGTCCTGCACAGACATCGGCACAAGAAACAATACAGCTACCCCATATGACTATGATTGGCAAGATAACTCCACCACGTCGTCTATTGACTGAAGAAGATAAAATAGAGGAATGTCCAGGACTCAAGTCACCTAATATTAATGTACCTAATGACCAATTAACTGAACCATCGTCTGAGAATACTGAGAGTGATCGTACACCAAGTTTTTCATCTTCTTCCAATCGTAGCGATCGATCAACTCCTACAGGTGACCCTGATCATCCATCAGCAGAAGAGATCTCTCCTGAATCTCATGATTCTAACGACTCTGACTTCATCATTGATGCCCACCAAGGAGACTTTGGACAACGTTTCACACCACCTGAGGATACGAATCTTACTCCATCCATTTCATCTAAGAACCAAACTGCAACAGCTGATTATCCTGGTAGTCGGCATGCCACTCATGGGTCACACATCCATCTACTCTGAGTTTATCTCCAAATGAACAGCATCTAGAATCGAGCAGAACACCACCACTAGATTTGAGTGTAACTAATGCCAGACAACAACTCTTATTTGAAGATCATTTTCCTCCTCTTGAATCTACTAACCAGACTTCCAGAAATCGTGCTTCTAAAGATTCTCCAGGTCAATATACACAAACCACAAGAACACCTCGAGCTGAAGATACTAATAATCATAAACCACCTACTACGAATCAAGACTCTTCTGTTTTCTATTCTATTGTAATCAACCATATAAAGAACGATCTTTGTAATCCCATCTCATTTAAGAAGTTGGTAAGATACAGACTTCCCAATATCGCACTCATTACATATGGAATGCCACGAACTAATGGATTGAGAATTAACTTCAGAACTAAGGAAGACAAAACACGTTCCTTGCATAAATTCAAACTTCCAGATTTTGGACCAAACGCACGATGGGTAACTAATGATGAACAAACATTCTCACCAACAAAACCAATAAACTCAAGACGGAAAGTATTCACTTGTGTCATTAAGGGAATCCCGCTAACAACCACGATTGATGATATTAAACTAGACCTAATAGAAAACAAAATTTCATTTACTAACATTATTCGGATCAAGAATGAAAATGGAGTACTTCCTTTGATTAGATTATTTTCATCAGATCCAGACCAAATTAGCCACCTTATTACTAATGGCAATACAATCGGAATGCTGCGATTTAAAGTGGAACCATTTAAGAGTTGAGGAAGACCTACTCCATGCAACAGATGCTTTCAATATGGGCACCTCACACATCAATGCAAGAACAAGTCTATTTGCTACAAATTCGGCAACGTCCATGAAAGCAAAAGCTGTCAAAAAACTGCCAACCCCAATTTCTATTTGACATGCCATACAATGGGTCATCGGACAGGGGCCAGTCAATGCCCAAAACGTCCTTACCAATCAACTCGAGCGTCACCAAATATCACACGTATTTTTCGACGGACAGAACCCACAACCAATGTTGCAAGAAATCTACACTTAGAATACACTATACCTCCAAAGCTGCCTTCCACCACAAATGCCTGTCATAACCAACTACACGAAGAAGATACCATGCAGGAAGAAGGCTATGAAGATGACAATCACAGCCATTCTAAAGATAATCACACAGTTCATAAGTACTGTCATGACATCATAGATCAGAAATTTCAAGAGCTCAAAAATAACATGATCAAATGGATGACATCCATCATCACCATTATCTCCGACGCACAAACCTTGCAATTTGATGTAGTTCAGAGGGCCATAAAACAAGCTACAGAAACATTTTTCAACGAGCGTATTAATACCTTAATATCAACTGACGGAGACCTACACATTAGGGATGGCCAAAAATTTTCGGATCCGGATATCCCGGATCCAGTGAGATCTGGGTCCGGATCTCGGATCTCGGATCTGGATCCGGATCTCGGATCTGGGTCCGAAATTCGGATCTCGGATCTAGATCCGAAATTCGAATCTCAGATCTTGATTTGTATCCAAGCCTACATCTGAAATTGTGATGATAAAATTGAATATCTAAAATTTGTTAAAACTTTTTTCGTATTCACTGATATAGTAGGTTGCTGTGCTTTTAAATATTTTCATAACACGTTTGTGCTACCTTTGTTCTTTATTTTATTTTAAGCTTGGAATAATTACATGTTGCTCTTTCTGTCGAAGTCTCTTATGTAAAATGTTTCCAAGTTTGATTTCTTCCCATTTCAGAGTATAGTGAACTGTCTGAAAACTGATGTAAATGGTAACAACTAGTGGGTTTGGATAAGAATCAAGATCTGAGATCCGGATTTCGGATCCAGATCCGAATTTCGAACCCAGATCCGAGATCCGGACCCAGATCCCAGATCCGGACCCAGATCCGAAATCCGGAACCAGATCCAGATCCGAGATCCGGATCCGGCCATCCCTACTACACATAGGACAAGAAAAATACATGCGATACATTAAGAGAAATTACCTTAAAGAACACATCGCTCAATCTAATACTGATTCATAATGGACCAATCGCAGAAGAAGACATTTTATCGCTGGCGCAATAGATCCACCAACTTAAAACTTATTTTCATTAATATCAAGGTATACGTAGGAAAACAATGGAAATATCCATCTATGCTGTCAAATACAAACTTGACGTCATCGTCATCAATGAAACCAAATTAAACAAATTTAATATTCTTCAAATTCCACAATACAGGACTGTTCGTCACGATCGAAAATCGCGATCAGGAGGTACTGCTATTCTAATAAGGAAATAACTCTCTTTTTTCCATTTACAACATACCTAAACGACTACAAGATGAAAAAAAATACTCCATTGGCTATCAGTATCCATGTCTATATTCCGATTATGCTGCTTACACTTTATAATCAACCTAACCAAGACTTATCTCAAAGTTTACCTTTATTAACGCACTTCTCAAGATTTCAATACTCAGTTATAGTAGCCGATTTAAATGCCCAACATCAATTACTTGGAGACCCAATTACAAATTGAAATGAGAAAATTCTTCTAACTTATCTTACTAACAGCTCGCTCTTCCTTGTAAAACAGGATAAACCGTCAAGACGTGTACAAACAGCCACTGAACAGGATACAAACCCTGACAAAATTCTGATTATAAATAAGCGACTTCCAATTATACAAGAAGCTCACACAAACTATGACCTTCCCTCAGATCATGGAGCCATAGAAATTCCACTTATCAATACTCCATTATTGTCTCAATATAATATTACTTTTAAGGACTATCAGAAGGCTAACTGGGAAGCTTAAGGAAGATATAAATCGATTAATATCAGAGATTGAAATTCAGAACAATGAGCTTTCCATCTCGCAAGCTTATGATCGAATTACTCATATAATAAAAGACGCACTCAACAAATACGTTCCCACAAGAACTATCAACACATTAGAAGAAAGAATTCCTCGAAATCTACTTCAAAAAATAAAACATAAAAATTATGATTTATAGACTTTATAGAAAAAACCCTACTCAAGATGCTAAATGAATAATTAATAAACTAAGTCATGAAATTAGACAAGATATTACTCGCTTCAGAGAACAGAAATTAATCAACAAGTGTGAGCAAGTAAAAAAACTTATATATGCAAAAATCTCCAAAATTCTGGAAAGAATTAAGACCAAAATATAAACAACAGTATGGACATACCAACAAATACTGATGGACAAATCTTGCTTACCACAGAACAAAAACAGCTAAATATCATGTTTTTTCATTTTTCCAAAAGAAGCTACATCACTTCAATCAACCACCCACGACTAATCGGAAACAAAAAGCCATACAAAATCTCACTAACAAAATGAAAATATTCCTTCAACATAAGAAAGATATACGTATTCAGGATATTGTAGATGAGCACCTTAGCAATGTAGAATTACTACTTCAAGATATATTTCGAAATGAAAGAAGCTGCCAAAAAGAAGAAGAATACAGCACCCAGACCTGACGAACTTCCCAATATATGCATAAAAACGCTCCTGACTCTCTGCTAAAAGCTTTGGCACAAATATTCACCTATAGCCTTAGCACAGGCTATATACCCGAATCCTGGAAACAATCCTACACCATTCTACTTCCTAAACATGGCAAAAATCATTCCTTATCTTCTAATTACCGACCCATAACTCTGACATCTATTATGCCTAAATTATTAGAAAAAATACTAGTTGACAGACTCCACAAATTACTCCTAACCAAGCTGGCTTTCGTCCAGAGTATAGCTGTACAGATCAAATTCTACGCCTTCATAGCCACCTTGAGAAAGCTCTTAAGAAGAAACTTAAAGCCAGAGCAATATGCCTTGATCTTAGTTCCGCTTTTGATTGTGTTTGGCATGATTGTCTTCTAACCAAGTTACTACAAATTAACCTTCCTACTACCATAATTCGATGGATTTGGAACTTTCTCCAACATCGTCAGACATTCATCAAGATGAAAGGTCAACTTTCAGACAAAATTCATCTTCATCGTGGAGTTCCACAAGGCACAACCATTGCACCATTACTATATATATAATATGTGAACGATACACCACTTTTAAATAATAACACATGCAATCTAGCACTTTTTGCTGACGATAGGGCTTATTGGACGTATGCTAACAACACTACACTCATATTAATAGATTGAAACGTCAAATCAAACAATTTCAAAAATGGTGTAATCGATGGCTTCTAAAACTAAATCCGCAAAAAACTCAATATACTTTTATGTTACCCTAATGGAAAAGGCATAAGGAAAGATCGTCACAAATCATAGATAATACACATGTACTTCCAAGTAAGATTGCAAAATATTTGGGTGTCACCCTGGACAACCGATTGAACCTCAAAAACCATATAGCAATTGCCAAAGAAAGATCACTTCTCATTATGTTTAAACTAAAACATACAATCAGTCAAACAGTCTTAACACCAAAAGCTAAAAGTCATATTTACAAACTTATTATAAGAACAATACTACTCTATGGACCCCTATTTATAATATGGACAACATTGCAGAGGTGGTTAAAACGGAACGATTTTGGCTCCGACGAACATTAAAAATCGAAGGAAACACGGAAAACATCTATGAACAAGCAGAATTAATACCGATAGAACATACAATAAACAGTCTAAACTTTAAATATTTTGAAAAACTTCGACAAAAGGAATTTTATCAAAAACAATACACGGCTGAAGATCAGCAATACAATCCAAACCCAACGACAATACTACATGCATTGACCAACTACTATTATGACCGCATAAATGCATAAATACGCAATATAAACACCATCTCAACAAGTTTTTGCTAAGTTTCGGATCTTGGACTGGCGAGGACTCTGTGGATGCGGCGTGACACAAACAACTTCATCTACATCATCTTTAAAGAAGAGCAGCAGAACCTGAATATTGTCTCCCCTTCCCAACTATACCTATCCTAACAAACCGACTCCTATACATTTGAAATATTAAAAAAAAATCAGATGCACAGTGCCAACATAACATGCAGACTTTTTACACCACACACAAATAAACTATAATTTCTTTGGATAAAGTAGCTATAGCTAGATATCCTTCCTTCTCATTAAGAGCAGGAAAAAAGACAGTACTTGACTTGACTTGACTTGACTCCAAGCCATAGCTCGGAAGATGTTACCGCTGTATGGTAACGGAAGCTCAGCACAGCAACATTCACTTTAGCAGCAACCTCGAGAACATTGCATTAACTTGCAGATATTTTTTAAAGCGACATTCATAAAAAATGTTGGTTCATCACTGAAGTTGAGTTTCTAATAAAACCCACCTTCTTCATTGAGCTGTTGCAACTGTGTCGAAAATTCGAAGCGTCTGACTTTGTCCAGGCATCAGGGCTTGTAGCAATTGTAAGCAGTAAGGCTTCTGTTTCAACCGTTTTCGCAAGTTCTTTCAAACGGTAGGTTGTGGAATGTTCAGCTCTCTGCTTGGTCTGTTCGTCGACTTCTATGGATTTCGTGCAAAACTCGCTCGCACGCGCTCAACTGTTCCTCACTGTAGGCGGAAGAGTTGATTTTCTCTTACGGAGGCATCTGGAAGCTGTGAATTTTCCATACCATAGCCGAATGAACTTACCACTTGGTGGATCTTTGTTCAACTTCGCACGGAATTGTCGTTGCAATGTAAGGACAGACTGATGTGATGGAAATCGAGCACGAGATAGGCTTTCTTGGCGACTGTTGCCATCTTGAATAAATGCTAACTGCTGCGCTCTCGTGGCAGAAATCAGAAGCAAATCTGCAACACGAATTTTTTTTTGAGTTTTTTCAATATGCATTGTTAAAAATGATTTATTCAAAAATGAATACACTTTACTACTCAAAAAAATTGAGTAAATTTGTTTCAATTTTGAGGAGAAAATAACTCAAAAAATGAGAATGAGGAAATTTAGTTGCATATTTGAGTCAGAGACTGGTTCTCAAAAACTAGTAATAATGTAGTCTTAAAAAATATTGTTTTATGACATAGATATATCATTGAATATCGTGAGATATAAAAGACAGTTTGCAAATGCAAGACTATGGAAAACAAGTACGTACTCATTCTGGCTGATGCAGGATCTACTTAGCGGATGGATAAAGAGATAGTTAAAAGGCAACATGGTCGACAAGTGTTGTTTACTACCATCATAGAGGATTTCGCGTGTGAATGCAACATTGCTTGTGCGCGATCATTGTAATCGATTGACGGTTAATCACGACAATGCATTATTTTCGTTCAAAAATCATGAGTAATGCTTGTAGGTACTGGTTCCCAGATAGAATGCCCGGAAGCCTCACTGTATGCTTCTGGGCATTCTATATCTTAGACAAAGTTGTTATGTTAATGATATGCGACTTTCCAATATATTCAGTAAATTGTTTACTTCTTTTTTTTGGTGAATTGGGGCGTGCAGGTTTACTTTTGGCGCAGCACTCTAAATAACTGTTGGAAAAATACAATTCTTTTAATAATTTCCTTCTTATTGTCCCCTAAAAGATTTGTGATGGGTGACATGAAAATAACTCGCTTCCAGGCCCGTATCCACGCGGGGGGGAGGTCTAGGGGGTCGGGCTCCTAAAATTTTACTGCCTGCCTAAAATTTTCACGGTAGGCTTGCAAATGAACTATAATATGGTTGGATTTCCGCCCCCCCTACATGTTTGGGCTGGCTACCGGCCTGCTCACTTGCACAGATAAAATTTCAAGGGACCACCAGAAGTATTAGTTGAAAAATTGCAATTCCTTTACGATTGCCATATAAATACGGATTCCGAATATGTTGCATAAAAACTACAATGTAAAAAACACAGGCATTACTCGAGCAGACTGTTCTATCAAGTTTTGACACATTTCTTACATTCTCAGGTTAGGTTAAAGTTTTTTTTTTTTTTTTTTAACAGCACTAAATAAGAAGCTCCAATACGACATACAGATTAACTTCAGAAGGGCTCAATGTAAATACAGTGTGGACGTATGGCATAAACATGAACGAACTTGTGCTAGGTGGCAATAAAAGCATGAATGCTATCTAACCGAGTCAGTGCAGGACGAACCTGGTGGCAGTGTTCGAAGGTTTCTTTAAGAAAATTTCCCTCGACTGACACAAACTTTTCACTTTATCAAATTTTCCGTTGTTTGTTGAGTGTCCAATACCTATGACAGAAGTTATGTAATAATTTTAATTTAGCTATATTAAGGGAACTACCACCAGTGGCGTCATTTAGGGGGGCAGGGAGGGGTAATTGCACCCCATGAGACTGAGATTTATATAGATTTTTTGAATAGAATAGTAGTCAGTGAAAAACGCAAAATTTTACTTATATCAAGGGGTCTTGCCCTCCCACAAGCAAAATCTGAAATGACGCTTCTGCTACCAACCACATTTGTTTTATTCATTTGCTTTTTCCTTCTATTTTTACGTTTACTTTTTTTTTTTCAAAAGTATACACTCAGCCAACAAATTGAAATATAGTGAAATCTTTCAGTTTAACATCCCATGATTATGCCTTTATGTTAAGTGAGACGATGATTAAAGCAAGTGAATGATGATGGAAGAATGAGAAAGTGGGAGGAAACGGGAGTACCTCGAGAAAATCCACGAACACAATGTTGTTTATCACAAGCTTGCTTGGGTGAAAATCGTACCAAGGAAACCATCACCTGAGGTAAGCGCTCCCCACTGAGCCACCGTGCACCCCACCAGCTAACAATGGGTGCAAATTATGCTACTTGCAGCGCACACAAACTTTTGCAATTGTATTGATTTATTTCTGAATAACAAAGAACAATTTAAGTAGTGATATTCGTTAATCAGTCAATTAGAGAATTCCCCTGAATTTTTCACGTTTTATTGAAAAATTCCCTTTTTTCCTTTTTGCTAAATTTACCTATGAAATTTCCCTAGATTAGGGAACTTTCCCTCAAACTACGAACACTACGGTGGCTGTTTCAGCTGAATTACTTATTGTTTAACACGGGTGTTGGTTTCGTTACTCATCGGGAAGTGTGGGAGCCTGAAAAGTGAATGTAGGCGAGTTGCACAGAAGGTTAGTTTTTTCGAGTTTCATGTAAATTCCTTCATTGTACCTATTTCTGTATTTTTATTCATACGTCTCATCCATCACTGTCTCCCTTCACCATCTGGTTAGATTCTTTGGGTTGGTGCAGTTCAACCTGGTTAATGTCTTGTCCGTACAATGCTGGGACTTTATACTGGTACATTTCAGTCAGGATATGAATCTGACAGTACAGTGCTTTTGAATCCGTATTACCAAGGGCCGAGGTGGTGCATAGTGTCCTTCGTTCGATCCCAACTTCCGCCAAGTGAACTTTGTAGTAGACAAACACCGTGTGCGTGGGTTTTCTCGGAGTTCTCCCGTTTCCTCCCACTTCTTCATTCCTCCATTTTCTTTATTTCTCAAGTGACAAATTCATCTCTCAAAATATGTGCTATCACCCCTGCGTACACATGAAAGAAAAGCACCTTGTTTAAGGGATACAGCTTTTTTCAAGTTTTTTTTATATTCAACTACTACCTTCGTTTTCCCTGTAATGGAATCTACAATTAAAAATCTGCCTTGACAAGATGCAATACTTATGACTACTATGTACTATTTTACTCCTTCCCCCGCAATTTCCTTGTACACGCCCCTGGATAGAAAAGGACTAGTCCCCAAAATCCAAGTCTATCAATCAGTATCATATTTAGTTATTACTTCAATTAAACAAAAGTAGGCTTCGGAAGAAACCAATAAACTTCTGATTTTATTTCCCTTAAAAATAAGAAATAACCATTCTCATATACAGCTTTACAAAACACACGACCTCATTGTTTCGGGACTTCGGCCTTCAAGACTTCAATTCTGTAGCACACAGTATAAATGTAAGGCATTATACTGAAACTTTGATTTCATTTGAATGTTTGCAACGATATGATTTGGCAGGGTTTTTAATAGTAACGAAATGCTTCTGGCATTTATCTTTTATTCTGTCTTTTATAGTAGTCAGTATTCTAATCCAAACAATTTCCGTAGCCCCTACTACCTTGCTCATTAGAGTTGGGAATTTTACAAGCAAAGCATACATGCAAAACTCTACGATAACATCGTGAGAGGTGTAATATTTTCCATGTGAGTTATTCATGCAGCTGAGAAGGTAGCAAGCGCTACCGAAATGTCACGAATATAATACTCAATACTAAAGAACACAAAGTAAACTGAAAATATTTCGAGGTTTTGGAGAACAGGTTTACACGTTTAGCTCGAAAGTTTAGTCTTATTTCAGTGTTTTATCACCAGATACCAAATTAATATAAAACTAAATATTATTAGGTAAAAATTTATCATACTAATTTCGGGAATATCTGACTTATTAGTTGTACGTACAACCAGTAACAGCACGATCTGCCTGGTTTTATCATAGTTTACTTTGCCTGAACAAGAGTTTAATTGCTACTTCACATTATTCATGTATGAGAATTTCTAACATTGCAGTAAAACATTATGACAATGAACTACTTTGGAACTTCATGACTAGAAAAAGGTAAAATATATTATTTAATAGAATATATTTGTATAACAATTAAATCTTTATATTTCAGATCGATGCTGAATTTAAAAATTTGTTCGGCGCGACAGAGTCTGTTTTCAATGTCATCTGTTTGGCAGTGATAATTTTCTTTAAGGTTTCGCTAGAGAAAGTTCTTGGCGAGTAAGATCAAGTTTTCGTGTATATTTATCATATTTCAGGTTGCATGTATAAATATGTACACAAGAGTCTATTTGTCATAAACACAACCCTACTTCTGGCAAAGCACCCATTTGTTTTTTTTCTTTACATTATATTTTTATAGTGTCTTTTCATAAACATTGTTTTATTGTTATAATTCAATCGCAGCAAATAGTAGCTTTTATATGCTTTACTTTGAGAAGTAAAAATAAGTCAGTATTTTGAAACACGTAATACCTTTTAAATAAACGTACATGAACTCAAAATTGCACATCTTTGGCTTATTATCTTCACGTCTTAAGACAGTGATGGGCAAAGCATGGCCCGCGGATTAGATGTAGCTCCTTAAACGTTTCCACCCAGCCCACGACGTGATTCACTACCTGACGAATATAACTTCACTTCTGAGAATCAGTGGATTATACTTCCAGCCAAATTATGAGAAATGTTTAAAAATGCATTCACAATACCATTTATCACATTCCCCTTCATGATCTTTCGAGTATTAATAGAGCTTGGTTTTACAAGCGATACAATCACTGTTGTTCTTTTAAAATTATATTGGCCCACCTATAAGTTTTTTTTTATTTTTTTCGTTTTTCTTTGGCCTGCGACCCAAAATGTTTCCCCGTCATTGTGCTAAGGAATATAACAATTGTCTAGGGCTTTAGAAAGCAGTACACTTTAAGTAAAACCCTATTTCAACTCATGGAAGTAGTTTTTGAATAATTTAGTGTGATTTACATTGTACTTCAAAAAATATTTTGGCAGACAATAGCAATATCTACTAATTCCAAACATTATTATATACTGACTTAGTCATATTTTCTCTCTCTAGCAATCAATTGCGCACTACATTTGCTTCCATTTCTACTACCACAAGGTGTAATCACACGTAAGAAAGGAGCTAAAATAGTAAGGAGAAGGCCGGCACCTTACAGGAGCCACGAATATGTCATTGCAGAGCTACAGGTAAGTCGTGTCAGGCGTTTCATTGGACACATAATTTTTGTATACCTTCCTGATTAGGAATATGTCCATTATCGTTCAATTGTAGTCATACTTTCGTAATTACAGAGTTAATACATTTACTTTCCAGGTTATATGTTTTGGAAATATCTTAATAGAAGGATGGTTTTATAAATAATTTGATTTGCATACTAATGGATGGTTCTGACGTCATCTGTATATATAGCAGGGTTGGCAAAAACCATGGTTTTTATTAAGAAAACCTGTTTTTTGGTTTAAACCAGGTTTATTTGGTTTAAATAATTTGCTGTAGATATTCATATCATATATGGACAGAAATAAGTTGGTTTCGCCTTGATGTTATTATGCAACAGCCGGGTTATGCTGGAAGGGGTCACATAAGCTTAAAGAGGAATACAAACTGCTTCTCAAGTTACATCCGAGAGAAATTGTCCTCCATTTGAACTCGGAACCAGGACTAATTGGCCACAAATGCGATACATCTGCCGACTCACTTACGAAGGAATCCTGATAAAAATACGTTGTACTGATCTTTACATGCTTCTTAATATAGCTCTCAAGAGTTATTTCAGAAGGACAAAAAGATAAACAGTTGCACAAGTGAAACCATTATACTGAATTACATATGGACAGTTTCAAAGTACTACGGAGTACAGAAGAACTAATTTAATTCAAGTTAGTTAACAACGACTTTTATTGGTCCAAATTAAAAAAATACAACGACTTAATTTGCATATCACAAAGATACGAATTATTTGAGTCCACTTTGGCTCAAACTCATTTATACATAAATAGATATCGAAGATACTTCTCATTTCACTAAATGCCTCTCGTGGGGTCTGTATGACCCTCCCCCCCACACAAAGTACGTCATTTCGATGTATTTTACCAATAGTAAACATTGAAACAAAACAATATTTAGAATGTTTCTTTGATTGCAATTACATAACAATAATAACTACAAAAAGTCACAAAACAAACGTTTATAAACTTACATAAAAAAGTTGCTTTTGTAGTATAATCTTTTTGAGTAATGAATGGGGAATTTAGGTCTGAATATAATACGAATAATATACGGGAGTGAAACGTGATAACCCACAAATGTGTGTTCATCAAGATTTTACAAACACTTACACTTTTACGAACATTTTCGTTTTTTGGTTTAAACCACCTTGGTTTAAACCAGCCAACCCTGATATATAGTAATTAAGTTTCCTTTCTATGGATAAAGAATCTGCATTCTGAAGCAGTGGCGTAACTAACAGGCTCTCGGTATTTAAGTTTTGGAGTATAACTTTATAATGTTTGGATGTTAAAAGCACTTTGCAGAGTTTCTCCGTGGCTAAGCGGTTAGCGTACGCGCCCTTGGCGCGGGAGACTCGGGTTCGATTCCCGGCGGGAGCTCATTTGGTTGGGGTCCACGTCTCACATAGCCTCGCTGCTAAAAGGGACGCTAAACTGAAATTCAACTCCATTCAAAAGCACTTTGCAGGTTTCATATTACTGCAAGAATACTCTACCTCAGAGGAAAAAGAAATCACGGAACCAGCTATAATAGATTTAGTGAATTCTACTCGGAAAATGTAACGCCTTTTGTTGCCACAACTAAAAGTTTCCGATGAGTAGTGAAGAAACAATTTAGTGAAATTTTAACTTGGAATTAATTAGCCAATTATTTAGTCGTAGATAACTTCCAATGTTAGTAGTGTTCTGGATTTGTGTACTTCTTTGCAACTGTATCTCACTTTGCCTCTGACGAAGCCAATCCTGAGCGATCATTCAGTACACTAAAAGCCATCAAACTTTATATTCGTAGAACAAGGTCGAAGATGAAATTGAGCTCAGCCCCGTAACTTGAACTTTTTCTTGGAAGACCAAACATTAATTAGACCTCCTAAAATATGTCAAGTTAAGGCCCCCTAGAATAATGATGACATTTGAAGTGAAATCCTTACTAAACGTGTTCGATACTTCTTGGTTTACTAAAGTAAGATCCAAATTACATATATGCTTCATCTTAAAGGAATGTATTTCGTTCAGATAGTGGGGCAGCAGAAACACCTTAAATTATTTGCAATGCTTTTGAAAATAGTACGGTGCTTCACAAGTTAACTAAATGAGACAATATTTCACCCAGTTGAAAGCCTTACTAAATATATATTTTGCCTGGGGCTCTAATAGGACACAGATTACTGAATGAGGCTCGGAACACATTTTCGTTTCATTTTTTTCCTGTTATGTGGTAAACCTATTCCAACTTTATTTATAAGTTCCTGTTCGTATCACACCATACAAAGCAACAAAGTTTTAACTCAAATGAATCCTATCAAACAACTGGAAGCTTAATTGGGAGGGCAGTTTCCCCATTCCCCCGCAAAAGTTACGGCATTGGTTGAGCCCTTTGCCAATCCTCAGCACTGAAAGCGAAGAATGGCACCATGTTGATATTGAGAAAGTAGTCAGCGAATTACTCTCCGAAAAAAAAAAAAACGCCGGTTTAGAAATATGTGAGCAAGTTCCACAAGTTTTGACGAGTTTTCATATGTTAGTTGTAATGTGAACGTTAGGAAGAAATTATTTCTGCTCTTGCCTTTGAGGTGAGCGGTTCCAGGTTCGACTCCTGGTGGGGACACTCGGCCGAAAGAGTATAACAGCTTTTTTAGATCTGCCATCTTGAGTGAAGTCTTTCTTGGGTTTCCTTCATTCATACCATTCAAATGCCGGGCTGGAGGTACCTAATATAATGGTGCCAGGCTGCTTCCTTCCTTTCCCAATCCTTTCTTGTTTCCCTTTCATCGTATAGTGGGCTCGCTGAGGGACGTCATCCTTCATAAGGGATGGGCTAACATGGCCTTAGATGCCGACAGCCCAGAAATCTAATTCCTAATTCCTAGAAATTATTTCTTTTAAGAAACTTTTTAGTCCCATGTAATTGCTTAATAATAATAATAATAATAATAATAATAATAATAATAATAATAATAATAATAATAATAATAATAATAATAATAATAATAATAATAATCTTTCTTTTTTTCCTGGAAGGGAAACAGTGAAGGAAACTGATGAGAGGATTTTACTTATGTTGGTGGCTCATAGCCTTTCTTACAACTGTTCGACTTTGAGTAAATGTATTAAGTGTAGCAGAACAGGCATTGATTCAGGAAGCTCCGCTAAAAGACGCCACTTATGTTTTTTTCCCGTCACACATAAGCAGAAATGACTAATTTTCAGGTTTATTGTTTCCTTGTCTTGCATAGATGAAACAGGTCGAAATGTTTTTGGTTACCTTTCAATTTCCTTATTTTATAATCTTATTTCAATTGATATTAATCCTTCCAGAACATGACAACCCTACTATTATTATAAAGATCGCCATAGACGAGTCAGGTCTTAAGTTTTTCATTTGATGTTTATTAGGATCACGCAAGTAGGATATATATAATATTGTAATGTTAGTACCATAGATGTTCATTTTACTCCGACCTCACTCGCCTTCATTCTCACAGTGAATTGGCCCTCGCCCTCACCTTCGAAGAGAGTTGACCATCGCTCTCGCCTTCGTGTTGGGAATTTGTCCTCGCTCTAGCCCTGGCAGTGACAGTTGGCCCTCGCTCTCGCTGTCCAAGCTTGTCATCGCCCTCGCATCATTATGGTTGAGAGAGAATTTGAGGGTGAGGATGCCCTCGAGAGGACGGACCATCCTCGCGAGGGTAAACACCTCTGGCTTAGTACGTCCGTTACACCGCTCGATAACTCTTCAACAAAACATAATTTTAAAATTGTTTTCTGCAATCAACAGCTAGATAATTATCTCGGAGGAGTTCGTTAATGGATGTGATCCACCTACTTGTAGTGATAGAAATAAACCATTTCCGGTTTTAATGTTGATCACTATAGAGCATAGACAGTAATCTCATATTGTATATCTTTTAATCGATTAAGCGTCCCTAGAATATATTCCATTTCCACTCTAATCACTCTGCTAAAACACTAAATGGTAGATCTACTACAACTTCTGGTTTCAATATTAATTGAAGAAATATTGCGTGATTCTCTTTACTGTCTTTACTAGAGTCTATATTATCGTATTTCAATTGATACTAATTCAAATTAGAACGTAGCAACACTAATATTATTCGAGATATCGCCATACACGAATAAGATTTATAAGTATTTCATTTTATTTTTATTTCTATTGTCACTAATTACATAATCTCTTTGTTTCCAGGGAGATGAAGGCATAGACACATTTATAGCAAATGAAAAACTTCTGGGAGGATTTCGAACATAGCCGTTTGTATTGTCCATTGGCAGTCGACACACACTATTTTCCAACGAATGCATACATCTGTCATACTACTTTGTAGGCATATTCAGAGGGTTCATGTATCCTCATTGTCTTATGTAAGTTGTTATAAAAATTGTGCTCAAGTATTTAGCAAATTATTTACTTACCAAAGACATTTGTTACGAAGTCACAGTAACATTATAACTGAATACTGGATAAGAGATAGGAATTTGTCCAAAGAATGTACATATTCGAGTGTATGTCAAGTATATAATGTATAGACTTAGTTTATTATTTGACAAATAAAAAATTCAATGTACAACCCGCGGCAAAAAACCTGCAACATGAGGATGTTAGTTTATTGTGAAACTTCGCCTAACAGCACAAGGAATGAACATAACATCTAAGTGGAACGAATCACGCCAGGATAAACCTCGGCCTCCTCTCGTGCACATTTATTTTGGAGCAAAAGACTTCGTCATTTCACAATAAACTTATATGCTCATGTTGCAGGTTTTTTGCCGCTGATTGTACAAACATATTTTCCTTTAATCAAAATGAAACAAATATATATACATTTAAGTTGTTTTTTTCTTGTGTGTGTGTGTGTGTGTAACGTCGCATGATTATGTTTCAAGGCTAAAGGAGAAGGCAATGATAATGAAGTGATGCAATGAAGAAAGTAGGAGGAAATGAGAATACATCGAGAAAACCAGTGGACATAAAATTTGTCCACCATATCAGGCTTACTTGTTTAAAACTACGCAAACCAACATAATGAAAACTTTAAGTTACAAGGAGCTTGTGTGTTGATTAAATTAAAATTCTCATCTATGCTATTTATGGAAACAACAGGTCTCAGCAGAAAAATGTAACCTTGCAGATTCAAAATTGAGTAAAAAAGTACTTTAATAATTAGATAATATTAGTATTCAAAAATAGGAAAGGGAGTATTCATTCTGCTGCCTTGCTGGCACAGGAAAATTCCCCAAAATTACAAAGGTAGATGAATTTCACACTGCACTAAAAATTTATAGTAAGTACGCCTTCTACACATTAATATTAATGTTAGACATTTTCATCTTCAAAGCTGGGAAATAGAAGTAATTTTTGAAGTATTCGTATTTTTTCAAAAACTGATTTCTATTTTCCAACTTTTAAGAGGAAAATGTTTTAACTTCAATATTAATGTGTAGAAGGCGTACTTATTATAAATTGTCCAGTGCAGTGTGAGAGTAATCTACCTTTCTAGTTCCAGGAAACTTTCCCTGTGCCAGCAAGGCAGCAGAATGAGTACTTTTTTCTCATTTTTGAATACTAATAAAATCTCATTTTGAGTACTTTTTAACTCATTTTTTTTTTAAAAAACCCTTCTCATTTTTGAGGAGAGTTTTCCTTAAATTTGAGAGGAAATATTCTCAATTTTTGAGAACGTGTGTTTCTCAATTTTGTGGCTATCTGAGCATTTCGAATACTTTTCTACTCACTTTTGAGTATGCATGTTCTCAATTGTGAGGAAAGCATTACTAGTTTTTGAACAAAGAGTTTCTCAATGTTGATTACATTCATCTCATTTTACGGTTAACTTTCTCATTTTTGAGAAAATATGTTCTCGTTATTTTTGAGAAATATCAGTTTCTCATTTTATTTAAGAATATTTTATCTCACTTTTAAGAGAATTTTTACTCAAAAGTGAGTAAAATTTACTCAAATTTGAGTACATATTGTTCTTATATTTTGAAGGCGCACACTTTCTCACTTTTGAGAACAATGTATTCGGAGCTATTCTGAGAACACAATGTTCTCAAATTTAAGTCAATTTTACTCATTTTTAAGTAAGTATTTTTAACAGTGTGTCCGCTAAATTTGGTGACAATATTTCCAATAATAAAGCCGCAGTGAATTCATGAAATCGGGTTAATCATTTGTAATAACCCTGTACAATCTAATACAGCAAATCTATAGTAAATAATGTGTTACAGTCAGGCACGTAGGCAAGGGGGGTTCCAGGGGGTCCGAAACACCCCTTCGAAACCAGAAATGAAAAAAAATAAGAAAGAATGAAACAAAAAGAAACGAGAAAAAGAAGAATCAGTGTTAAAAATAAAAAGGTACAGCATGCTTTTGGTTACTCTTTCTTATGAGGAAATTTGAAATTTTTAGAAAAGTTCTCAGAATTTCTGTTATTAGTCAGGAAATTTCAAGTTTTCGAAAGCATAATGCCGTTCTGTAACAGTGTGGGCATTTTTTTTAAATCACAATTTTCGTCGTCGCTTTCTCTGCAGAATCAAACATGTTACTTCAAAAACAGTTTTCTACCTGTCATTTGGAATTTCCAAAATGAAATGAAAATTGTTATATTTGAATGAACAGAGGAAGACAAGTAAATATTTTAAAATCTTTTTCAATACTTTTTTATATTCTTTTACGCGAGATTTCTTCATAGTTTGTTATTAAAATACTTACTAACATGGACGCCGACTATGTGGGTGCTCCGGGACTCTAGCACCCACACAAATAATCTTGTGGATGTGGCGCACCCACATATTTAGTTTGATAGAGACAACATAAAATAAATATTTCTCACTTACCATTATCAAAAAAATAATAAGCAATTAAAACATTGGGATGGAAGTTAACATTTCTAACCTCCAAAACAGAATTACATAGCTTTTTCCCAGGTACTTGGTCCCAGGAGGTAATCATCCCTAGTAAGTATCAACATTTCCAATGAAGGTAGTTCAAAAGTACCTAGTACATGCAGAATTGAAACGAAACTGCATACAGGGACAATACGTATAAAAAACGAATACGTGTCTTTTTTTAATTTTTTTTTCTCAAAAACAGTCCGTTGAGGTACGAGTCCTGGTCGAAGAAATGTGGCAACTAGCGCGAAAATAGAAAAGAGGAAGAAGAAATCGATTGAAATATGTATAGAGGGATGAGAGGGGAAAAGAAAGGATACGGTATGTAGTGTAGTACACATACCTATACCCAGGCCACTTATTTAATTGCCTGTATTCTGTGAAAAAATTGTCATTGCACATTCTCCACTTCTATGTACTCGAGCACTGACGATCCTAGGACACAATGAAAGTTCTTGCCGTCAATTAGTGGACCTTTAGCCCTAATCTAGCTATACCTCTGCATATGTTCAGCGTCATTGCTTATATACATAGGGGCGTATCCAAGCTGAGGCACGTGGTTTCCCAACTGACCACAGAGGCTTAAATTATTTTCATTCTGAACTCAGGAACTGCTGACGTTAGAGTACATACAAGCAGTGAAGAACGATTAATGACATGAAAAAATATTTCACGGAGTATACATGAAATTAAAGTAGTCTGGGCCTAGGTGTGTACGCTGCACTACGAATCACGTTCTTGCTTTTTCTTTTCATTTCACTATGCATACTTCATTCGGTTTCTACATTCTCTCCTCTCTATTTCGCGCTCACTGGCATATTTCTCCGGCGAGGGCTTCTGCCCCAAAGGTACTGTTTTTTTTTTCGCAGAAAATATTAAAAAAATACGTATTCGCTTTTTAATGTATACTGTGTCTGTACGCAGCTTGTGATCATAAGTATTGAGGGGACTGTGGTCATCCCAGCCGTTTTGTCACGAAACACATATTCTCTTATTTTATATCTAGAGGGGGGCTTGTCTGCTCTAATGATCCCAAGATCTTTTTGATGGAGATAGTTTCCCATGTCGGAGGATCCAGATGAAGACAGATATTATGATAGTGGGCAGCAGCTCCAACATTACCACAGTGAGGCTGAAGATAATTGACATCGGCAAGGCTCAGATGTGGACAAATACAGGCAGGGACAGGATGTCCTCTATGGTTGTGTCACCGCAAGGTGAAAGGACCTGGGATACCATCATTTACTAATTCCATAGAAAACAACATGGAAAGCGAAATAAGAAAATGTAATACTAGGGAATACGACACTACTGTTTCACAGAGGGTTGTCCCCGGCAGTGGAGGAAAACACAGCAGGGCCTCTTCGGTCGTCATCAAACGAAACTCCTGCAGGACAGGAATCTGGAATGTGCGATCGCTGTTACAGTGTTGAAAACTGGGAAACTTGAATAAAGAAATGGGACGCTGAAGATGGATATCTTGGGAATCAGCGAAGTTAGGTGGCCTGATAGAGAAGACATGAATGATCTATTGAGGAGCTGTAAACGGTACAGCAGGAGTCGGTTTTGCCTTGAATAACAAAATAGGACAGAAAGTTATAGGCAACTGGAGATACAATGAAAGGATAGTAATGTTGAAAAAGGCAACAGAACCGAGGAATATAACGATAATTCAAATATTTATATATATATATATATATATATATATATGCTTACATCAAGCTACACGGATGAAGAAGTAGAAGAAATCTATGAGCAAATAGAAGTATTGATGAAAGTTCAAGACCAAGACAATTTAATCATCATGGGTGACTGGAACACAGTAGTCGGCGAAGGAAAGGAAGACAATGTAACGCGAGAAAGGAATGCGAGAGGTGCACGACTAGTTGAGTTCTGCGAAAGAAATAATCTGACGGTAACAAATACCCTCTTCAACAACCACTAACTAAGAAGATATACATAGACAAGACCAGTAGATAAAGAAACATACTAAATAGACTATATACTGGTTAGACAAGCATTTAGAAATCAAGTAAAGAACAGTGAGAGTTACCCCGGAGCAGACGTTGGCTCAGACCATAATTTAATTTTGATGAAGAGTGAACTCCGAGTAAAGATGAAACGAGTGGTAGCACCAAACAAAAGATGGAACACAATCAATCTAAGAAGAGATGAAAACACGAGAAAGGAATTTGCAACTTGACAGACAAAGAGAAGTCTAAGGTAGCTTTAGCAGGTGATGATATCAACTAGAATTGGGAAGCCATGAAAGCAGGGAGTTTAAAAGCAGCCCACGAGCATATTAGAAGAGAATCGAGAACCCAATATAAACCCTGGGTAACAGCAGAAATATTAGAAATGAAGGAGAAAAGAAGACAGTTCAAGATAACAAACAAAGAAGAAAAATACAGAAGGTGCTAAAACCACATCAACACAGAAGTAAAGAAAGCCAGGGAAAACTTGTGCAAGAAAATTGAGGAAAATGTCTTCAAAGGCAATACAGAAACAACATATATCTGTAAGGAAAAGTTAGAAAACAGTTCGGTGAGAAACACACAGACATTATCATGGACAAGAACGGGATAACGCTAATAGAAGAGGAGCAGATAACAAGAAGATGGGAGGAATACATTGAAGAAACCTACAAAGAAAACAGAGTGAACGAAGAAGAGATAGAGAAAGAAGACGATGAAAATGAATTAGGACCATCAATTTTACAGTGCGAATTTGGCAATGCTTTGGAGAAAATGAAACATTGTAAAGCCAAATACTGTAAAGCCAGAGTAATAGACCAAATACTGACGGAAGTGATTAAGAATCTCGGAATCGCAACAAAGAAGAAATTATTTAATCTTATTAATGAAATGTACATCTCGGGAAAAATAACAAAAGACTTTGAGAAAAGCATATTGTCCCTATCCAGAAGAGAAAAGGCGCACGGAAATGCGAAGAACACAGAACGTTAAGTTTGATTTCCCATGCGTCAAAAATACTGTTAAAAATTACTGTACAACGAATAGAAGGGAAAATCGAAGAACGGTTATCGGAGGTTTGGATTCAGGAGGAAAAGAGGAACAAGGGAAGCAATACTGAGTCTACGGTTGATCATGGAACAGCACATCAGAATAAACAAACCAATTGTGGTAGCAGTTGTACATACCTATAGATAAAGTTTTTGACAACGTAGAACGGAATATCATGTTCAGAGAGTTGAAGAATCTGAAAGTAGATTACAGAGACAGAAGAATAATATACCAACTTTACAGGAACCATACAGCTGTTATAGGAAGAGATCAGAAGGAAGCAAGAATAAGTAAACGAGTAAGGCACGGATGTGGATTTTCACCTCTCGTGTTCAACATCTATATAGAAGAGGCTATGAGATAATTCTTTGATAAAAACGAGAAAGGTGTAAAAGTAAATGGTCAGGTTGTCAGGACAATAAGGTTTACTGATGACATAGCACTGATAGCGGAGAACGAAAATGACTTGCATGAAGCACTTTCAAACTTGAACGACCAACTGGAAAAAATATGCAAAATGAAGATAAATAAGAAGAAAACCAAAGTTTTAAAGTGCTCAAGACAAGGGCAGGCAGGGGCAAACGTATGGCTAGATGGAGAGAAAATCAAAGACTTTAAGACGTTCCCCTATTTAGAAAGTCTAGGCTAAACAAGCATTCAATAGGAAAAGAGGACTGCCAACATCAACAAATGTGTCGTTGGACCTTCGAAAATAATTTATTAAGACTCTGGTATGAAGCATGGCGCTTTACGGATTAGAGACGTGGACATTGAGAAAAGCTAAAATATCCAAGGTGGAAGTTTTTGAAATGTGCTTTTGGCGCAGAATGCTGCGCATATCATGGGCCGAAAAGAAAAGGAACGAAGACGTACTAAAAGATGCTAATGAAGAACGACAGATCATGAAGATAATAGGAAAAAAAAAAAAAACAAAGAGCGTGCTTGGTCATCTTATCCGGCTCTCCAATTGGATCACCGTGTTGATAGAGGGAAAGATAGAACGAAAACCAGGAACAGGAAGGCCGAGGATAAAATATCTAGATGCTGTTATGAAGAAGAGACCTTATTAAAGTATAAAACAGCTCTCCCAAGAGAGAGAAAAGTTTAAAAATTTCCATGTTGCCCACCAACCTATGGTTGATGTGAGAAACAAGAAAACCTCTGTACTCAACTTCATTCGCATCGGTCTGCTTCTTTCTGCACTGTCGACGCCCAATTTCAAACTTTTGGAGCTTTTGCCCCTTAAATCGGTTTTCTTCAGGAAAAAGAACATGCATTCGCTTTTTTGTGTATTGTCTTTATAAGCAGTTTCGTTACAATCTTTCATGTGCTTTACGCCCTTATGAACCATCTTCATTAGAAATTTTGCCACTTCACGGTCATAGGTTTGGAGAGTTCTGTAGCCCACTCAATCGTTGTGAAGGAAAATACGAAACACGAACTCCCTTATTTTACGTGTACTATATTTGTGGGGAATTTCGTTTGCTTGGGTCTACTTCTTCCTGCGCTTTTGCGCGTACTTTGAAACCTTTGTTTGGAGACTTTGCCTCAAATAACAGTTTTCTACAGAAAACAATAATAATAAAAAACACATTTTCTTTTATTTTGTGTACTTTCTTTGTACACAGTTTCGTTATAATCCTCAACGTACTTTTAGGTACTTTAAGTTACTTTCATCAGAAATCTTTATATTTCATGGTCATTTGTTTGGAGGGGCCTGTGGCTCACGTAGTCATTTTTTCAAGGAAAATACGAAACCCGTATTCCATTATTTTAACTGTGCTATATCTATGCGCAATTGCATTTGCTTGATCTATTTTTTCGACTTTTTCGTACCCAGTGCAAAAAATGCGAGAGGGAGCTTTCGCCCTCAAGAACTGTTTTTCCGCAGATAAGAAAGAACAAAAAAAGTATTCATATATTTCGTGTATTGTATCGAGCTGCAAAATTTAATCGAAATTGGTTGGATCACTAATTTGACTTTATTTAAATTATCTAAAATTATTTCCAACAGATGGAGCAGTAATCTGCTGAAAACTGAAGGAAAGAAATAAAACTCAAGTCGCTCGGATAGTCTTGTGTAAAAGATGCCTAACGAAGATATATGAGGAGAATTTAAGATGGAAAAACATCTCGAGAGTTTTCAGATTGAAGCAAATGTTTAATTTTTGTAGACTCATCATATCGTTTATCAAAAGCCGTGTAGTAAGATTCCTTGACATGAGTACCGTTGTATAAACATTTTCTTATTTTCTTTAACATTTCGGTTGAAAAAGTTACATGTTTAAATTAAAATTTGTATTGTTGTGTATTTAATGAAGCGTTATGAAGGTGGTTGTTAGAAAAGCTGCCTTAGTAGTGAGTGTTTAGTCTAGGCATTGAGTTCTAAGGGCAAATCATGTAACCAAATGGCATACGATATTTTTTGAATATATACCCATCATTGATCACAAAAATGCCTGATGCCAGAAAAAAACACCTCACGGGAGGGGTGGGAGAGGGGAAGAAAGCCGAAATTTTAGCCGTTTCTATTATCTATCTTCAATCTCCGTAACCATTGAAGCTAGAGCATCCAAACTTTTCCATTTTGTTTCTCTAATTGTCTTCTACAATTTAATTCTAGTGCACTTTTCAACCGCAACCAATACTAGTGTATTTTTCAGATAAATATAGATTTTCTTGTTATTTTCATTTTTACTCAGTATTAGTTGTGCATGGCATCAGTTTTTTAGCCACAGATTCTTTACAAGATCGAATTCAGAAAAGTGTTTCCTCTAAAAGTTTTTCGCCATTTTATGCTCTTTCAAAAAAAAAAAAAAAAATGTATACTTACATTAGTGTAGGACTAATAGTGCCTGAGTTATAAGCGACTTTATTCTGTCGTGTGTGAAACTGATCACGAAGCGGCCCAAGCGTTACCTTTTCACAAACCGTAGATATTAGCAGCTGATGATGATTAATATATATGTAATCTTGTCTGCCTGCAAGTACATAATCCTGATGATTAAGTCTGTCTATAATCTAATTTAAAATATCCATTTTTAATATCAATTGAGGGGCTTTTCGGATAATAACCCTTATCAAAACACTACATTTCTCTGAAGAATGAAAAGAGAGCTTTCTCTAGTACACACTATGAGAAACTCTGCAAATCTGTTTCTTTATACGATTCTCTAATGCCTTCTAAAACATAAACATACAGCTTTCTATTCATTTTTCTGAACAAATCTTGTTTCGAGAAAGGTTGTTTTTGCTACAAGTCCTTCGATTTATGTAATGCAATGATACTGAACGAAATGGAGCAGGAACCAGATTTCAAAATTGCCTTCAAGAGAGAATCATGAACAATTTGCCGTCAACGGTTTTTATATATTTTCATCTTTCCCTCTTAATATTTACTGTAACGGTAAGAAAAGAAGCAGACAAGATATGCCTAACAGATTTTATAAATGATCAGTTTTTAAACTGTTAAATTTTATTTACTTTTTAAAGTGTTAAATTTCATTTACAGAAGAAGCACCTGCCTATTATTAAGATTGTGTACTGTTGTTATAATACAATAAATTTACAATACGAAACGTAATAAAAGGAAACCATATACTTAAGAAATCTCTGCACAAGAGAATTCGATATCTAGAATTAGTTCTCAATAATGGTACGCCACTCTTACATAAAAGTAACTAAGAAAGTTCTTCGCTTTTACACCCACCTCCTTTGATAATTGATATGCCACCTAAGACATACTTGGAAGATCAAAAATAGTTCCTATCAACATCGACGACTTTCTGCCAACGTTCTGGAAGGGCATGGATTCCATCGCGGTAGAACTTGGTGGGTCGTGAAGCGAAGAAACTATCAAGTGCGTTTAGCACCATTACTAGGGATTTGAACTAGTGTTCTCTAAAGTGATTGTCCTTGGAATGGAACAGGTGATAATCGGATGGTGCAATGTCCAGGGAGTATGGCGGGTGCAATAGTGTTTCCCATCCAAGGTGTAAAATTGTGTCCCGGGACATCCTAGCCACGTAGGACTTAATATTGTCCCGTAACAGGAGGACACCTTTGCGATTCAAAAGTGATGGCTACAGAGTTTTGAGTTTTTCTTGAACACAGGTCTACTGCTGACAGTACACAGTTGCATTAATGCTCTAACCTGCTGGTAGCAGTTCAAGATGCACGATGCCGCGAGCAGTCCACCAAGCACATAGGAGGACCTTCTTCTGGTGCAGTGATGGTTTCGGCTGTTTTGGAACCGGTTCATGGGATGCTAACCAATGATGACGGCGGCGTGGAGCTTCGTACAGGACCCACTTCTCATCACCCTGTCCAGAAATTGCTTCTTCCTTAGACGAAACAGCAAAGAAACATAGGTGTCTGCTCACGTTGCCTTCTGGCCATGAGTCAAATCATGTGGGACCCATCGATCCAACTTTTAGTGCTTTTCAAGTTAATAGAGGTGCTGCCGAATTGTTTCTGCACTCACACTAAATTGTAGTCCCATTTCCTCACATGTCTGACCACTGTTGGCCACTGCTGCCTGAAGATCTTCATTTTGTACATGTGTTGGTCTTTCGGTACATAGTACGTCTTCGAGTGTTTCGTCACCGTCCTTAAACTAGTTAAACCGCCGCTTCACTGTCCGGGTAGTCACGACAGCGTCACCAAAGGCCTGGCATATCTTCTGCCCCGCTTCAGCGGCGTCTGACCCCAGTTTGAAGTCGTAAAGTTTACACGCCCTTATGACGCTCTGTGGAGGTCCCATGTTCACTTTGTACTTACGTAATTTCACGGTGTAACTGAACTGCCACAACAAGGTAGTATATTGGATGTACTCGCACCAACAACTTACCTTCGCTTATCTCCATTCGCATTCAACTCACGGTGTGAGGACCAATTGTACACAGAGTTTGAGAGAATTGTACCAAGTGAGTACCCCGTCCAGAAATCCCGATTTATCCGTAAGTTTTGCCTAATTTAGGGCAACTTTAAAAATTTTAATACCATATTATTATTATTATTATTATTATTATTATTATTATTATTATTATTATTATTATTATTATTACTGAAAGTATAGGAACTCAATACTACGTCCTATTGCAATGTAAATAAGCATACTGAAGTAGATAGGGAAAGAAGAAGAAAGGGTGTGAGATACTTTCGAGGAATTAGTAAAAAATGAAATCTTTGAGTTTTATGTCCCATGATTATGCCGGCTAGGCTAAAGGAGACGGTTTCGAGGAATTAGTCGGAAAGGAAACTTGACGGGAGAAACAAGGTGTCAACTCTTGAAGAATATTAATATCGAAATTTCGGATGCCTAATAGAAACTAAGTAAGATTTGTCTTCATCATGATACATAGTAACACGCTTTCTTGGGATAAAGGACTTTGGATTATATATGCATTACATTGATATTTTACCAAAATACACATACCAATATAAGCAAGAATAGTTCCTATTTACAAATTTTGATTGAACGGATATATGGAACGTGTTGGAAATGGCGAACGAAAATATTATTATTTCTAGCAGTAGGAGTAATAGTGGAAGACATTCGGAATAATTGCTCGAAAACAATATCGTTTCAGACAAATTTATGACTCTTACTAAGTCCTAAGCATGACCCTTAGGGGTCATATTCATGAATTGTTTGCTAAACACGTTACGTTTTCACACACAGTACGAATCAAGGTTGTAGACAGACATGTAACGTCATTTTGCTAGTATTTCCCGTGTGAAGAAAACCGTCCCTACTCTAACTTGTAAGACGAAATAAATTGAGTATTTTTAATTTTATTTCACATCAGTAGTATGAATATTGTAGTTCATAAAAAAAACTTACCGCAGCGAGAATCGAATCCGGGACCCCTGAATTACGAAACGAATGCTCACGCCACTACGCTAAGACTGCTCTGTTAAGTAAGAGTCTAAACAGTCGTACATGTAGCAAATTGCACACGTTTACGATAACGACGAAACACACTGATTTTGGTCACGATAAAATACTATAGTCGAGAGACTTCAAATTTAAATTAAAAACAAAAATAGAAATATAGTGCATCAGATCACTTTCTTTT
The DNA here is from genome assembly GCF_964235325.1 of Thermobia domestica. Lineage (NCBI taxonomy): Eukaryota > Metazoa > Arthropoda > Insecta > Zygentoma > Lepismatidae > Thermobia > Thermobia domestica. Next base: position 150,194,883 of record NC_137454.1, on the reverse strand, counting down.
CAGATTCAGCGAAAGTATCTCCGTAACTTGTCTTTATTATACTTAACAATATTCGTTTTAGTTATTTCCAGTAACCTTGAAAGGCAGGGACACGAACACAGATACATCGAGGACATTATTTCTAATGATCTCCCACCGGGAATTGAACACGGGACCGCGAGGACTGAACTATCTGAGGTAGTGATGGCGTGGGTCAATGAAAACTTGACCCACAACCCACTATGATACTCTACCAACCGTGACCCACTCTGACCCACAACCCACCATGACCCACTCGGACCCACTACCTACCGACCCACTCGTACCCACCACCTACCAAAACAGATCGTTATCAATTCCGATACATGATACACAGCGTATACTATACTGACTAAAGAGTTTATACTTGTAATAAAACCAGGTTGCGAAATTCAAACTAATCGGAGTTTGAGTAGGGGCTTTTGTATTCTAAAACAGTTTTTCCGCAGAAGATAAAAAAACAAATATTAGTTCCTTATTGCGTATTGGCCCTACACAAAGTTTCGTTACAACTCTTAATGACCTTTAGTCACTTCTGACATACTGTTATTAGCACTTTTGATATTTCATGATCTTTACGTTTAATGTTCCACGACTACGCCTGTTAGGTTAAGAGAAAGAGACCGTGATTAAAGCAAGTGAATTATGATGGAGGAATTAGTGGAAGGAGAAATGGAAGGAAATTAGAGTGTCCCGAGAAAACCCACGAGCACGATGTTGCCCACTTCAAGCTTACTTGCCTTGGGAATGAACCAAGTACCCCACCCTCAGATCAGAGATGGAGTGGGTCGGTGGGTCAGTGGGACAAGTGGGTCGAGTTTTCTGAGTGGATCTGTGGGTTGAGGGTCAACAGCATGCGACCCACCATAGTCCACTGCGCCCCCCGACTCACTCTACTTACTACATTGTAGAAAGTATCTTCTGAACAGTATATTTTTTCACGCTTGACACTAGCTATGGGAACTAAATACAAGTTTCTGATTGGTGGCAGTTTGCGATTGTCCAAATCTCCTGGTGTATGTATTGTGTATTATAGTAATAGAAGAAAATTGTCACTTTGTTGGAATTAAAGAAGAAGAAAATTGAAGAAGCAGCTAAGGTTAAATTAATATCATGACAGTTAAGCTGGAACAAAACGAGCCTTGCGGAGTTTCTGACCCGTTGTTACTACAACAACTACTACTACTAATACTATCGATTCGTGTAGCAAAACTGCACTCATAACGTAAGTAAATAGCTTTTTTGAGTATTATTTATCTTATTTTAATGAAAAAAGTATTATGGAAACTTAATTAAAAATAAAATATTAGAATTAAAGAAGTTTCTCTGAGCCGGGTTTGAACCCACGCCAAAAGTAATTATAATTACTCACCAGTTGTGCTAGTACGCTAGGCCACGAAGACCACCAGTAGTAGGTGGTTCATTTCTGCTACGTTTAGGTACGTGGCGAGAATCAGATAACCAGTACCGGCGGAAGGGCCGGGCGAGCCGGGCGACCGCCCGGGGCGCCAAATTTGTGGGGAGTTTGGGGGCGCCAAAATCCTTGCTAAATTTATATTATTGTAAACGGTGAACTAAAAATTAACTTTTTCATAAATTGTGTAGCAACATTGGTTATTACCTCATACCATAGGCCTCACTCTTTATAACAACCCCGGTTTCTTCTTGAATCTCCTATAAAGGAAATAACTTCGTCCCTTCACCTTATTTGTCTACAAAAAATCTCCGCTGACAAAGCTAAAGGCTATTGTTGAGAGTTGGGAGTTTTGAGCAACAATAACACGCTCTGACACTTACAACCGCCGCGGTGCCGACAATTGCACTCCTTGCGACAAAGCTATGTCGGCTGCTCTAACAATACACACAAACAATATTGAGTTATCGGCAACCAAAAAGAAAATAGTCCTGTTTGTACTGTCAAATGTCTCGTGAAAGAAAATTATAAATCAGAAGTCATGTACATGTAGTGCAGGCTTCATGGTGTGCGTGTTCTTCTTTTGTCTAATGAATTTCGACTCTTAGTAGAAGAATCGTTGCCTTAATGTGTTCTTTATCAACATGTCGGAAAAAAAGAAGCCGTCTGGAAATGTATACAGAAAAAGAAGAGCACAATTAGCGGCTGAAAATGAGAAACAGGCAGCAGCATTAAAGAAATTCTTTCGTAATCCTGAAACAGACAATAATGGAAATGAAAACGTAGAACCAGAGAATGAGGAAACCAGCAAGAAATCAACAAATATTCCAGAAGATAACAACAGAGTACAGGTAAGTAGGCCTACATTACGTAACTTATTTTCGTTTTATTACGTTTAATAGAGAAGAGGTGTTTACACACGTAGCGTCTAGTAGGCTGGGGTGGGTAGGGTGGCGGCCTCTCAGATAGGCGGCGAACTTCAGGCTCAGAGAAAGTTCTTTCCCCATTGATATAAGTAGCAATAATTACATTCTATACCAACACTGATGCTTGATACATGTACCAAAGCGATAAGACTTTTACTCGTTAGATGGGTATTAACCAACTTTAGCTGTATTTCAAGCATTCATCTATTAATTAAGTAGAGGGCCTCCATAGTCTAGAGGTTAAAGCGTTGGACTCATGTCTACGTGCTCCTGGGTTCAATCCCCGGACTTTCCGCTTTTCAACGGCAGGAAAACTGGGAGTCACATAAATAAAGATATGACGGTCACTTGGCCTGCAAAGCTCCTAATACGCCTGTTGGCGGGTAGTGACACGACCGGCTGACCCGCGTTCTGTTACCCAGGTGGATGAATTTTTACCACTCGCTATCAGATGGCGTTGGAGCAGGCCCAGGATCCATTGGTCTGCCGTGCCAGTGATTATGTTATTATTATTATTATTATTATTATTATTAGTAGTAGTAGTAGTAGTATCGTCTACTAACTAGAATTCTGAAGAGTGAAAATGTATGATTGTCATCGTTAACAGATCCCAGTTTCGCTATCACAAATGTTGCAATAGACCCATTATTTCATAAACATATCGTAAATAAGTAACATGTACCAGTGTAAGACTATATGGATTATGTTTCTATCCAATACGATTAACGTGACTTAAAAAAAAGTGTTCGGGCTTCGGCAGCTAATTTGAATGCATTCGCATCTATTTTATGAATGCGCTGATTCTTGACGATTTTCACAAGTTGTTAATGAATACGGAGAGAATTTAATTTTTATGTACAGTTAGCAAAAGAAAAAATGAGGCCATTCTTACCTAGATTCTGTAAGAATCGCCCCATTTCTTGTTTTCCTAACTGTACATTTTCACAATGAACACGGAATATGTAGATTCAATATTTATACGCAGTTATTTTATCATTTATGCATTTTCTCCACCTTTAGAATACAAGTTAAATATATTTTTTTTTTCTTTTAAGAAAAGAAACTTTATTTGTAACGTATTAGTTCTTTTCCTTTCCCCAGGTGGATCGTTCGATTACGAGTATTTCGCAGTCGAGGAAGAAGAACAATTGAAATCTGGAACAATTGATATACGAAACGAAGATGGATCAGCATTTCCACAGGAAATTGTAATAGATGTAAGTTAAACATTTTGCTATTTGAATAAACATACAATTGCATGTTGGTTGAATATCACGCAATTACAGCATTGTGTAAAATATAAGAGGAAATGCAGTGAAACATAATTACTTTTATTATTAGAGTACATTGTAATTCGACAGGCCGACAATTGTTTCTAAATATCTTGTACCAATATGTTCATGACGGCCTAGCTTCTATATATATATATAGTTAGCTAGTGGGATTAAATTAACTATGTTTCACTTACTTTCCATGAAGCATATACAATATTATTGATTTAATTTGACGGGTGTTGTAGCTGAATGGGTCATTTCGGCCTGAACTCGGGATATAAATCGAATTATCATTTTTGTAACAAATAAGCAAGCAGTAGAACTGATTAGAGACTTTTCACTAACTGACATTTTTAAAAAAATCTTTTAACAGACTATAGTTTGGCCACATACATTTTACTGTAATTTTTTTAATCTGTTGGAAAAATGAAAATACTGAGGTTCAAACTGTATATGCTTTTGTACTGTAATATAAGAAAGCTCATAATTTGCCTGCTATTAGTAATTAATTTACGATGATGATTGGTGTTCTTCCCGGAGGCACGTGTTTGACCCCGAAGGTCTCTCAGCAAGGTGAAACCATGGTGGCTTTGCATTGCTTTCCATGGGATGATGATGACGTTCTAAGGGCGGGATCCGAACCACTTGTGTCCTCACCGAGAATCGAACCCGAGCTCCCTTAGTTATAAGGCGATGAGCTTAACCAGTCGTTCTGCGGAGACACCAATTAAATTATAACATGCCAAATATATAAACAATCAATCAAAAACATTTTTAGGGTCACACTTACTCAATTTTTGGAATTCATTTCTTGTGTCTAGGTGCATAATATCACTGTATTCCGTTCAAGTTGCTTTGACGGAAGAAATATGGGATAACATTTTTTTTTTTTAAATAATAATATGTAATATTTATTGCCTTAGTGGTTGAATGACTAGCAGACTCACATTTGATGCAAGAGTTAGCGGATTCTATCCCCCAAGGCTTTTTATATTGAGCATCGCAAGGAAATCGGAAAGCTTTTCAAACAATATAAAGTACTAAACTCTAATCCAGAAAGCCCCAAACATTACGATGCAAGTCAACTAACTTATCACATACCAACCCACCACATTTAAAGAGAAAGAAAAAAAGGACACAGTCAGTGGTGTTTCGAAGCTTAAAAACAGAGTTTAGTTTTAATTAGTGTATAATAATGTGCATATTTTAAAGAAAATACAGATTGTAAGAAATACAAACTTACTAAGAATAATGTTCAAAGAAATGTTGTTTTCAAAGTTGCATATTTCTTAGGTTAAGTCAGTCACGAACATGTTTGTATCCCGGTTGATCTGGTCGTTCATTACTGATTCAACTTCGTAAGAGGCATTTGTGGAGCCAATCAGGGTCAAGGTATTTAACCACATTACAGCACTTCAATGCTGAAACCGAGAATCCTGGGTAGAGCTTCAGAAATCCTGGGCAGATTCTCCTATGTATACAAAAGAACATGACGTGGACGTCTTATATTCGCACGAAACCTGTATTTATTTATTTATTTATTTATTTACTTCAATTATTATTAAACTTTTCCTCTCCCCCTCTTTATTTATTTATATCTCACATCTATCGGAGGCTTATTGGTCATGCGCCATTCTAAGTTTTGTGTTTATCCCCGGATGATCTAGCTGCTTGAATATCCCCCACCCCCACCCCACCCATCTTCGGTGCAAGCCTACCATCTTTAAAAATTATGAACACAATTTTAAAAATTCCATTCAAATTTTAGTCACTTATTCTTTGTTAGAAGACAATGTTTAAAATAAATTTAACATTATTTTCTACTGACTTTTTTTTTTTTTCAGGTGTTGGAATCACAATCAATCGATCTTGATGATCCAGGAAATTGGCCAGAACATATTACGGACAGAATGCGTCAGATACTTGTTAGACGAGGTTCAGTTCAAGTCTCCAAACGAGAGTTCCCAGTAAACAGCGAGGGTCGGCGATTTACTACAAGTAACTACAAAAGACGTCTGCACAATGGAGAAGAAGTTGCTCGTAGTTGGCTTATTTATTCAGTGACTAAGGATGCAATATTTTGTTTCTGTTGCCGTCTTTTCGGTGGTACTACAATGTCACTCTCTTCTCGTGAAGGTTTTTCGGATTGGAAGCATATGTCCGGACTGTTATCAGACCATGATAGATCTTTGACTCACATGAAGGCTTTCCAATCGTGGTTTGAACTTGCAAACCGATTAGTCAGGTAAAACAGTTGACGCTGAAAACCAAGCAATTATTCGCAATGAAACTGAGCATTGGAAAGAGGTTCTCAAACGACTGCTGTGTATAATTCAGTTTCTTGCTTCCCAGAACTTGGTATTTCGTGGTCAAAATGACACTATTTACTCAAGAAACGACGGCAATTTTCTTAAACTAGTAGAATGTATTGCACAATTTGATGTTACTATGGCTGATCATTTGCGACGAATAACATGTAAAGAGACACATGTACATTATTTGAGCAAGGACATTCAAAATGAAATAATTGAACTTCTTGGGTCAAAAATAAAGGACAAAATTTTGACAGATCTAATGAAAGCGACATATTATTCCGTAATATTAGACTGTACACCAGACGTACGTCATACAGAGCAAATGACACAAATTGTTCGTTTCGTGAAGGTAGAACTGAGTAAGGAACCATCCATTGAGGAACATTTTTTGGGATTTTTGTGCATAAATATTCTTCAGGAGGACTAACTACCACTATTTTGGAAGAATTAGAAAAACTGAAAATTCCTCTCTCAAACATGCGTGGCCAAGGATATGATAACGGTGCCAATATAAAAGGAAAGCACTCAGGCGTTCAAAAAAGAATATTAGATCTATAGTCGAGCATTTTTTGTTCCTTGTAGCTCCCATTCATTGAATTTGGTTGTGAATGATTCTGGAATGTGCTGTAGTGAGGCTGTAAATTTTTTTGCTTTGTTGCAAGAAGTATACAATTATTTTTCTAGTTCCACATATCGTTGGTCTGTTCTGCAAAAACATATATCCAATTTCACTTTGAAACCTCTTAGTGATACTAGATGGGAGAGTTGTATTGATGCTGTCAAATCGTTTCGCTACCAGTTAGGAGAAATTTAGGATGCTCTTTTCGAAACATCAAACGACTCAAAGATAGACGTTATGGGCAAAAATAAGGCTTGTTCCCTGGCTAGGAAGCTCCTGAATTTTAAGTTCGTTTGTGTTGTGGTGTTTTGGTATGAAGTTCTTTCTTGTGTTAATGTGGTTAGCCATGTTTTCCAACAAGAATCAGTGGACATTCAGCAAGCAGTTGATCTGCTTAAGAAAACCAAGTGTCGCCTTGAGAACATGCGAAGTGATGAAGGTTTCCAGAATATTTTGGTTGATGCCAAAGTAATTGCTGAAGAGCTCGACATTCAACCACAATTTGAGAATGAACCAAAACTCCGACCTAGAGAAGTCAAACGACAATTTTTGTATGAATCTGAAGACGAACCGATTAATGATCCATACAGTGCGTTTAAATGTAACTTCTATTTTTGCACATTAGACACAATTCTGAATGAAAGATTTCAACAACTGAAGCAGCACAGCGAAATATTTGGGTTTTTGTATGACATCCATCCAATAACGGACAAAGAGTATTTACTAAAGTGTTGCAAGGACTTACAACAATTTTTAACAAAGATCACTGTGATATTGACGGATTTCAGTTATATCAAGAGCCCTTACTTTTACCTTCATTTCTCGGTTCTGAAAGTGAGAGCAAACCGTTGCAAGTACTTACATATATTTGGAAGAACTAACTTATTGGGTTATTTCCAAATGCAACTATTGCTCTAAGAATCTTACTAACTATTCCTGTAAGTATAGCTTCAGCAGAAAGAAGTTTCTCCAAGTTGAAACTTATAAAGAACTACCTACGATCAACGATGACGCAAGAGCGTCTTGTAGGCCTTTCTATGATGTCTATTGAATGTGATGTTCTGTGTGAGCTTGACACTGATACTTTAATTAAAGACTTTGCAGAGAAAGAGGCACGAAAAGTTAACTTTATTTAGCATTGTAAAGTCAAAGGACAATTTGCATTAAAACTGTATAAAGACATAAAATTATATTACTGGTTGTATTATTTGTATTACGAAATTTTTGTACAATGCTGTTACAAAATATATTTGTATGTTCTTTTGTTCATATATGTGTTCTCTTTCGCAGTTAACAAGGTTGTTTATGTATATATGTGTAAATAAATGCTGTATCGCATCATCAATCTTAATTTTATATAAATCGTTGTTTCTTGAATCGTTCTGTAAATATATAATCAGTGACGTAGAATATTTTGCATGCTCATGTGTAAATAATTGTTTCGTATATCGTTAACCAAAACTTACTCTGTGTATTTAACTGACAAAAGTTAAGATCTTACTCAGTTTGATAATTGATTCTTATAGTTATAGTTATAGAGTTCAAGGAGTTATTCTTTAAAAGCAGCTATCTGTAAGGTAGCATAGCAAATTTAAACTCAGTAATACCAATGGGTTGTAGGGGGCGCCATATGGATTCTTTGCCCGGGTGGTATTTTTCCCTTCCGCCGGCCCTGCAGATAACTTCAACTAATCAGAACCGCGTATTTAGCTCCTATTGCTAGGGTTGAGCGTTCTTAAGAATATGTGCTTCTGAACATTGGCGAATTTGTCCACGTTTTACTTTCAAGGCCTCCATTACCCTTCCTTTTTCATTTGTTTCTGTTTACTTACCTGACATGAGTATCTCGAAGTGAAAAAAGAACTTCAGGCATTTTTCGATATTGATATTTGTAATTGCAATAATAGCAATAGAACTTATACTACTACTTGGCTTTCAAGACACACAGCCTGTAAGTTTTTAGAAGAGCTAACTACTGGAAACAATTCATTTTTGAATCACTATAATATATAAATTATTATATAAAAATGGATGTAACTGTATGTGCCTGATCATCACAGCCAAATTGCATAGTCAAAGACTTTTGTTATATAGATAGGCCTTAATCCAAACTGGGATGTTATCATATCACTTTCATTATAATCATATCTTAAGGGGGTAGTTTGGATCCGTATTTTTGCGAAGAAATTGAGTATCTCACAAGCTGTAAAACTTACGGAGCTGAAATTCAGTACATTAACTCTTCATCAAAAATGACCAGAAAGTCTCATAGCATTTTTTAAAATTCTTCTTTATGAGCGGGGGCAGCACTTTCTATATATGCAAAATTGGTAGTGGGTTGGTTTGTAAAAAAATAATTGGAAACGATCGATATTAGTTGAGAATCAAATTCACAAATAAATTGAGAAACAGTAACCACGAGCTTTCTACTATAATAATTGCTGAAGCTTATGTTTATTATATGGAGCGCATAGGGAACAGGGCAATCAAGCTATAAAGCTGTAAGGAGAATAGACATAAAATTTGTATTGTACGCTTAATTACAAGGAAATTTTAAGTTTGGGCTGTATGTTGGTTTACTTACCTTGATTTGAGACTTTCAAATTTCATGTGTTTTTCCACTGAAAATTATCGATAATTCAACAATGAAATAATTTTACCATGATAATTTAATTGAAATTCATCGAAATTTGGCCATGACAAACACTACAATTTTATATCGTAAAAGTCAGATCGACCGTTATTGTAACAGACCGGTGCTTGAGCTAGTGACCGTAAAAATTCAAATTCCAATTAGTTAGAATTTCACAACCGGGTTTTATTACAAGTATAAACTCTTTAGTCAGTAGAGAAGAGGCTGTGTATGATGTGTTAGAGTTGATAACGATGTGTTTTGGTAGGTGGTGGGTCGGAGCGGGTCGGTGGGTTGTGGGTCAGAGTGGGTCATGGTGGGTGGTGGGTCCGAGTGGGTCATGGTGGGTTGTGATATAGAGTGGGTCACGGTTGGTGGAGGGTCATGGCGGATGGTGGGTCAAGTTTTTATTGACCCACGCCACCACTGCCTCAGATAGTTCACTGCTCGCGGACCTGTGTTCAATTCCCGGTGGGAGATCCTTTGAAAGTATATATGTCCTCGATATATCTGTGTTGGTGTCCGTGTCGTTCAAGGTTACTGGAAATACCTTAAAACGAAATGAAATGAAATGTTTGAGTTTTACGTCCCACTCTTATGTCGGCTAAGCTAAAGGAGACGGTGATGATGATTAATGAATTAAATGGTGGGATGAAGAAAGTGGGAGAAAACGGGAGAACCCTAAGGAAATCCACCCACACGGAACTGTAAAACGAGTATTACTAAGTATAATAAAGAAAAGTTACGGAGATACTTTCGCTGAATCTGAAAAGAAAGTGATCTGAGGCACTATATGTCTATTTCTGTTTTGTAATTTAAATTGGAAATCTCTCAGTTATAGTATTGTATCATGACCAAAATCAGTGTGTTTCGTCGTTATCGTAAAAGTGTGCAATTTGCTATGTAATAATATTTCCCCGCCGGTATTAAAATTCTATAAACCTGAACATTCATTTGCATTTACCCAGCTTTGCCAAGACAGGTCACGATCACTTCCGCACTTATATCTTATTGGAACCGAAGCCGGGCACACAGATCAATAAAACATAAGTACCGTAAAGTAGAAGTAAATGTGAATGGTGAGTTCTGGCGGAAGTATTAATGGACGAGAATTATTATATAATATAAATCACAAAACCTAGTTAAACTATGTAAAAATATAATGTTACCAAATATGAAATATACAATTAAAGATAATACAGAAAATTACAAACAAACGAGTAACTATTATTAACGTTATCTGATTATTTTAATCTTTCCCTTTTAATTCTGTTTGAGTACGTGTAACGGAATGGTTGCTTCTAAAATATATGAACGAATCAATGTTTTAACTACTCACAGTTAATCTTCGACCGGTCAATTGATATCACTCGGACCCCGGGGTAGAATCAGTGCTCTCAAACGGGTCGGGTTGTCGGGTCAGGCTACTCGGGTCGGGTCGGGTCAGTCGGGTCAGCTCGCGTCGGGTTGTCGGGTCGGGTCAATCGGGTCAGCTCGGGTCGGGTTATTCGGATCAGCTCATGTCGGGTTATCGGGTCGGGTCAGTCGGGTCAGCTCGTGTCGGGTTGTCGGTTCGGGTCAGTCGGATCAGTTCACTTTGGTCAACTGAGTTTAGGTTGAGTTTAAACTCGGCTGGAGTCGAAAGGTGCTGTTTTTCACTAGCTGCCTAATTAAAAATAACAATTTTCAATTGATTTTATAGCAACCATAAATCTATTTTGAACACTTGCAGCTAGTGTTTTTATGGTAAATGCTTATTTTTGTACTTGTGTATACTTTAATTTTTAAATGTGGAAGATTGATTTTACCAATCGACTGTAATATTAATATCTACGCCAATATGGAGTCTGGATTTAAAACAAAACTAGAACTTGTTTAAGCAAGGCCAAAAGAAAGATTGGATATGGACGACCAAGCCCAAGCAGGGCTGCGGTGGGTCAGTGGTAGAGAATTCATCTCTGGTGTATGGTGTCCATGGTTCGATCCCAGCTTGTGCTAAGTAGACTTTGTGGTGGAGAAACACCGTGTAGTGGGTTTTCTCGGGGTTCTGTTTCCTCCCACTTTCTTCATTCCACCATTTCATTCATTTCTCATGGTCACCGTATCCCTTAGCCTCGGTCCAGAAGCGAGGGACCTGAAACTGAATATTTCATTTTATTTCACCAAGCCCAAGGACATCGATACAAGAACAAGATAAAGATTGGATATGCAAGACGAATTACATAGTAATCTTGCTCTTGGCCTTGTTTTGGTGATCACCAAGTAGCGATGAGCGTATTTTCTTGCTTTCCGTATAGTATGAAAGACCATAAACAAAATCACACTTGGTCTTCATTTGTACCGATGAGGCGAGCATTCTTGGCTCTTGTATATCATGAAAGATCACCAAGACTACGAAATGCAGGACCAAGACTTGACTGCAAGGCAAAGAATAAGACGCAGTATTGATGACCAAGACCCAGGGAGCGAATTGTTTGAATTTGGTTTGTTGGGCTGAAAGTGATGAAATAAAATTAGTACTTTATAATTAAATATCACACTGTATTTTTAAATTTTAAATTACAAAATTCATATTATGTATCTTCTTACGTGCATCTATATATACTGCAAAATACGTTTTAATTACCGAGAATGAAAAATCAAAGTGGCACGGGTCCCGGATTCATAAGAACCTATTTTGGAATAGAAGTTGAAGGGTTGGAAAAAATCACAGGTGTTCTCCTGTTTCCTCAACCCTTATCATTGTAGTTAAACGATTTCCTTTTGTCTCCACCAAGAGACTTTTGCTACTGCCTTCCGAGAAGACCCCCTGCCGTCCAAGCAGGTGAGAACACTGACCTTGAAGAAAAATTTCGTCACATAGAACTAAAGTAATAAAAAAAATAAATTTCTCCCACGTCGGACATTGGTATCAGTTATAAAAAGAAATAACCAAACCTCAAAAGTGCCAAATATTCATTAAGATGCATATACAAATCCCCCGCTTCATCTAGCTAGTGAGACTTCGGTACACGTGGTCCGGGTTTAATTCCCGATGGGAGTGCATTTTGGCGTTCACCCAGTGTCGTGACCATAGTGCTCTCAAACGGATCGCGTTGACCCGACCCGACTCAGATCGAGTCAGCTTGGGTCGGTTTACGGGTCGGGTTGTCGGGTCAGGTCAACCGGGTTAGCTCGGGTCAGGTCAATCAGGTCGGATCACGGTTCGGGTCAGTTGGGTCGGATCAGGTCGCATCAGGTTGAAGACCGACCCGACCCGACCCGCTGAGAGCACTAGGTAGAATCCATTAGATGACAGGTTCACAGGAAGTTTTAAGCTGAGGCCAGGATGAGCTTGTAGCGGCGTATGTTATCTTCGGGATCCCAATTCAGCTTCCCGCTAGTAGAAGTAAGTGATCGTCTTAACTGATGCTCTTAGTTCCTTGTTACTCGCTGGTTCGAACTCAAACGTTCGTTACGGAAACACTAATACTATAGACACACTTGAAAATATTAACATGTACTATATGTGACTCACAAAATCGAACTTTTACTTTAGGTCAACCCTTCCAAAGGGAGCGCTTCTTTCTTAGTCTTAGAAATTAACGGACCCTACTCGCCTTGAAGTGCCAAACGTACACTGAAGCTCCTTTCAGTTGGCTATTGCGTATGAGTGCTTGGAGCTGGAGTTCTCCCTTTATGACGTATAGTACTGAGTTCGAGCTCTTTGGCTTAAAAGAAGCGGATGCTTCGAATTAACCAACCAGAGATGAACGATGACAATATGTAGGTGTGATTGCAAGTGTCCCGTTTCCTGGACTCAAAAAAGCGTTCACAAAGGGAGTCGTTGTTTCCACATCGTATGTCCATATATAGCCATGAAATCGGACTGAGACTCACCAACACAGACAAAAAGACATACCAAAGTGATGAGAGAAGAGTTTCTAGAATGTGTGGAAATATATGAGGCTTGGTTAATAAAGTTCGAAATTAAGTCTATTTTTCCCAATGCCCTTTTTAAATCCAAAAATGAGCTTTAGGTCGGTGATAGCTACATATACGACTGTTTTAGACTCTTACTTAACAGAGCAGTTTTAGCGTAGTGGCATGAGCATTCGTTTCGTAATTCAGGGGTCCCGGATCCGATTCTCGCTCCCGTAAGTTGTTTTTATTAACTACAATATCCATACTTCTGATGTGAAATAAAATGAAAAAATACTCAATTTATTTCGGTCTTACAAGTTAGAGTAGGGACGGTTTTCTTCACACGGGAAATACTAGCAAAATGACGTTACATGTCTGTCTACAACCTTGATTCGTACTGTGTGTGAAAACGTAACGTGTTTAGCAAACAATTCATGAACATGACCCCTAAGGGTCATGCTTAGGACTTAGTAAGAGACATAAATTTGTCTGAAACGATGTTGTTTCCGAGCAATTATTCCGAATGTCTTCCACTATTACTCCTACTGCTAGAAATAATAATATTTTCGTTCGCCATTTCCAACACGTTCCATATACTCGTTAAACCAAAATTCGTAAATAGGAATTATTCTTTTTTATATTTTTATGTATATTTTGTTAAAATTTCAATGTAAAACATACATAATCCAAAGTCTTTAATCCAAAGAAAACATGTTACTATGTATCGTGATAAAGACAAATGCTACTTAGTTACTGTTTAGGCATCCGTAGTTTCGATTTTAATATTGTCCAGTAGCTTACACCTTCTTTCTCCCCTCAAGTTTCCTTTCAGACACTATTCCCTCGAAAGAATCTCTTATACTTTCTTTTTCTTTTCCTATGAACTTCAGTATGCTTATTTACATCGCAATAGGACGTAATATTGAGGTCTTAAACTTTCGGTAATAATAATAATAATAATAATAATAATAATAATAATAATAATAATAATAATAATAATAATAATAATAATAATAATAATAATAATGTTTTAAAATATTTAAAGTTGCCTTAAAATTAGACAAAACTTACAGATAAGTAGGGATTTAGGGAGGGTGTCTGGACCTTCAGGACACACCTCTGCAGCTACCAAAATTTTAAACGAAAGCATTCCATTGAAGTTTCATGTAGAAAGTATTCTACTGTACGCATTGAGGATAATAACTGTAATAAAAATAACTGAATATCCCTGAATTTTAAGGCATGTAATAAACTAACTTTTATGATATGCAGAAGTAATAATAAAAGCTTTGCTACAAAATTACCTACACAGACCACAATAAATTCAACGATTCAGTCTACAAAGCAATTGTTACTGAAAGAATGGACATACACTATTTGAGAATCGAGATAAAACGAGAAATATTTACGATGCTTTTCGTCTCTTCTGGATTTTCATCTCCAAAGCGAGACGATAATTTGAGTTAACCTTGCCCTGTCTTGAATGGAAAATGTTAACTCTCGTCTCAATTTTGTTTGTTTTGTTTCAGAAACGAGATGAGAAATTCCTCTTCTCGTGAGTAACACTAAACAAAACCGAAATATTCTTGAAATATTATATTTCTGGTTGTAATGTTATGTCCTGAGCGATAATAAGCTCCTAAATTTTAATCTTCTATGAGATAATAATAATAATTATTATTAGTTCATTATTATTGTTATTCCTGAAGATTTGATAGTTCAAGTATTGAAACATCTCAGTATTCAAATATCTGGAGATAATAAAACGTGTGTCTTCACCGATCAATCGCCACCAAAAATTCTAAAGTAAAAAGAAAACGTACTGGTCGTTCGTAGATACGATTCAATTCGACTGCCTTCGGATTATTAGTCGACCACTGAGCCACGATTACTGCGCAATTGATTCGTCTTTAGTTTGTTTACGAGTATAATGCACGCGCCATATTTGATTCAAAATAAAGGAGCTTTGTATCTTGTTTTCAAAAAATCTGTAATGTTCATAATTTAGTGAATACAGTGATATAATGGCCTCTGAATCCTCAATTATATATTGCTGTGCTTTGCCAATCAATCTATTAACAAGCAATTGTTTTGAGCGAACAGAAAATGCTTTTTATTAGGCGAGCCGGAAGAAGTAACGCTTTAGATGAGTTGTTGGCGTTGTAGTTTCGTAAACCGGAAATCCGTGTTCGATTCTCGCCTTCGCCGTTTACACTTTTTAAAATGTTTCAGTTACAAGGCTGAGCTCCAATTGGATGCTGCTAAATGAAATATAATCTGCAGTGAAGAAATTCAGTGATGATGTAATCCTGAAAATAAAGGAAGAAAAGTGAATGCAGAAAAAACGAGTTACAGAGTTAATTCTGTTAATGGTTCTATATTTGATATTAACCGTTAATTTCGTGTATTTTAAATTGTTGTTTATTGACACTGTATTCTCCTCTTTTCTCCTTGGGTCTCAATGTGTAAATTTGCAGAAATATTGAACAAATCACGAACCCTCAGTTATATTTGCAACCTAAGGGGAAATACGCTTAGTATGGATAAATTCTCCAACTCGTTTGTTATCGAATTTTTGCATTTTTAATATTTACAAATAAATTACTGCATAACTAGCATTTTAAAAATTCATTTAACGAATAATGAAATGAGTTCTTCTTTCGAAGTAGAATTACGTATTAATCAGTGGAGCCGGTACCTAGGAGCTCAGGCGTTCTTAGACCCCAACATTTTCATTAGAGGTTCGGTTCTTCCCCTGAACGATCAATCCATACTTTAATTTATTTACAGGTTGGATAACTGTTAATAGTTTTACAACTTAGCGCAAAGCTTTGTGTTTAGTTTAAAAAACTAAACTGATACACATACCGCATAATCTATCCGTATGTTATGTGATACACATATACGGATAGTGATCAGAAAAATGGAAACACCTGTAGTTGGCAACACGTGAGATGTATTGGTTGGCAGTGGTGTCGTGGCGCCCGCAGCGCCGGATCGTTGGTGGTGGTGTGTTAGGTCGGTCTCCATACTACGTCAGGCGCAGTGGAACAACAGTGTCCAGTGGCTGCAGCAGACGGAGGTAGTGTAAAATGGGAGACCTCTCAGATTTTCAAAGACGGCAAATTGTTGGTGCGCGGTTATGTGGAGTGAGTGTGACGGCAGTGGCTACTGTGTTAGGTGTGTCACGTGGGACAGTGTCGAAGGTGATGACGGCCTACACAACACACGGGAAAACCACATCGGGGAAGCGGAACAGTGGGCGGAAGAAAATCATGAGTGACAGGTCACGCCGGGTATTAAAGCGCATTGTCACGCAGAACCGTCGTGCCACTGTGGAGCAAGTGACGGAGGAACTCAATCAGCACCTCCCCCACCCTGTTTCGACAATCACAGTCCACCGCGAATTACACGACATGAACTTACGGGGTCGTGTTGCACGGCCCAAACCGCTCATCAGGGACCATAACGCTTTCGCACGCCGCGAATGGTGTAGCGACCATGCAACTTGGACCGTTGAGGAATGGAAACGTGTGATATGGTCGGATGAGTCATCCTTCACCCTATTCCCAACCACGGGCCGTGTTTATGTGTGGAGAACGCCCAAAGAAGCTTATGATCTGGAGTGTCTCCGCCCAACTGTGAAACATGGCGGCGGCTCGGTGATGCTGTTGGCCGCCATATCATGGTTTTCATTGGGTCCTGTGGTCACACTTAGCGGACGAATCATTGCCAACGATTATGTCGCAGTTTTAGGAGACCACTTGTATCCTATGGTCCGGATGTTGTTCCCGGACAATGACGCCATCTTCCAGGATGATAATGCACCCATTCACACAGCTGACGTTGTTGCAGCGTGTTTTGAGGAACATCGCAATGAAGTTCAACACCTCCCCTGGTCCGCCCAATCCCCAGATCTCAACATAATTGAACATCTGTGGAATTGGAAACACGACTCCGGCGACGATTTCCACCTTCATCCTCTCTCACAGAACTGGCCGATGCCCTGCACGAGTAATGGTGTAAAATTCCACTTGCTACCATTCACGACCTCTATGCCTCCATCCCACGTCGCATCAAGGCTGTTCTGAAGGCGAAAGGTGGCCCGACACCATATTAATCTGGTAAGTTGCAATTTCGTTCAAGTGTTTCCATTTTTTTGATCACCATCTGTATGTATAGTTATTTGAAGTAAGTTAACTTGTTTATATAATCCCTGATTTGAGTTAATTATAAGACCATTTAAGTCACATCGGCGCCCCTCGAGTGTATATATTCTTTCTGGTACTGTGCTGTGTACTGTGAGTACAAGTTTGCAAAGACTCCTTTTTGTCATTTCGTCAGCCAGCGTTTTGCCTGACTCCTGCACAAAAATACTCTTAACGATTTGTTCTTTTAACAGGTGCTGGCAAATTCATCCTGCTGTTCTAGCTACTGTACCAGGCGTAATTAATCTTGGAGCGGGCGTTAGTTGGGTTGCCTACCTCGCGGATTTTGTACGTCAAGAATTTCTGTGGCCTACTGTGCACTAGCTTGATAATAGGTAAGTGTTTATTTAAAGTTTAACAGTTTAAAACCTATCATTTATAAAATGTGTTAAGCATATCTTATTCTTTTCTTTTTTCTTACCGTTACAGTAAGTATTAAGAGGGAAAGGTGGTAAATTTTGTTCTTTGACAAGGGTTATTTTCCGAAAAGCCCCTCAATTGATTATAAAAAGGTTATTTTTCATTAGATTATAGACAGACTTAATCATCAGGATTATATACTTGCAGGCACCCAAGATTATATGTATATTAATCATCATCAGCTACTAATATCTATCGTTTGTGGAAAGGTAACTTTAGCCGCGCCCTGATGAGTTTTGCACACGACAGAATAAAGTCGCTTATAACTAATGCACTATTAGTCCTACACTAATATAAGTATACATTTTTTTGAAAGAGTATAAAATGGCGAAAAACTTTTAGAGGAAACATTTTTCTGAATTCCATCTTGTAAAGAATCTGTGCCTAAAAAATTGATGTCATGCATAACTAATACTGAGTAAATGTGGAAATAACAAGAAAACCATTAGACCTATATTTATCTGAAAAATACACTAGAATTAAATTGTAGAAGACAATTAGAGAAACAAAATGAAAAAAGTTTGGATGTTCTAGCTTCAGTGGTTACGGAGTTACAGTGAATAATAGAAACGGCTAAAATTTTGGCTTTCTTCCCCTTCCTCAATCCCTCCCGTGAGGTGTTTTTTCTGGCATCCGGCATTTTTGTGATCAGTGGTGGGTATATACTAGTATTCGAAAAATATCGGATGCCAAATTGTTACATGATTTGCCCTTAAAATCGCAAAGGAGAGCTCTTTTGTCAACTTGTTGCCTAGACTAGGTCTTTAATTATTGGATTATCTGGTATTGTTCTTTGGGATCAAGTTCCTTGATATTAGAAAATTATTGCAAGACCTGAGGTCTGGCCTTTTTAGAGGCAAATCGAAAGGCGATTGAAGTTGTTACGATCCTTACCCTATTCATCTATCACGAAAATACCTTATATCAAAAATAATCCCTTACAGTGGTGATATAGTAGGATCTCGCACCATCTTGTTGAAAGTACAGTCATTCAGATCTATATTCAATCACTCGAGCAGTAGAACAAAGCACTCCATTAACATGATCAAGTACGAGTGCTTTTTCATAGGGTTGTAGAAGAAATATGGCTTACTCGATGTCGCAGAACAGATCCAGTTCTTAGTAACGTTGAGATTTTTCTTTGCTTTCCTAGCCCGTTTGCTCCGAAAAATTACACATCCAAAATAGAGAAATAGCTTTCCCTTAGAGAAAACACATCAAACAACTGTTAATACACCAAGCATCTTTTGCCCATGTCAGGGGGCTCCACCGGATTCGGAGTCTCAAAATACTTCGTAGCTTGATATACTTTTCTAAATTTTATTAATAAAACTACTTGTTTAGCTGAAGAAATGATTCATATAGCCCAAAAATTTGATCTTCATCTGTACTCTTTTTTGTTTCTTTTAAAAAGCAATCTAGTTTCATATCTTCTTTTCTGAGAATACAGGTAGCTGTATTTAAACATTACAGTACTTATAGTCTCTTCGGGTGTAGAATAACACTGATTTCATACTATATAGACGTAGTATTGGGTCCCCAAACTTTGGACCCTACCATAAAAATTTCTGGGTGTCCTTCTGATCTATATCACTATTATGTAGCTCGTTGACAAATGTTAACTTAAACAATTAGAATTAAATATCCTTTGTGATGTGTCTTAAAATTGCTGTTTTAAAATTCCTAACGCGGAAGACTGTTTTCGCAGTGACTTCATGGGTTATAATATAGCAAAAATGCCTCCACCTCTGCACACGTGTCTCTTCGCATGGAAAGTTCGTCCTGTTTTCTGTTTGTCCTTCATTGGCCCTGTGAGAAACAATTTGTTTCCAATGTAGTGTTGTGCTTCTCGGAGGAGCTGGTCTGCCGACTGGTGCAGTGAAGTCATGTTGCACATTACCTCATACTCTTTCCAGAATGCACACGTTCGCTCATGTGCCCATACACATGCAACCAGTTTCTCTCTTCTAAACTACGAGAGTTCATGCCAATCATCTGAAATAGAAGAAAGCATGCTTTACGAAAACATTGCTGCTGCAAAATGAACAGGATAACTTATGCACATACACTTCCAGTACTATAACAGAAGGTGACAAGACATTTGTACCAATTGTACACAAAATACTGGGTGGGCCCACGACAAACCGGCTCCGACGAATTATAAATCCTACAATGTTATTAGTGTTTAACGGGAGAAGTTTTGTCCAAAGATGACATATACTAACCAATAGATCTCAGTAAGCTGAACAGTAATGCTTCACTTTATAAAAATGTACCATAAAACACATCTAAAAGTATATCGAAATTTTACGTACTTCTTTTACCACCAAATCCCCGATACAACCAGGAACAAGCAATCCAAATTTTGGAATCATCAACGTCGTCCAACGATGTTGAAGTTCTTAAGTACGACTGACTTTCATTTAAAACTACCATCATTGTCACTAGTCTCAACCCCATACATTCAGTCAAATCAGGGGTTTGCACATCTGTTTCTATAGCAACATTACATTAAAACATATGGAAAAGTAAACATGTACAAGACCATGAATACATTTCGCCGCCTATTTTTAATAATCATCGAACATTTTGAGTGAATATTTATGAAAATATTTATCACATTTACCGAGAATATTTACAATACTAGAATAATATAAATTCACATAATTTATAAGAAGTTTCCTAAATATATGCATTTCGATGGGTAAGAAACTTGATCATTAGCATCACTACGGCCAAATAGAAGCTAGTCAAATAATGACATTACTAATTAATTTACGGAAACGAAGACTTGGAAAAATAAAATAAATATTATTAATATAAGAAATTGGCAATAAAATATGATAATATTGTATTTAAAAATTAACACTGTATGAAAAATTAAAAATTAGTTTCCTACCAAATGTGTTCATAGTTTAGAGACAAACTGTTAAAGGAAGAATTGCAAACGCGTCGTCTCTGATTAGTAAACGTGACGAGGCTGACAAAAAGATGATTTTATAAGCTTTAGTTGCAACAAAGGGTGGAGTAATATAATTAGCTATATTCTCTCCCGATATTGATATACTTGTCCATGCCTTGAGCAAGTAATCATCATTTACTCGCACACAACATAAACTTTATTAGAGGAATGAGAGCCAGGGAGCAAATTATACCTCTTCAATCCATAACTAGCAAGTTGGGAAAACTGAAAGCAGAAATTCTCATTGGCTTAATTCAATATCAGGATTGGATGTCACCAGTAGTGTATACTGTTTTGACAGCGTGGGCTACCATTGACCTTTATATTCTTCTTCTTCTTCTTCTTCTTCTTCTTATTCTTATTATTATTATTAATAATAATAATAATAATAATAATAATAATATACAAAATATACATAACAATGAACAACAAATGGTTGGTGTGTGTTTTGTTTGAACTTTGCTTTGAGACCATGAATCTGTTTCCACCTTAAATGAAATTCCATCATACATTTGTGCACTTAATTTCTCGTAGATTGCATTCATAAATTGCTAAATTTTTTAGCAATGCCACTTACCTCAAGAGTTACCTCTCTTACTGACGTTGGGTGTCATTCCGTACTAGTCTTCGCAAAAATCCTGATTATAGCAACGTAACGCAAAAATGCAGACAGCCATTATAATTGTTATGTCGATCACCGCTAAACAAATCGTAAAATTTGAGATGTCTTAGCGCAAACAGTTACGGAATGTGCCCGGTTATCCCAATATTTTTGTTCATCAATTTGCATCACAAAATATGTATGATTATTTTATTATTTGGTCTTAAATATATTATTGAATTGATTATAGCCTTACAAATCGTTCTATAATTTACTTTCTAACAAAAATAAAAAATGATAGTTTTCTTTATAGCATTTCATTTTCCTGTTAGATATTACTCACAATGTTCGCCAGAGTAATAGAAGTTAACACATTCTCCATTCTACAATACTGTCTGCGGGGCCCCATTTCGTAACGTTTGGCTCAAAATCAGCGGATTCAACTTAAGTAAAGTAACGCAACAAGTAATTATAAGTACAATAACAAGAATCGCAAAGTAAAACACAAATTTTGCATTACGTTGACACAAACCGCTACGAAATAATGCCCCGAACTTCTCAGATAGCCCTAAAATGGCTGCTATGTCATTGTTCTTAACTTTGATTTACTCGCTTCGCCTACGGAAACCGATCAACAAATAGGAAACCTGCTTGGTTCCCAGCCCGCATCTCGTTAGCACACTGTTACGGAAGAATCTACGTGAGCGAGAAAGCAGTTACATGTTTCTTTCTGCTGGCATAGATGGTGGTAACTCAGGTGTTGCCAAATCATCAGTGTCTAAGAGAACGAAAGGGTTTGCGTTCTAAGCGTTAAAGGCTACCTTAGTTCTTATTCACGTTTGCGAAAAAATAGAGAAACTATTACCATGAAACTAAGATAATAAACTGTAAACGTGTTATTTTAAATTAATTTATACATGTTATATTAACTTTTTTAAAATTAATGTTGCAGGGTTACCGCCGGTAGCCTCTGTTGCCAGTAAAATACGCCACTGGATGTCACTGGCTCATTTGCAAAAAGAAAAAAAATAATTTTCTGGAAGCCATTTATGTTAGCTGATGACAAGATATTACAATCTTTGGTCCACATCGGGAAAACAGAAGATTCATCTGTTTATATAATGATCGATATTAAGAGATTCATATTCAAAGTGTATGAACCAAATGCACCTATTAGTACTGGAGAACTGAGGTTATGGCTATTTACGCAAAACTAAGTTGTCGATGAATATCTTCCTCCGACTTACTAGATTGTAGCTGAGAATGGTTATTCTGAGGGGATATTTGCAGGCGATGGTATGGCATCAATGTGACATACGACATCCAATTTTACCAGATCCTGTAAATTATGACTGGCAGCGTAAAAACAGCTGTAATGTGTTGCAGTTCTCTAGCTTCTGAAGCGATACTTGAACTTGTAAAATGTAGCTGTGTCAAGACGAAATGTAACTTCAATCGTTGCAATTGTTCAACAAATAAATGCCCTGTACAGAAGTGTAGAGCTGTGCTGGAAATGAGGATTTCTGGGATAATAGTGGAATTATTGAATCCTTTGTGTTTCAAAGTGATGATAATGATGAGATGGAAAATCCTAGTGTAAGAAGGAGACAATTAATGATTATTTAAAAGAATTCTATGTATAATGTTCCTCCCTTTGTATAAACTGCCCATGAAGACATTCAAATAGGCTATTACAACACAAATGTTATTATCGAGTTTTTCCTATTTGTAAATTTCAATATCTCCTTTTGTTTATTTCAATTAAAAATCTTCGATCTTTGGTAGAGAAACGTATGATATCAATTTGAAATTATTCACTAAAAATAAATGAATAACATTTAATGACAAAAAGCTACAACAGATTCTCGAAGGAAGAAAGTGAGAAAAATAATTTTTCATATTTTACCTAAAACTATTGACAATACCTGAAAACTTGTAATAATCAAAATTAACTAGTATTAAATTACCTACCATCTAAAAAGTAGATGATTAAAATTACATGAGCAGAAAGGTAAAGGTATCGCAAATTTTATGTAAGAGCAAGCAGCGATTTCTAAACGACTGGCATTTTGAAAAGATGGTGTTGCGGAAGAGTAACCAAAGCATTCTAGCATCCTGAAACATATAGAAACACATTAGAGGTAGTTCCTTGCTTTGTCCATATGGGAGTAAAAATTTTACCCTATGGTTCCCGACTATAGTAGATATATTGTTATTCTTAGAATTAAATATATAAAACTATTCTTTATTCTTTATTCTATTCTATTATATTTTTTACAAAACTATTCTGCAATGTAAATAAATCCACTTGCAAATTTGTAATATTATATAAAACTCAGCAGATCTCCATCCACAGTAATGTAGCTGAAGTTTCTGCAGACAATGTACGAGAACTGATAAAAAGTACGATGATTAATTTCATTACGAACAAAGTAATAAGTTTACATAAAATATGAATCAATCTCCTTCAAAGTACCAATTGGACTTGCGATGCACTTATTTCAATGTCAATTCCACGATTGGAAGCACTTTTGGAAGGTTTCTTTTTTAGGGTCCTCTAACGCGCTGTATTCACCCCCCCCTCAATGTCGAAAATGGTGTCAAAACGTCTTTCTTTTATCACGATGTTTGGAAAGAGTTAGGAGTCGTGTGGTGCTACATCTGGAGAATAGAGCAGATATGGATAGGTAGGAATAATATTTGGCCAAACACTCACCAAAAGTCGAGAAACGAAATTCGCACTTACTCTTCTCACTTGCAAATCGGGATTAATATGTTTGCGTGAATCCGTACAAGATGTTTAATTCTTCGAAAAGCTCTCGAATAATCACTTGCTTGTTTGAACGAATCATTTGAGACACTTATTGCATGTTTTCTTCTGTTTTCGAATTTAAAGGACGTCCCAATTCTTGCTCTAGTTCAACCGACTCATTATCGCTTCTGAACTACTGACACCACTTTTTTGTAGTCTTCATTGTCATCACTTCATCACCATACACTGATTTTAACAAATCTTGAGTTCCTTTGACACTTTCTTGTAGCTTAAAACAAAACCTAATGTTGACGCGACGGACACTCTGAACAAGCCCTCACTCTTCTGCCTCGAGAAGAAATTTGAAATGCCACAACTCGTTTAAACTCGAAACCGATTGTCCCAAAGACTCAGGATATGAGGCTTGCTAGATGAAATGGATAAAATGTCGATAGGTTACGCTGTACAACTATATTCACCATACTTTTTGATTACACTTCGTATTTAATACCTTGGAAAACCAACAATAACTCACTATTTTTGTAACTCTTTCAAATAATAACTCCATTACACGCTACATATTGCTCCATCTGGCGCCAAGTAGTGCATATAAAGCTTCCTATAATCTGCTGCTGCCTATAGGAAAATAATCGAAACTTTCCTTCTTTGTCATCCTAGTGACAGAACTCATAAAAATTATCACGAGAATATCAAATTTTACCATTCGAGGCAGACTGTTGCTAATTCAAAACTGAGTAATTCGAAATCTTGGATAATTCAAACAGAAGTTAATTACCATTAATAACTGTATTGAATCCAAATGTAAAAATAATGGGTAAATCAAACTTTTAAACCTCCTGTATAGACAATTCGAAGTAATATCATACAGAATGTTTAGCGTTGGATAGGTTGCAAACAGAAAGCTCGTTTCCAGTTATCCAGACGCAGTCGTAGGAAGAATAACAAAAAATATAATCCATCTGATAGGAACAGAAGAGAGGCAATGAATCAAGGAAACAGCGTGTACCAACCTCAGTTAAAGTTTCCAAAAATGGTTGAAAACTTAAGAAAATCTACTGACCACCAATTAAATGTTACTAAAAACCAGTGAGGTAACGCTAGAAGTTCTGATAGGTACACGCTAGACTATTTAAAAATATATTGTAGATACATATTAAAAGATTATAAGATTTTATTAGGTGATTGTGATAATTATAATTTAAAAGTCGAATTTAAGTTCAGAAATTACAACGATGTTAAATTGTGACATGTATGGCACGTGTTATTGTTTGTTATTGTCTGTCTGTTTGTGTAAGCAGTTGCACATGGTTATGTTTATGTTTGGATACTCGTGAAATCCTGGCGAGACGCTAACTCGCAGTATTGTGTAAATAGAAATTAAGAAAATGAATGTAAGCTTGAAATGTGTAAAGAAACCATTTGTAAACATTGACATAATTCGGATATGGCATAATCAGGGTTGGCAAGGTAATTTACTTGTTACGTATTTTACTTAAATTACGCGTAATTTACTAGTAATATACGTCATGTAGAAAACCAGTTTTTTACGCAGACGTAGAAAACTATATTTCTTTCATTTTGAATAGTCGGTTATATTGTAAGCTTAGTTTTCTTATTTAAGCATTAAAACATTATCTTCTAAACATTATATTTAAAAGTAATGATTTCATGCCAAATCATAGTAATAAAAGATAATTTTGGATAACCCCTCGCCGACCCACTACTAGTTTCCACCTATTAGCACACACACAAGCACAACCACTCAACATATAAGCACACACATTAAAAATACGTGTTGGTTCGGATATGTTTGAAAGTATCAAGTAACCTTTTGATTGTAACAATTTATTGTTATAACTTTGCAGCTTTTAATATAAAACTCGAAACATTTCAGTATACTTTGAAACTTCTATTAGAAAAGAAAAAGAGATTGACTATTAGGCTCATTTCACCTTCATATTACACACTAACACACACACACACACACACACACACCCCTGTTTGTCTACCCTACAAAAGGTGTCTGCAAGCTGGGCCATAGGAAAACCGAGTATGCACTCATATCTGCTTTACCAATGGAGCTATTTTCCTGATACGCTCTCAAAAGTTGCGCCAGCGATAAAGCTACATTTCCAGAGGCACCAGAATGCAGTATCTCGAACCTGACTGGGTACGTACAAGTGAGCACCCAAACCAACTGGGCATTTGCAAAACGAGTAAATGTAACAAACGAAGACACTAACAAACAAACAAAGATATTGTGTGTAAAATGTGTAAAATGCGAGTTCAGTGAGTAAATGTGAGTAATGCAATTAGAGCAATTCCTTTAAACACTAGTTAATTTTGTAGCAAATGAATCACATGGATATATGCTGTTGACTTTTTTGGGCCCTCCAATTTCTTTCCACATTTTCCTTTCCACCAATTATTTCATAATCATTCACTCTCATTAATCACACGTCTATTATAAGCTATAGAGGATAACCAAGGGGTATAAAACTAGAAATTTCATTTGATTTCAAATGGAATACTGCATTGATTCAATCCCCGAAAAAGTTAGTTTGTGGTGGACAACATCGTTTCCATGGGTTTTCTCGAAACTCTCACATTTCCTTCCACATTCTCATTCTACTAATTATTCCATCATCATTCCCTTGCCTTAATCATCGCCTCCCTTAACCTAACAAGGATATTTGTGGGACGTTAAACTGTAAGATTTAATTTCATTTTGAAATGGAATGGCGAGACTAAAGTAGGGTTATATCTGTTTGTTTTTCGATGAAGGTTAGGGTTTCTTTTCAGCACCGAGGCTGTAAGAGAGACTTATAAGTTAAGGTGGAATCCGAACCACTATAATAGTTCAGATTTTATTAATGCTTCCGTGAGACCATGTGACCAAAGAGGCACGTGCTAGCTATAAGGCCAGCGGGAGAACAATATTATATGCCTAAAGAAACATGAGACAAGATACATTATTCATACCAGGTAGGAGACCCGGGTTCGATTCCCGGTGGGATCTCATGTGGTTCGGATTCCATGTTAATCAGTAGTTCCCGTCAGAGATGTTCACCCTCGCGAGGGTGGCCCTCTCGAGGGCATCCTCACCCTAAATTTCCCTCGCCCACAGTGACGCGAGGGCGAGGACAAGTTTTGGCCGCGAGGGCGAGGGTGCGCGAGGGCGAGGACAAGCTTCGATGGCGAGGGTGAGGGTGCGCGAAAACGAGGAAAAGCTTCGACGAAGAGGGTGAGGGTGCGCGAGGGTGAGGGCAAGCTTCGATGGCGAGGGTGAGGGTGCGCGAGGGCGAGGAAAAGCTTCGACGCAGAGGGCGAGAGTGCGCGAGGGCGAGGACAAGTTTCGGCAGCGAGGGTGAGGATGCGCGAGGGCGAGGAAAAGCTTCGACGAAGAGGGCGAGGGTGAACGAGGGTGAGGGCCAAGTGTTACTGCGGGAGCGAGGGTGCACGATGGCTAGAGACAACTTCCTTCAGGAGAACGAGGGCACGCGAGGGAGGAGGACAAGCTTCCTTAAAAGAAACTGTTTTGGAGTTTGCTGTTTGACCTCTTTTGGAGAGAGGCAAAATTTAAAATATTATCTGCCATGTCCCCTAGATGAAAAGTTAGTGTCATAGCAAGGTTATACATTAATCGTATTTTTTCTTTCAATTAATTGCAGTAGACAATTTCTCGTGTGTACATACACAATTATTAAAAATAATAATGCAAATAAGAATAATATTTGATTTTTCCCATGAAAGTTTCCAGGTAGAAATAGCGCTACATTAAGAAGTAAGTGTGCCTCATTGTGGCCCTCCCTGTGCTGGAGACGTTTTAGATAAGAAGTGTCCACTACACTGTCATGTTTAAAGAGTGTTGGTAGACAGACAGACAGTCACTCACGTCATTCAGCAGTAATTGACAAGAGCGCTGATATCTGAACAAACACAATCAATGAGAGAACCATCAGAATGCAGTAGATCAGATGGAAAAAGACTTGATGGAATGACTTTGGTTCATAGATGGCCATAGAAAACTAAAAACGAAAATATTTATTGCAATTAAACGATTAACACGATTGGTATTATTGGACGTGAGTACGTTGGCTCAGTGCTACAGCCAATCTCTGGTTTCAGGGGTCACTCGTTCGATCCCAGGCCAAGTGAGTTCGTGGAGGACGATAGCGTATACTTGGGTTTTCTTGGGATTTTCCCGTTTCCTCCAGTTTTCTCATTCCACCTATTCTTTCTTCATAATTCACTTGCAATTCCATAAGTCTCCTTTAGCCATCGATGGCATAACCGTTGGATGTTAAACTAAAGATTTATTTTTTTTTTATTTTTATTTATTTATTTATTTTTTTTTAAAGATTGGTATCTTTGAAAGCGTTTTTAATATAGTGTAAGAATATGCAGCGCACAGTCTTGAAAAGGGAGACTATTTAGGGCGTCCAGTAGGCTTCTTTCTGTGATCTGTTACCCTTCATTATCGACGTTTTCATTATTATTTTTTTTTTCGCTAAATAGGATATTAAAATAGAATGATTTGGTTCTATATCGCAAGTTTTAAAGCTCCCTGACAACTGATATTTAGTCAGCAAATCATAGGAAAACTTAGAAATAAAGAAACAAAACTACCTGAAGTATTCGGCTATGGTTCATCTAATCATGGGCGTCGTAACGAGGGGCTTGGGTGGTCGCGTTCCTCCCAGATTTTCGTCACACGTATGTAAGCAAATTAAGAAAATAAAAGCATATATTCAGGGGTGTAGTCGAGAGTATACGAAGGTGTATTGCTCAATCTTAGTCATTTGCGCATATTTTCTGCTTCAAGGCGTGTAGTACTATATTCAAAACTAGCATATATAACCTGTGAAATTTTTAAGACTAGCGTATACTCTGTGAAAATTTTAAGACTATGGTGTACGCCGTGTGAAATTTTAGGACTTGAGTAGGAAGTTTTTGATAGTCTATTATTGCAACACAGCCCCTGCCCGCTGCAGCCCCTAGTTATTCGCCTCTACTTTCTAAACATTTTCTATATATTTTACATCCCTGGAGTTGGTGGCCCCGCATCGTGGTGGTTGTGGGGACATTATCTAAGCCTTTGGTCAAGTGACCTTACATTTGGACCTGTCAAGTGACCTTACATTTACATAGATTACTATTGAGATAAGTGGGTAAAACTGCATTCAGGTTTACACCTATAATTTCATGATTCTTAGTGTTCATCCTCCCGAAGGGGAACTTTCGAAGATGTCCTCAATTCTAACTATAGAGAAACGTTCTCACACAACAGAATAAACATAATTTCAAACCGTTCATGATCTATATTTAGAAAAAAATAGCACTCTACTAACGTAATTTGCTGTTTTGGAAAATATAAGTTTTACTTATGAATATCTGGGAATCAGTCTATCTGTCTGTATTCTGACGTATTAGAGTTAATGTCCCTTTATAATTCATCACCGATGCCGATGCAAAATAGTACGTGAATCTATAGTTTATGGTAGGATCCGAACCACCATAATGCGTTCAAACTTCACTCAAGGGAATCGAACCTGAGACTTGCTGCAAAGCAGACATGCTTGCTAGACACTATACTAACTTCCTTTGTATATTTCAATATCATTAACTTTCAGTAATCACCGGTAATCGACCTATAACCAGAGTCGAAGTCTAAGAGGGAGTTATTGAAAATGTTTAATTATCCTAATTTTTATGTAAATATTTCACTTTAGAATATTAGCGTTTAAATACTCCTCTCCCCCATACAACTATTACACACGCTAATACTATGTAACAAGCAGTAACGACTACATATTATCAGGTGCAACATTTAATCAATCAACATATAACATATAAAGCTTATAAAATTTTAATTAGTCAGCTGGATTACATCTTATGAAAAAAGTTGAATAATTTCCACCTTATATGTTAGTTGTTTGACGTAACGTAAGCATGAAGGTAAGCTTAGATCTTTGTTCGAAATTCACATTGAAATGATATTCGCAAAGAATCTTCACTGGGCTGATTCTCTTTCGTTCCAGGTTGGCTACAAGACTGCGATAATCGTAGGACGTAAAAATGAAGAAACCAAAAAGAAACCAACTTAGCGAAGACCGCAATTTAAGTCAAACTTGAAACTTCTTTTCAAAAAGCAATACATTATCGTAGATGGCTATCTGGCGCTAGCCGAAATAAAGGTGCTCTATAAGACAGAGCAAAGCTATCAATCGTAAATTTCAAAATTAAGCTCGCGGTCTACACTCTAACTCTTCTCTCGCTCCATGTCGACTGTCCCTTCCAATAGTCTCTCAATCGTTTTTGTCTGGCGTTCCTTCCGGTTTCATATACTCGGTTATTCACTCTGATTTGCGTCTCGATGAGAAAAGTGCATGCTCGTAGATTAACCAAGGTGAGGTGATGATAGGAATGCGGACGGGGAAGCAATCTGTTATTTTATTAATTGAAAAATTACAACGTAAGAAATGAATGACAGACAGCAAAGGCAAATGAACTTAGAAAAAAAAGTCGATAGGTGATTTAATTTGAAACGAATGATGATTCTTTTGACTGAAATGCTCTTTTAAAATAAAATGTCCCTTTGTTCAAAATAAGAAACTTTTCCATATGTCCAAATACACATGTCTTCACAATTTTATTCCCCAGTCAGAATTTTTAAACTATCCTATCTCTTCAAGTCAATAATTGTCTGTTTTGCGTTATTACTTTTCAACCACAGAGCAAAATAATTCAGTCACTCTACTCCTGTTTTAATGATGTATGGCAGCGTGTAACAAATTGTTGCGAGGTCCTGGGCAAGAAAAGTTTGTGATCGCCCTTTCAGTTTTTAATTGCTAATTATAATAAAATTTCTGGAAATCAATTAATCTACACATTTAATTATTTGTGCTAAAGAAAATAAAGTTTGTTCTCTTACTTTCCCGTTCCACCATTTCTTTCATCATCATTCACTTTCAATTTCATCCATCTCCTTTAGCAGTTACATAACTCTGGGGCGCTAAACTAAATATTTCATCTTTTCTTTCATTACTACAATCTTAAAGTTTGCACGTATTAAAGTTTGCACGACATTATTAATTGTTAAATTGGTGGATATATAAAAGTCAGTGCTAAATCATTTTAGGCTCGATAATCTTTCCAAGGCCCCTGGAGATGCAAAGCTCTGAGCGTGCCATTTAGGGAGGAACGGTGGCTCAGTGATAGAGAAATTACCTTTGTTCGAAGGGTCGCATGTTCGATTCCCGTCCAAGTAAGTTCGTGGTGGAGGACATCGTGTTCGTGGGTTTTCTGGGGATTCTCCAGTCTCCTACCACATTTTCATTCAACTATTTCTTTCATCATTCACTTCTGTCTCCTTTAGCATTTAGCTTGCATAATAGTGGGATCTTAAACTAAAGATTTCATTTTTTATTTGCCTTTACGTATTTGTAGTGTAAGGAATCCTTGAGACAACGTTTGAAAGTATCATTTCATAATTGTGGGAATTACTGAAAATAAACTTTCCAGCAATGATAGCTGCCAAAAATGAACCAAAACCAAAGTGATAAAGTGCACAAATTAGCCCCTAGGGTAGTTTCTTGAGACAAAGTTTCATATTTATGGCAATTATTGAAAATAATTAAAAATGTTAACATTGTTAAGGTAGGACAAATGTATCTCTATTAGTGGTGAATATTAACAATATTTGAGCATCGAAATTAACCTTACAAGCACATTGACACATTTCAGTTTATATTTTAAAATACCAATTAACTTAGATTCACATTCAAATCAATGAAGTCATTCATGTTATAGGTTAGAGTGGGTATATATTTCCGAGTGATAATTCAACAATAGTGTTCTGAAGTATTTTATTTGTTTGTTGACGGAGTTTCAAAATTAAGCTCTTTAGATCTTTCCCTTTGAATTTGTTCAAATTCCTCAGTTACGCTACATACATCAGGGATGGCCAACGTGTTGACTGTCAAATTCTGACAGATATTCCGCGGCAGTCACTATGCCGCCACTCATCAAACCTTGATTTCACCCTCACCCTCATGAGAGCCGCCCTTGTGTGGCTGAATACTTATGCTTGCATCGTAGTTCAAGGAACATTTTGAAGTAAAGGCATTGGATACTGTTGATAAATGATGTAAACGTCACTATCGACCGAGATCTCTATTGTAACAGTTGTTCCATTTTAGGTGTTCCACAGTAAGTTATACGATGATATGTTTAGTTTCCTTTCTTTAGGACGTATGTTAAGCAAGGTCGGATCCAGGACGGACTTCTGGTGGGGGTGGTGGGTTGTAATACTGCTACTTAGAGCTACTTTTAAGAGCTCCAAACTCTGGGATGCGTTTTATTTGTATACATAAAATAAAGAAGTTTCCTCTTCTGGGGGGGAGCGATCGCCCCGATCACCACCCCCCCCGGATCTGCCACTGACGATAAGGAAATAATTCAACAAATAGGTTGAATAATTGATGCTCTGATCCTCACGAAGGAGGCCCTCTCGAGGCCTCCTCACCCTCAATTACCCTCGCCCTCAATGATATGAGAGCGAGGGTGCGCGAGGGCGAGGAAAAGTTTTGAGCACGAAGGCGGGTCGAGCGAGGATAATGGACAACTCCTATCCCGAGGGCGAGGGTGCGCGAGGGCGAGGACAAGCTTCGACGGCGAGGGCGAGGGTGCGCGAGGGCGAGGACAAGTTTCAACAGCGAGGGTGAGGGCGCGCGAGGGCGACGGACAATATCATTCGCAAGGGCGAGGGTGAACGAGGGCGAGGGCCAACTGCTACTGCGAGGGCGAGGGTGAGTGAGGTCGAAGTAAAATGAACATCTATGGTTCCCGTCTCATATAGCCTCGCTGCTGAAAAGGATGTTAAACTCAAAATCAACTTAACTGAAATATTCGTACCACCGAATTTAATATTTTTGTTATAACGTCGAAAATGAAGTACTAAACGGTAAGAATACTGCAAAAGAAGACGAAAAAGGCAGTAAGTTTAAAAGTGACAAAGGGTGGATTTTAAGAGGTTAAGACATTATCATGTTACTTCAATTAACATTTAGCAACAAAACACAAATATACTATTATACTATTGAACGTCGTAATCTTGTATCACTTAAAATGTTTGTTTCTCTGGAATATTATAATATATTTGTCTAATCGAATCAATTTATCTATTTTACTGTTTTAGCCGTACTAACTATGAAACAAACCATAGCTTATGCTAATATGCAATGTTGTCAATTTTAATGCGAATGGTTAGCAATAATCTGTGCCTTCACTTTTCTGATAACTTTTTTTTTATCCATTTGTCTCACATATTTACAGTACTCTTACAGAATTTTTTCTACTTCGATCTCTTCATGAAATTCATACATATGCTCTTAAAGGATTCAACTGTTAATTTAATGAAAGAATAGCGAGACCATTGGAAACCAAAATTAGTCACCAACAAAACTTGATCCGTGGCTTCTACATGTGCACAATTGTTCTCTCGGTTTTCTGTCTTACCGACATGCTTCAAAGACTCACTGCCCTACGAAATATTGCGCAGCTCAAATGCTACACAATGCTTAATATATGAGCATTATATAACTACCTATGAGATTTCGTAGTTGAATTTCCCATCTTCAGGGAATAAAACCTAATTGCAAGATTCTATTCAATAATAATAATAATAATAATAATAATAATAATAATAATAATAATAATAATAATAATAATAATAATAATAATAATAATGTGTAACTGTTATTGTTCGACTACTAACATTTGTGCTAGCCACTTGATAGACATATACTTTCAGTTGAGTTGATTTTGAGTTTAACATCCCTTTTAGCAGCGAGGCTATATGAGAAGGGAACTACTGATTAACGTGGAATCCGAAACACATGAGCTCCCGCCGGGAATTGAACCCGGGTCTCCCACTCCAAAGGCGCGCACGATAACCGCTTAGCAACGAAGAAGCATATTTGCTTTCGGCGCAGTTTTCATTTCTCTATTGCAAAAAAAAAAAATCGATATATTATTGTCGCACTATACTTGTATATACATAAATGTACTACCTCAGTCTCTTGAATCATTACAAGATAAAGTTAATGTCAATTTAGCAGTACCTATACAAAATCCTATTTTTCAATATAATCCTCTCTGCTATTACATACTCCAATATCACCACCACAACTAGAGAAAGATCATAAGTCTAACCTCGACGTCGTAGAATCTCCACAGCAGGAGAAAACTTGTTTAAAACGATTTTTCTTCCCTGGCCAATAAAATAGTAGAGCCGTATTTAATAGTTGCACAAACCAGTTTGCATAACCAAAACAGAAATGGGAATTAAGGGAATAATCGATGAAGCAAAAAAAAAAAAAAAAAAAAAAAAAAAAAAAAAAAAAAAAAAAAACTATTAGAACGGGGAGAAGTATACAGGAATCAGGGGTCACCACAAAACCTCCAACAAAATCCACAACAGAAGATGAAATACTGGACTTCGCAAGATGCAGAAAGCGTAGGCACTGTGCTTTTACCCATAGGCGCCGACACGAAGAAAACATTGGGGGGGGGGCTCAACTACTCTAAATAGAAACAATGATTTAGGGTTAGTTGGTTGAAAAGCAACTGGTTTTAATCAGAGTGGATTTAGACACCTTGTAGCCAGGGACGTAGCAGGAATTTATTTCGGGAGGGGTCCAAAGCTTTTCGGGGGGTCCAAACACAATTTCAGGCTAAATTATATTAAAAATTGTAAAATTGCCCCTAAAATTAGACTAAATTTACAAAAAAGTCCGGATTTCGGGGGCGGGATCCGGACCCCCAGGGCCACCCCTGCTTACGTCCCTGCTTGTAGCCTAAGTTCTCCCTCCCCCCGCTTCGTTTGGTTAACAGTTTTCATTCACTTTCTCACTATTTACGTTCCCCGTTTCTGTGCGTCAATAATGGACTACTGACAACTCGTCACAATGCAGTTGCAGTCCTCTCAACTGGTCTAGTGGCTAGCGCGCGTCCATTTGGTGCACATAGTCCCGGGTTCGATTCCCGGTGGGAGAGCGTTGAACTACAGTGGGTCGGATTTCAGCTTAAATTGTAGATCCATGTCTCATATAGCCTTGTTGCTGAAAAGATACGATGAATAATAATCAAATCAACTCAACAATACAGTTGCAACAATTCAGAAACGATAATGGCTAAGAATTCACTATAACCAATAAACTGTTTAACCTTTTATCTCATAATAAGTTCAGTTAAACCTCTTAATAACGGACATCAATGGGACATGACTATTTGTTCATATATGAAAGGCGACTGTAAAAGGGAGTGTTCTCTACCGTAACAATGCATATATTTGTTCCACTTTTCCACGCATTTATTCCGGTGATAGCAAAAAGACAGATTGATGATTCTACATCTTTCTTCGTATCGTTTCTCCAAGACTTCCTTGACATATACAAGCTATCGAGCAAAGGTTACACGTAAACAACATGACTGGTAATGTCCAGTCCAGTTATCCTGTAACTTTTAGGAAAATACGCCAGTGGTGGAACTTGTGGCATGTCAAGATTAATCTTTTGCAATAATGAAAGCAAACTCAATAGAAGAAAATAAAAATTGTTCAATAAAATAGGAGATTGACAATTCTTTGAAGTATAGATAAAAATTTTCAAAATTGATGTTTTTGATATTAATCCTAATTTAGACCAGTCGCAGAAACATGCCATTCACGAGTTATTATACAAATACAAAAATGTTTTTATACACTCCGGACGGCATTGGACATTATAGGGCTACAGTCATAAAATAAGAATCCCTAAATCGGCAGTGTTCCAGAACAAATCTCCCTGTTCCAATGCATGTTCGAGATCAGGAAAACAAACAAATTCAAGACCTTATTAATGCTAGAATTATATAACCCACAGACGATAATAGCTTCGCCTCGCCACAAATTATTGTCAAGAAACCAAATACGAACGCATTTAGAATTGTTTTGAATTTACATCAGTGTGAAACTTACATTAAATACCTGTGGGTGCCATTCCAGTCAATTGAGTATGTGTTAAACACTTTAAAAGGCAAAAAATACATAACCACCTAATAAATTAGCACACAAGCTCTCTTAATTGCAACTAGGATGATTGTACATTGATTAACGAATAAGATCTTTTGCCGATGACATCGTGCTGAGAGGCTACACTTTTCAATAATACCTAAGGGAATTTTATTTTAAAAATTAAGAAATTTTTGTGCTTCACCTAAGACAAATTTATTTTACTCAGAGTGAATGTTCTCGTATATTTAGTATCAGGTAATTCTTTTAAAACCTCTGCAAGAAAGCTAAAAATATAGAGTTCAAGATTCCACCAAAAGAGAATTTTGCAGTTTTACGGGCTTATGTTCCTACTTACTGGCACATATCAAGGATTTTGCCATGAAGATAGAACGTTTTTAACAGATGTTTCCAAAGCAATGTTTGTGTTTTTCAAATAATCTTGTGAATTCTGTTCCTGATGTGGGGGATGTAGGGTTCAGTATCTAGGTGTAAGCAACTACCATAAAGCATGCTTCATTCAGGAGCACGTGTTTTCTATTCAAAACATAATCACCAACAGACGGTGGAAGAAGGATACCATAAAGACGCGCAGTTGGTTCCGAAGGAAATTGAAGATGGTCAACCCTCTCTTCACCAACTTCCTCTTCAGAAGACAGTCATAAAAGAGGACCTCAAGTGGACAGAAGAATAAGTCCCAGTGGTGATCCAGTGACCTTCCTAAACTATTTCTGAGATCGTTTTGTGTTACGGAGGTTTTGTAAACTCCGTATTTCTATAACTACCTGCCGCGGAGGTTGCAAAAGGCAAAGAGATACAACTATACTGTCTCCTGAAACTACGATGAGTAAGAAAGATATCCTTTCAATCACCAACCTAGACCGCTGTGGGATAGAAGATTTTACCTTTTAATCTTAAGTTACTTATCACCATCGACTTTGGTAGAGGCAAAAGCATTACAGCTAAGCCGCATGGTGTTGCTATTGTCGTTGCAACCACAACACCGATCTGAGAATAAGCTAGCAATTATTTATTTCTAACTAATTTACGGCTCTTAACTTGTTTCAGAGGCATATTGAAACGTGTGTCGCATGGATATTGTTCTCAATAGATTAGCGTGCACCGGAATATATATTCACTGAACCCTCTGACATTTACAGACCCGGCTATCTGTCCGCAAATTTGATTCGTGTTCCAAGATGATATACTAGGCCTACCTTTGAAGACCCACAATGCGCAACTTCGGTTGGGGTTGAGGAAAAGGGGGATACTTCCTGTTTGTCGTCAGCAGTGATTCATTTTTTGTTTGAAGTTTCTACGTGCACTTCGAACAGAAAAATGCCTTTACCGGGTGGTCTCTCTCTCTCTCTCGCTCTCTCTCTCTCTCTCTCTCTCTCTATATATATATATATATATATATATATATATATATACCGTAAAACTAAAATGATAAAAGTCATTCCAGCTCCGAACTATATCCACGTTGAAAATTAGAATGAGATCGATTCAGTGGTTCCAAAGTTATGAAGTTTTACCAGCATATATTTACCCGCTTCGTTGGGTAAAATGAAAATTTAAATGCACAATCCCGTCTCTCATGTGTTCAGTCACCACGAAATATGCTGTTTCGTTTTTAATGGCATCGAATTAAACGGCATCGGAAAGATCACTGATCATCTCGGCTACCCCGGAAATCATGAATTCGACACTAATATTAATCGTTTTCGATCATTTTATTATCTCTCCCTCTCCCAAGTTGCGGACTGAATTTGGTTTTAAACGGGATCTGAAGTGTCATTCTTCATCTCAGCGGCCCTAAAAACTACGGATCAAACACTTATATCGAAAAATTTTGACCATTTTTATATATCTCCCCCTCTTCTATGTTGGGCGGCAGGAAATCGGATGTGTCACAGGTCATCTCAGCGACCTCGGAAACTATGAATTCGACACTAATATGGCTTATTTTTTATCCTTTTGATTTATTTCTCTTCCCCTCTCTCAAGATGTGGGGTTGAATTTGGATTTTAACAGCATCAGAAGTGTCACTGTTCATCTCGGCGATCCCAAAAACTATAAATTCAAGACTAATATCGGTCATTTTCGACCATTATATCCCCCTCCGCCATGTTGCAGCCCATGTCATTGGAAGTGTCACCGTTCATCTCAGTGACCCCCAAAAATGTGGATTCAGCACTAATATCGGTCATTTTCGATCATTTTAAATCTCTTCCTCTTCCAAGTTGAAGGTTCGAATTTCAATTTAAACAGGATCAAAAGTATCATTGTTCATCTAAGCGACCCAGGAAACTTTACATTCGATACTGATAGTGGTCGTTTTCGATCATTTTTATATAAAACTTTCTCCCCCTCCTACAACTTGCGGGGATGATTTTGGATTTAAACTGGATGGAAATGTCACTGCTCATCTGAATGATCGCGAGAACTACAGAATAGACACAAATATTGTTCATTTTCGATCATTATCATATATAGCTCCCCTCCCCCTCAATAGTGCTGCGGCACACGCCATCAAAATTGTCACCGTAAATCTAAACTAATCCTAAAACTATGGATTCGACACTAATATTAGGCATTTCCAATCATTTTTAATGTTTATTCCCCTCCACTACGTTGTTTTTCTTTTCCTCCCCAACTATCAAGGTTGAACTTGGATTGAAAAAGCATCAGAAGTGTCACTGTTTCTCTCATCGACCCCGAAATTTATGGATTCAACACTAATATCGGTCATTTTGATCATTTTAAATTTCTCCCCCTCCCCCTCCCCTACGTTGCATCGTGAAACTCAATAGCCTAAAACAATCCCTGCCCGAAAACTCATGTATGTTGAAAATTTGATTGAGATCGGTCGGGTGGTTCAGGAGTGATGAAGTCACAAAGCAGTCTTTTTTATTTTAATTTTCATATAGACCCTACTTCTCCTCCCTCACCCTCCCCTATGCTGGCTCGTCAATGTGAAACGATAAAAAACACCCAACGGCCGACCTTCATACATGTTGAAAATTTGATCGAGATTGGTTGTGTGGTTCAAAAGTTATTAGTTTTATTAATTTTTATTCATGCGTCCCCTTCCCCTCCCGCTCCTCTAGAATATACCGTTGAAGTGCAATTACAAAAACGTTTCCACATCCGAACCTCGTGTAACTCGAAAATTTGATTGAGATCGGTCGGATAGTTCAAGATTTATTAAGTTACAAAAATAGTCACTTTCATTCTTATATAAAATGATTTTTATATATCTCCCCTTCCTTCTCGTCCCATACATTGCTCCGTCAAATTTAAATCATAGAAACGATTCCAGGCCTGAACCTCATCTATGTTGAAAATTTGGTCAAGATCGGTTGAGTTGTTCAAGAGTTATTAAGATTTATTTATTTTTATAGCCACTCCTCCTCCCCCAACCCTCAGTTCTACCATTAAACTGAATAGCCTAAAGCCAGCCCAGCCTCCAGCCTCAAACCTCATCCATGTTACAAATTTGATCCAGATCGGTCAGACGGTTCAGCAGATTTAGAGTCACAAACAGTTATCTTCAATTTTATCCATCTATCTATCTATCTATATAGATTTATTAGCATATATTACCCGTTTCGCTGCGTTGAAATAAATAATTTAAATGCACACTGATATTGCTCATTTTGGATCATTTTAATGTATGTCATCCCTCCTCATCCCCCAAGTGTCAGGGCTGAACATTGACTTAAACAGCATCAGAAGTGTCACTGTTCGTTTCGGCTACCGCAGGAACTATAGATTTATTAGTAGTATCTGTCATTTTTGACCATTTATATATATACATTTCCCCCAGCCCCATGTTGCGGGCCATGACATCGGAAGTGTTACCGTTCATCTCAGCGACCTCAAAAAATGTGGATTTAGCACTAACATCGGTTATTTTCGATGATTTTTATATATTCTCCCCCTCCCCCAAGTTGTGAGTTTGAATTTGGATTTAAACGGGATCGGAAGTACCAATGTTCATAGAAGGGATCCAGAAAACTATAAATTCGATACTGATAGTGGCCATTTTCTATCATATTTATATATCTCTTTCTTCCCCTCCCCCAAGTGGCGGGGCTAATTTTAGACCTAAACCGGATCGCAAATGTTACTAATCATCTGAATGATCTCGAAAACTATGAATTAGACACTAATAATATCGGTGATTTTCGATCATTATTTTATATAGCTCCCCTCCCCCTCCTCCATCCTGCGACATACGGCATCAGAATTGTCACTGTTAATCTCAGCTACTCCTAAAACTATGAATTCGACACTAATATTAGTCATTTTCGATCATTTTAAATGTTTATTCCTCTCCACTACGTTGTACCCTCCCCCTCCCCAACTATCAGGGCTGAATTTGGATTGAAACAGCATCAGAAGTTTCACTGTTTCTCTCATCGACCCCGAAAACTATGGATTCAACACTAATTTCGGTCATTTTGGATCATTTAGAAATTTCTCCCCCCCCCTTTCACACGTTCCATTGTGAAACTGAATAACCTAAAGCAATCCCTGCCCCAAAACTCATGTATGTTGAAAATTTGATTGAGATCGGTCGGGTGGTTGAAAAGTGATGAAGTCACTAATGCAGTTTTTATTGTATTATTTTTACATATATATCACCCCTCCCCTCCGCTACGTCGGCTCGTCAAAGTGAAACAATAAAAAAAAACTCTCAAGGCCCGACCCTCATATATGTTGAAAATTTGATCAAGATTGGTTGGGTGGTTCAAAAGTTATTAGGTTTTATTAGTTTTTATTTATACGTCCCCCTCCCCTTGGATCTAGCGCTAAAGTGAAATCGCAAATATGTTTTCAGATCCGGACCTCATGTATCTTGAAAATTTGATTGAGATCGATCGGATAGTTCAAGAGGTATTAAATTACAAAAATAGTCACTTTTAGTCTTATATGAATTGTTTTTTATATATCTCCTCCCTCCCCCTCCCCTAGGTTGCACCGTAAAAGTTAAATGATAAAAACATCCCATGCCCGAACCCTATCTATGTTGAAAGTTTGATCAAGGTCGGTTGAGTGGTTGAAGACTTATTAAGTTTTATTTATTTTTCTATATCTGTCCCCTCCCCCTCCCTCCCCCTCCCCTTCTTTGTACTGTAAAAGTGAAATGAAGAAACCATCCCCACCCAAACCTTATCTATGTTGAAAATTAGATCGAGATCGGTAGGGTGGTTCAAGAGTTAAGTTTTATTCATTTTCATATATTTCCCCTTCCCCCTGTCCCTCCCCTACAATCTACTGTCAAAATGAAATGATAAAAAACTTTTCAGGTTTTAATTTCATATATGTTGAAAATCTGATTGAGATCGATCGGGTTGTTCAAAAGTTATTAGTTCACAAACATGGTCACTTTTATTTTTATATTTATTGATTTCATAAATTTCCCCCTCCACCCCCTCCCCTACGTTCTCCGTCAAAATGAAATGATGAAAGTCATCCCAGTCCCAAACCTCATCTACATTGAAAATTTGATCCTGATCGGTCATTTGGTTCAAGAGTTATTAAGTTTTATTTATTTTTTATACGTCCCCCCTCCTCCCCCGTCCCTAAGTTCTACTGTCAAAGTAAACAGCTAAAAAGACTCCCAGGCCAGAACCGCATCTATGTTGCAAAGTTGATCGAAATTGGTCGGGCAGTTCAAGAGATTAAGTCACAAACATAGTCACTTTCAATTTTATAATATAGATTTTTTATATATATACACCTCTCCCTCCCCTCAGTTCAAACGAAAAAAAATTAGGCATAGGGTTATTTTTACGTAATATTCATATCCTAGTTCGTACTGTGAATAATTCCTCTGCTATAGCTGCTAATTTTCTTTAACACTTCAACAAATACTTCATTGGCAACAATGGTGAACGTTGCTGCAGGGAGTTTGAATTGCTCTAGTTCCTGCTTGCAATACACACGTAGATGGCACTGCGT
This sequence comes from Thermobia domestica, assembly GCF_964235325.1. Classification (NCBI taxonomy): domain Eukaryota; kingdom Metazoa; phylum Arthropoda; class Insecta; order Zygentoma; family Lepismatidae; genus Thermobia; species Thermobia domestica. Next base: position 150,152,796 of record NC_137454.1, on the reverse strand, counting down.
CGGAATACACACCGATCGAGAAACGAAATTTTTCAGTCTGGATACACACTTTTCACACACAAACCGGCTGTATCCGTATAAACGAGCGGAGTCAAAAGAACTCGCGGGGGGACCCCTATAATGGTCCTGCACGCGTTAAAAGTAAAAAACTTTTCGAGCAACCACTAAAAAATTCTCGCTTTGCAAAAATTGCTCAGAGTGCTGCTCTGTAGCCGATCGACCTACAAAGATTGGCGGGTTCACCAACGCACACACACACACACACACACACACACACACACACACACACACACACACACACACACACACACACACAACTGATACGAAAAATACTGAACAGAATATTGAAATAATGAAATGTTAGAATAAACTGATTTCTCTTCCACGTCCCAACGATACTATATATACCACTTCACTTAGCACTGGGACATATTGAATTTTCGATGTAAAAGTTATTTGGTTCTCATTTTAAACACACACAACTGAAAAAATATAAAAGCACCCAACAGAACATTATAATACATTTTTCGGAATGAACTCATTTATTTTGCTCTTTTCTTCCAAGTCCAACAACAACACTAAATATATTACTTCCCTTAGCACTTGACTATCATTTGAACTTTTAATGTAAAAATTTTTCATGCTCATAATAAATAGACAAAACTGAAGAAAATACTCAACAGAATATTGAATTACTTGTTTCTTCGTTGTTTTTGGAAAGAAAAGATTTGTCTTTCTTCCTAGTTCGAATACTGAATATATTTCACTTGGTTCCAATAACAATGAGTATATTTCATTTAAAACTTAGCTATTATTTTAATTCTAAAAATAAGTTACATGCCATTTCCGTTATAGTTTAGTACAATTCGAACACAATACTCTTAATCGCACTAATATTCATAACTTGAGTTGTCTTGTAATTTGAGGGTGTAGTATATTTGAAGTAGTTTCTTCGAACGTTCGAACTGAGCCGGTTCCTTGTGACGTTATGGACAAAGGACCAATTTGAGAAAAGTCTTTCAATTTGCGCTGAAGATGCTAGGATGTTCAGTAACTTCACACCAAGTTCCGACAACTCCTTATGTTGCCGAGTAGCGAAATACCAGAATGTGCTTGGTGTTGTAATTCCCTTCTTCATAAGTTCTTCAAATTTTCCATATTTTCCCCGATATTGCTGGTAGCTAGTTATTCCTGAAGGGCCGAGGTTTTCCAACAGAAACTCCTCTACTTGTTCCTGATGCTTGTAGCTGCAATGATGCTTGTCTCAGATATTTCAGGAAGTTGTTACAAATGGTGACCACGAAGGCTTACCACGGCTTCTCTGACATAAAACTTTTCTCGATTACAGAGGGTTTAAAACATGATTAAATGGGTTTTGAACAGTCACGCTTGCAAACTGTATTATACAATGCTACTTTACAAAGCCAATACACATTTCTCAGTTTATGCTTACGGATTGTTTTGCAAAATCCAGCTAGATTCCATACAATTTTAGGAAGAATTTTTTAAAAGCTCAGCGCGTAGAACGTTTTCTTTTAATTTGTAGACCTGTTTATAGTTTTTTACGTACTTTACGTATTTTACGTAAATTACGCGTTTTTTACGCGTATTTTACGCGTCACGTAGAAAATCTTTTTTAACGCGTAATTACCCAACCCTGGGCATAATATTCAGATTCGCAGAGATTGATAATCTGGGAATTCGGTCACAATGTAATTCGGTCTGCAACAAGGTTTGACCAATAGCTGAGGTAAACAAAATCGAATCATGAAATGACGAATTCCATCGTCTGCGGAAAAAGAACAAAAACCCAGATCTGGATGGAATCAGGATCAGATGTGGGTCAGAAGTAGAAGAGACGTAGATCAGAAGTAGATCAGAAGTCTATCTTAGTCTTGAGTTACAAGTACTACGAACAACCATCTGTAGATGGCTGGCCATTAGTCGGCCAACTGTGGAAACCAAGTCGCCGATACCAACGTCGACCAGAGAGAGAGAGAGAGAGAGAGAGAGAGAGAGAGAGCCCAGCAATGGATATTCGTCGTTCCAGCCTGAAGCCTGAAAACCAAGGTATGTGTACCTCAGTTATCTGGGTTACTTGTGATCGAAGCTCCAGACATTTGACATACTGTGATCTGAACGATTAAGTCATATCCACTAATTTACACACACATACACCACTACATTCACTGTTCTAATACATGAAGTTCTAAATGAATTAAAGTGTTTGTAATATACTAGATAATCCTCTCGCTAGAAATCCTACTTGCTCAAACCTATCCATTTCAGACAATGGATAGCAGCAACTTCTTTACGTCAACACGCAATAATCCCCAAATTTAATAGGCACGACGTGAGGAGGTTGTTAATATATAGCTTACACACGTCTGGTAAGATAGCCCCCCGACTTTAGAAAATTAAACCAATGACTAAGTCATTCGTTTGTACTATCTTTGTACCGTTTGTACTGAAAATATTTTCGTTTGTACAATTTCCCTTATAGGGTTACTTGATGGGTCAACTGGGAGGGGGGGACGAACGCCAAGATAGCTCCCGGTATCACAGCAGAAAAAAATGAAATACACGATTCCAAAGCAAATCGTTTGTACCGTTTGTACCCTGATAGTTTTCGAGAAAGAGGGGATGACATTTGGGGGGATTTTCTTGGCGCCAAGATAGCCCCACTGAGTTACTGAGTTACTACCTGAGGGAATTTGCATTGATATTTATCGTTTAATATGAGAAAAGCTTTGCGAAATATATTTGGCACTTATGCCAAATAACGAATAATGTTCTATGTTTTTCTGTAATCGGTCACAATAATATTGTTGTAAACCTGTGAATCGTCTGACAACAGTTATATAGGCAATAGTTCTGCCATCTTCTGTTTATACGTGCTAAGACACAAGAATAACAGATAAAGAAAATAGACGAAATCACTGGTATCAATGTAACTGTTGTCAGATGATTCACAGGTTTACAACAATATTATTGTGATCGATTACAGAAAAGATAGAATGTTGTTAGTTGCTTGCCATACACGCGAAATATATTTCGCAAAGCTTTACGTATACCAAACAATAAAAATCAATGCAAATACTCACAGCCAGTAATTAGGTATTTCGGATATGCTCTGCAGGCGATGTGCTTGGTGTTGAATTGACACAAGTAACACGCTGAAGTGGTAGTCATTTTGTGTTGTTTCAACATCGCATGTTTTGCTGTGTAGTTTTCGAGAAAGAGGGTATGACATTTGTAGGGATATCTTGGCACCAAGATAGCCCCCCCGTATCATAGCACAAAAAATACAAATACACCATTCGAAAGCAATCGTTTGTACCATCTGTACCGATTGTACCGAAAAAAGTTTTGTTTGTACCCTGATAGTTTTCGAGAAAGAGGGGATGATATTTGGGGGATATCTTGGCGCCAAGATAGCCCCCCCCGTATCACAGCACAAAAAATTGAATTACATCATTCGAAATCAAATTGTTTGTACCGAAAAAAAAATTTGTTTTTACCCTGATAGTTTTCGAGAAAGAGAGGAAGATTTTTTTTTGGGGGGGGACTATCTTGTATGGAAGACAGGCCCCGTAATGTGTACTTTTTCCATGTCCATTAAAAGCTGTAGCGTGTTTATTCATGTGAATTTGTGTGTATTTAGAGCTTTGGTTGTGCATATCCAAATTTAAAAAAAGAACTTTTTGAGAATAACTCAACGTTAAAATTAAATCGGCGAGTGGGAAAACAGCATGAGTCCAAAATAAGTCATTTTGAGGTAAAGGCAAAAAACACTAAAGTTGTAGAACTACAAATTGTAATGAAGAGCAGTACAATTTCCAAGACCTCGCAAATTATAGCGGAATGCTTGTCGACTGTACATTTGAGGCATTAACAAACGAAAGTTCTTTCTTCAAATATCTCAAAATGCGTTTTGTGGACTAGTAGTGTTTTTCCACTCACCGATTCAATTAATTTTTTTCTATTTCTGCCCTTTCCGTAAGTAAATACCATTTTATTCAACAATGGCCTACTTGCTTTCGGCTTTTGTCTATGAAAGAGACGAACTTCTCGAGCCGCTAATGTGACAGATATAAATAGTTGATTTCTTCAGTTGCTGTAAAACTGAAGGGCATGGATAAAGTACACATTACGGTGCCTACCTTGTGTACAAGGTAGCCCCCTCAAATGTCATTCCTCTTTCTCGATAACTATCAGGGTACAAACAAAACTTTTTTTTGGTACAAACAATACAAACGATTTGCTTTCGAATGGCGTATTTCAATTTTTGTGCTATTTTGGCGCCAAGATAGCTTCCCCAGTTGACCTCTCAAGTTACCCTATAAGGAAAATGGTACAAACGAAAATATTTTCGGTACAAACGGTACAAATGTAGTACAAACGAATGACCTAGTCATTGTTTCAATTTTCTAAAGCCGGGGGGCTATCTTGCCAGACGTGCTTACACTCACGCTTCACGCAATAAATGAAGATTTTGTTGACTGTACTAAAATAATCAAATTAAACCAAATAAAGATCACGAAGTTCTTTAAACGAGAAATATAATTAAAGTTCTTGCTCGTTTATAGTTTTTTTTGTTTCAATTCAGGGTATATGACTGAAGTGTATTTTCTATGTTACGTCTCCCTTGGTTTATAGTTGAGTAAGTGAGGTTTGCTTATTTGCGATACTTTCTTAAACGTAAAATCTACTCCATTATATATATATATAGGCCTATATATTGTAAGGTAAAAATCAGCTTATATTACTCTTATATTAGAAAAAGGCTTGATGAAAAATGACGAAAGTTTGGATGTGGGTAATTGGGATGGAAGTGCACCAGATGTTGCCATTTGGCCATAGCACCATTAAAGTTAGGTGAAATATAACTTCAGATTTGTATTTCTGGTAAAATACTAGCCTCAAATCATGTCTCCCATACCTCTTTCCCATTTGAAATATTGGACCTGAATTCAAAATATCGCATTTCAAGATGGCCACCATAATGCCAAATGGCACCATCTAGTGCGTCCCCACTTCAATTACCCATATCCAAAGTTTCATCATCTTTCCTCTAGCCATTTCAAAAATACAAATGTGGTGCTGGACTTTCACCTCACCCCAGGCCCGTGCTGGCCCACCGGGACATCGGGACATGTCCCGGTGCGCCCTCCGAAACATCACAGGTATAAATAAAGGTACAAGTTTTTAAGAAATAAATTCTTACAGTTTTATTAGTAAAGAACCTGTGAAAGGTCAATACGCCCTTAACATTTGGCGCCCTTGCGAAACCACATCGAACATGAAAGATTTGGTTTATTCTTCTGTATACCACAGTTGTGTACAATGAATAATATAGTGACTGTGAAGAATCCATGAAGGGTACAGTACGCTCTTTACATAAGGCGCCCTGTGAAACATAACATTATAGATAAGTGGTTTTAGTTGTTCTGTATACCAGATTTATATAATAAATTCTAATAGTGGCTGTTAATAAAGAACCTGTGAAGGTTACAAAACGCCATTTACATAAGGTGCCCTGCGAAATTTCACATTATAGATTGTTTTTTTTTTTTTGTTTTAATTTTTTTCTGTATACCAGTTTTGTATTATAAATTCATATAGTTGCTATTGGCAGAGAACAAGTAAAGAGTATAATCACTTACAGAAGTATGTATAAAGTTACGTATTTATAAAACAAAAATATTATGAGAAATGAAGGATAGCTCGGACAGTCAAACGTATGATACATTCGTGAAATACTACATTGACACTAGGCTCTGTTTCTAATTTACGATTTTTACAGCATCGAAGGTTACACAGTCTTAATATGCATCCACATATCCTCACATAGAATATTGATTGTTCTTGTGTGTTTTAAAGCAATGTTCGGATAATCAGTATCTATTGTATTTCTGAAATACAGCTGTATTAATTTCGTGAAATCTGGTCTTCCTGTCACCATAGAATGGCGCATCCTCAGATTGCGGATCGAGGAGGCCTCTACATATAGAGGTTAGTTGCGAATAGGGTATATACTAAATAATCAGTCGCGGACAGGCGACAAGAGGTGTTCCTCCAAATTAGTGATTTGGTATGAGATTAACAATCTCATCCTGTTGAAAAAAGACTTGTTCAGTATATTCACATAATCATCGGTTCAGGACTGATAACTTGGCTCGAACTCAGCAAAATAAAATGGACATGAAATTTGGAACGTGGAATGTAAGAAGTCTTATATAGGGCAGGCGCGTTAAAATCCGTAACGAGTGAATTGTAGAAATAGAGGATGCACCTTGTAGGATATCAGGAAGTTAGATGGGAAGGAAATGGAGCAGCTAAGTCCGGAAATTTTACGTTCGTTTAAGGGGAAGGAATTAAAAATTACCAACTAGGAACAGGGATTTTCACTCACAAACTAATAATATGAACAATTACATGAATTGAATTTGTTAATGATATATTTTCCTTTATTACGTTTAAGGGTCAGTAGTGTGATATTATTAATACAAATGTACATATCCCAAGAGGAAATAAGGATGACGATATAAAAGACAATTTTTACGAAGAAATAGTAGCGTATTTGACCAACTCCCGTAATACCATATGAAAATTCTATTAGGGGATTTCAATGCGAAGGTAGGACGAAAGGGTATTTTCAAACGTATTATAGGGTATACCATAAAAGCCTACATAACGAAATTTATGACAATGGCGTTAGACACGTAAACTTTCTAACATCCAAAAACCTTATCGTGAAAATTAGAAAATTCTCACATTGTGACATTCATAAGTATGCTTGGACTTCACCAGGTGGGAAAAGGCATAACCAAATTGAACACGTTTTAGTAGACAGAAGAAAACAGTGTAGCACAATTGATGAAAATGAAATGAAATCTTTAAGTTTTATGTCCCACGGTTAGGACGGTTAGGCTAAAGGAAGCGGTGATGATGGGAGATGAGTGAAAGTGGTGGAATGAAGGAAGTGGGAGGAAACTGGAGAACCCCGAGAAAACCCACGAGCACAGTGTTTGTCCACCACAAAGTCCACACGGCGCGAGCTGGGATCGAACCAGGGACCTCAAGCACCAGTGGTGAACGCTCTACTATTGAGCCACCGCGCCCCCTAGTACAATTGATGTTTCTTCGTCAGAGGAGCTGATTGTGATCCTGATTACCATCTTGTAGCAGCTATAATAAGAGTGAGATTATCGTCCAATAAAGGAAATATTGCATATCTGAAAACGGAGAGATTTAATTTAACGAAATTAGAGGGGAGCTAGATAAGAGAGAAATTCCAGATTGAAGTTTCGAATAGATTCTCGGTTTTAGAAGGTTCGGAGCGCACTAGTGTTCAGGATACTTGGGTTGAAATTAGAGATAGCATTAAAATTTTTCAGCAAAAGATAAATTGGAGCATGTGGAAATACGTAGGAACAAACCATGGTTCCACCAGGAATGCACTAAACTAGAAAGAACAGAAAACGGCGAATCAGCATTGGAAATAAAATCCGAACGATATAACTACACAAAATTTCGTTGTCATATAGCGGAAAACTTCCAAACTTTTAGAACAAAGAAACGAGATTTTTTGAAAGCTTAAACTAATGAACTTGAACATAATAGAAAAACAAAAATATTCCGCGTATCTATAAGAGCATAAACGAATGCAAGAGAGGCTCAACCTCGTGCTTAATATATTAAAGAAAGCCGATAGTACAATTATCACTTACACAGACAGCATCTTGAATAGATTGAAAGATTTCTTTGACGATTCGCTTAACAACCAGCCAAAAACTAATGTTCGTGGAGAAAGTGAAATGCATACAGCATAACCGCATATTCCAAAACCTAACCAAACAGAAATCGAAATCGCTATTTAAAAGATAAAAAAACACAAATTTCCGGGTGTAGACGAAATTCTGCTTGACTTAATTTTAACAGGAGGTGAAAAATTGTTGAACAAGATAAACAAACTCATTCTCCTTATCTGGAACAGGAAAGAATTCCCATAAGAGTGGAAAGAATCAATCATTGTTTTTACAAGGTAAGCAACAAAACTGATTGTAATAATTTTCGAGGCATTTCTCTTCTGTCAACATTCTATAAAATCCTTTCAAACATTCTATTAGGAAAATTTACTCCATGCGCAGATGAAATTATTGGAGATTGTCAGTGCGGATTTAATTGAAATCGATAAACTATCGACCAAATATTTATCACTCGACAAATATTTAAAAAGAATTGAGCATATATTACCCAGTACATCAACTATTTATTGATTTTAGGAAGGTCTACGATTCGGTTAGGACGAAAACATTCTACAACATTCTTACAGAATTCGGAATACCGAAAGAGTTAATTAGATTAATTAAGATATGTTTATATTAATCCCAAGGTAAGGTCCAAGTAGGAAATTCTTGTTCACGGGTTTTCTCGTTGGGAATGGACTGAAGCAAGGAGATGGTTGTCACCATTATTATTCAACTTTGTTCTGGAGTATGTTATAAGGAAAATCAAAGACAGCAATCAGGTCCTAGTTGAATGAAATTTAACAGGTTACGGTGTATGCTAATGATGTAAATATAATAGGGGTTGATAGAACAATAGAAAGAAATGCAGAAATCTTAATTAACGCTTGCAGGGATATAGACTTAGAAGAAAGTTTAGTAAGACTATATGTATGGAAGTTCATCGGGATTGTAATAATTCAAATTATGGATCCGTAAAAATATAAAATAATACTTTCGGCAAAGTGTATCCTTTAAAATATCTAGGATCACTATTAACAGACCAAAGTCATAATCACGAACAAATTTGATGTCGACTGAAAGCAGGGTTTCATGTTATTATTCAGTTCAAAACCTTTTGTAGTTGCGAATTCTGTCAGGAATTTGAAGCTTAATATATATAAAACGATAATCATGCCTGCTGTGCTATATGGTTGCGAAACATGGTCGCTTAATCAGAGGGAAAAAAGCAGCTGAAAGTATTTGAGAACAAGATCCTGAGACAAATGTTCGTACCCCAAGAGGAACGGGAATGGGGAACGGCCGAAACTTCACAACGAGGAAGTGCATAATTTGTACTGTTTGCCGAACATTATTAGGGTCATCAAGTATAGGAGGCTCAGATAGGCATTTGATGTAGGCAGAATGGAAGAAATTAGGAACGCTTTCAAAGTTTTAATTGGAAATCCAAATAGGAAAACTGCCATTAAGAAGACCGAGGCGCAGATGAGAGAACAATACTAACAAGGAACGGACATGAACGTGTCATCCAGACAACCAAATCAAACCTAATCCATTCGATAAACATAACGAAGATAAGTTTATGTACAAAAATTAGGTGCCATGGACAACTGAGTAAGTACCTGGAGCCCATTAACCCTGTTAGTATAAAAAAAATCGTAGACGTGCAGTGAAATAGCTATTGCATCAACACTGTTCATTGGAAAGTCATGGTTTATAGTTCATTCTCTTCAGCAGGAAACAAGCTTTTTAGTGGTGCTATGTATTGGCGCCCATAACGTACTTGAAAAGAAATATTGGGAAAATGTCGAGAAAATTCCATGCAGAAATCCTTTCCATCAACTTTGGACCCCTCTGGAGTGGCCTCGGCTAAAAGCACACAATCGAAATGTATCTAAAAAACTACTTTAATTGATAAGAAATGTGAATACCAAGTTTTGTATTGTTAGACGGAATAGGTATGAGTGGAAAGCGTGTTTTGGAATACAAACTTTATATGCGTTTGTACGGGCGCCCTTTTAGTAGACTTGTCCACCGCTTTCGTTAGTATCCCAGCACGGGCCTGCGTCACCCTGTACATACTTTAGACAGATAACATTTTAGTTTTAACTGAGAGATTTAGTGGAGGCCGCGTCTTCCCCTATTAAATTGATACAGGTCTCAGGATTCTCAATTCCCCATGAATTTAATCCCAGCTTATTACATAAAGATCGAACCAGGGGCGGATCCAGGGGGGGCGATCGCCCCCTCCAGAAGAGGAAACTTTTTTATTTTATATATAGTTTATGTTTTGACGCTCTTAAAAGTAGCTCTAAGTAGCAGTATTACAACCCCCCCAGAAGTCCATCCTGGATCCGCCCCTGGACCGAACATATATACAGTGGAATTAGTGAAGTAGTAAATTGCTATATGCCTCTTCATAAGTACCATTTTTTAAATGTGTTCCTCTCAACTTCAACAAATAGCATAAACATACTATTTTTCCCTGAACGCAGAGAACAGTCTATTAAAAACTTACAAAAAGGACATTATACAAAAAATCCTGACTTACTCGTTATTTTCCTCTTATTCGCCTTTCAAGTGGGTTTTTCTACTGATCACGTTCATTTTTTTTTTTTTTTGGTTTAACAAGAGAAGTGGATAGCAATGTATTTTGGAGGACAAGATGACAAGGGGAAGTTAATACGAAAAGAAAGTAGATGACGAAAAACCATAGAAGAAAGAGAGAGAAAAACAATTCAGAATTCCATAATAATCCAGTTAGGAGGTAAATCCGACCACGGGAAATCTCCATCAACTTTCTTCTCGTCTGAAGATGTGACAGCTACATCCATCTCTGGGAGTTTCTTGTTCACGAGCCTCTTCAACCGCTTGTGCCTTAACATCACTTCTTTTCTCTGCCGTCGCATCTGTGATGAATGTTACGAGATGGCACTACAATCGGATGTTTCACAACGCAAAGAAAAATAAGGGAACGGTTCCCACTTACACTATGCTGTGTTCCGGATGAATATAGATAAATTTCCATCGCATACGTTTGAGGAAATTGATCTGATTTTCTTTTCTTTATATACGTATTAGGAAATTATGCAGATATTAGTCCAGTCAGGTTGATATTTCTTTCTAATAATAATATAATGATCTTGGCTTTAAACAGCATTAGATAGCATCCATATATAATGTCTTGTGTTATACATTAGACACACACGTGTTTGAGCCATCATTTCTGTGCAAGATCGAAAACAGGTACGATGTAATCTTTTCAGTATGTTTATCGTAAAATATACACATTTTACATCTATAAAAAAGAATAATCATGTATCTTGGAGGCTTATCGATAACATATTACCTGGAAACAATTTCGTATAGGGCTACTATCACATAAAAATCCATTTTTAAGCTTTGAGGGAGAGAGGGAGCTTACAAAATGAAAACGTGTGTAAATAGCCGGAATTGGTTATTGTAGGGTCACATTAGGCCGAGGGGGAACCTTTAAAATGTATGTCAGATGAACGACCAAAATCTTGCTCTCCGCCGTTTTGAACCTCGCTCAAAAAGTTTAAGTGGGAAGAGAGTCGTGTGATAAATTAAATAGGGCCAGAATTTTAAGAGCAACTCATTGGTGCACGTAAATTGAATAATTATAATTTATTTCCAGGTGCTGAACCATCCTATTAGCCAAAGCTGATTCGCATAGAGATCATCAAGATGTGGGGTGGTAGAAGTGCCCATTTTGTAGCTCGTGATTTCAATGAAAGATATTCTCACATGCTTGTTTCGCACGTTGCAGTGGTACAGCTGAGAACAGGCCAAGATCATGTAGACTTAGAACTGTCACTGACGAAGACACAGCTACGGCAGTGCTCCCAAGTCTCTACAGTGTAGCACACGCCTATTATCACTGGAATGCCCCGTCAGTAAAACATCCATTTGTAGGGTGTTACAAACGAATAAATGGCATCCGTACAAGTTGCAGCTGCAGCAACATCTTTCTGAGGATGACCCAGATCGGAGAGTGCAATTTTATGAGTGATCAGTGGAATAATTGTGACAGGATCTCAACTTTGCAATACAAATTTTACATACCGGTGAAGCAAATTTTATGTTAAGGGGAAGTAAACAAGCAAAATCTACGCTGCTGGCTTCCAGAAAACCTCAAATGGACAGGTTCGTGTAAAATGGTTGATGTAGGAAAAATTATAGTGTGGATAGGGATCTAGGGGACACGTATCATTGACCCATCTGTTATCTCCGGCTCTTTAACTGCAGAACGTTACTTGGACATGTTAGAACAACTCATTCTTTCCTCAGAATCGACCCCGGATGACAGCTTTCCCTTATTTTACCACCATAATGGGGTGCCACCTCATTTATGGACTGCATGTTTGTCAGTATCTGGATAAACAATTTCCTTCTCGATGGATTCGTCGACTTGGGCCAAATCACCTGATTCATCACAATTGGATTTTTACCTGTGGGGTCACTTCTAAAGACAATGGTATATGCCGAAGAGGTAAGTTATCTTGATCATTTGAAGCCTGGGTACAGAAAGCATACGCACTAATCACATTTGAGACATTTCTGCTTGTTCATATAGCTTAGGAGATACGTGTGCAAATATGCATAGTGCAACACGACCATTACATTAAACACATTTTTTAAAAGAGGTAACGTGAGTTTCGTGTGCTTATAACTTGAAAATATTTACAGCTATGTTAAATTTGATTGCGCCATTGAGCTTCTCTTAAAATTTTAACCTTGTTTTATGTATCACATGACTCTCTTCTTATTTAAACATTTTGAGCAAGATTCACAATGGTAGACAGTAAGATTGCGGCCGTTCACCTGACACTCACCATAAAGTTTCCCCTCGGCCTAACGTGTCCCTAGAATTACCAATTCCGGCTATCTACAATCACATTCATTTTATAAGAGATGGTAAGGAACTTTTGACTCACCCTGTATGTATGATCGTAGTGTTAACGTCCCGTAGTCATACTCAGCGTAGGATTTCTGACTAGGCAAATAAGGCAAGGTGATTAGGATCTCAAAATTCAGGGGGTCTCAAAAGAAAAATATCAATATTTGGAACAACAACTTTTACTAAATTGTTATCGTAACGATTTATGCTTTGCTCTATTTGCTTTGGTACATTTCATTATCACTCTAAAGTAACATGTAAGACACCTAAATTTTGTGTCTAAACGACTACACAATTCATACTCAACATTAGTCCGAAAGTGTTGCGTGATGTCATCTACTAATTGCTGACCTCAAAGATACCTTTATATTCTTAAAAGTTAATGTGCTGTAAAACAGTCTATAGCTAAATCAAAATTGTCAGAGATATGCTGGAACGATTTCATCAGTGGATAGATTAGGTGAAGGGTCTCCGGCAATAAATTGCTGAGGGTCGCAAGATTTCTAAGTCCGCTACTGGTCGTACTCGTCTTTAAGCTAAAAAAAAAAAAAAAAGACAATGCTAACTTAAACAGAATAATAAAGATGTCATTAGCGGAATGAAAAGTGAAACAGAAGAGTTAAACAAACCCAATACACACGGCATTGTTCTCTACAACAGCCATATTCCTCGAGCCACGATTGAAGCAGAAATTTGGAACCATTCTTCATTTCTTTAAATGTGCATTGTAAATACAACTTCACGAGCCTATCCTTATAGAGATCTATCACTTTTACTGATGCTTGTAGACACCATTATATACCACTATATTATATTTAGCTAGTTAATTTTCTCTGATCAATTGTAAACCGAAAAAAAGCGACAGCATCCAATGGAAGAATTTTTGTGATACAGTGAAACCTCCCTTAACGAACACCTCTCAATAACGCACACTTCAATAATACGGACAGATTTTTTTTGTTCTGTCAAAAATATATGTTCTCTTACGGTACAAAACCCTCCCTTTTACGGACACTCTAGATACGGACGTGGACAGTCCTTTCTTCCCCCGAACGTTTCAATAACCTCTTCATAACGGACAGGAATTATCAAACAGAACAGCTTCAAGCTGAACTTGAAATTATTCTTTTCTGCTGCACGCAATAAACTGTTTTCTGGCGGAAATACTTAGAGATGCAAGGGCTCGAAAAAAAAAACCCGGCTTTTTTGGAAAAAAGCTCGGTTTTTTCTGCTTCGCTTTTTTGCTTGGGAAATTTTGGACTTTTTTCAAACTTCTGCTTTAAATTGATAAACCAGATTTTGTTTCGCTTCTCTATAACACAAAAAGTCATTTAATTAGTGGTTGATGCCGATAATAATATAAAACCTCGAAAATAAACCATGAATTTCGAAAAGATATTTCAAACAATTTCACTTTTCAACATATTTACACTATCAATTCCAAAGGATTAACCAATGTATATAATTAGATTTTTTAACCTCCTACATACAAAAGTAAGCAGGGTTGGGAAGAACCATGGTTGTTTTTGAAAATGCCAAAAACCCGTTTTTGGGGGGAAGTTTAAACTAGGCTTTTTTGGCTTAAACCAGTTTTTTTGGGTTTAGATATTTTGCTTTATGTATTTATATTACATATTGACAGAAATAAGTTTGTTTCGCCTTGGTGTTATTATGCAACAACGGGGTATATTGGAAGAGGTCACATAAGCTTAAAGAAGTCCGGTCAGTAAATTTCTTAAATTGCGAAACTCCCGCCCTAGCCATCGGGAAAATCCCGTCATTACTCTAAATGTAAAATAGTAACGGAAAAATCCTATTATTGCTTTGTATGTAAAATTTAAAGGTCAACGTATCATAATCAGTACGCTAAAACTGAGGTATTAAATTACAAATTTAATACGTACATATCATTGAAAGTACAATCCAAGCCAATGCTGGAAGCTACGTAGGCAATTAATAAATTTTGCCAATTTATATCAATATATTTAAGCAACCTTGGCCTCTTTATAAACCAACAGGCATTCAGGCATGCAGAAATATACAATTTAGTTTCGTTTCGTATGTTCAGGCTTAACATCCTTACTTAATACCGAGGTTATCAAGGAGAAGATACATCCGAACCGCTACTTTGTTTACGCATGAAAGAAGGGTTGTGGTTCGACCGAGAATTGAACATGGGACACCTTGATTAAAAGATGAAAAGGAAATAAAACCAATGCAGATGGTTTGATGTGGGGGAAACGTCACCATGAAGTTCACACGATTTGCATTTTTCGTTCTTTTTATTTTTTGGTTTAAACCAGTTGTTTATTTTTTTTAAAAAAAAAAAACAGTTTGTGTAAACCAGCCAACCCTAAAAGTAAATACTTCTTTTAAAAAATACACAAATAAGTAGCAAAATTCTATGTAGTATTTTTACTTCAAAATATTCCATACCCTCTTTTTGGAACAAAATAAAATTAAAATTAAACACAAGAAAAATACTTAGATTTATATGATACACTTAAAGGCTGTACATCTGGAGCTTTTGGTTTTGTATATTCTTGAAATTCTACAGTTTCATATAAGCACCATCACGGTTTACTCAGTCCTCAAGTTTTCTGTATTTTTAACAAGAGGGATTCAACATATGAAGGGTGTGAGGCAAAAACATGGTAACCCACAATTTTACTATTTTAAGAAATTAGAGATTTTCTGCTGGACAATCCATTTTGAAAGTCGGAAAGCTGTTTTTTCACATAAGACTACACATGAAGGATTAAACGAAGCGGTATGCGTTGCTGTCTATCTGGTGCTGCATTACTCAGCAATTGAAAATTTGTTAGTTACCATGTTCTTGGCTCACACCCTTCATATCATTATGGAACTCTCTCCACCCCACCACCACCACCAAAGAAAGGACTACGGAATATATTTAAGATAAAAACAACTACACAACAAATATGACTGTGTGGAGCTTTTGCGCTTCTATCGGGAAGTCCGGCGTTCAACTCAGCATTCGACCATTCTGACAAAGCTTTTCTTCATTCCATCTGTGAAGTAGAAATAGTGCGTGTACTGTGAGTTGGCCTACTTCCTTTCTTATTGTTTTTAAATCGTTATTAGTACTAATTACCAGCAGTGACGGTTTTGCGAAGGTTAGGGGGCGGTCTTTCGGACTGTTCCCCAAAATTACGGAATGTCTAAAACAAACGAAATATCTATTAGTTATGCCTTTACTCAAACTTTATGCTCCCGTCAAATAAAAATTACGAATGTTTAGAAAAACTAAACATTAGTAAGAAAAAAACTCCCAAAATACTTTTCTAAATCCGCCACTGATTCTCAGTATAAAATGATCTTCAAGGTTGTATCCGGAAGATTATCGCTAAATATATAAACGAGACGAAATACAGTGAAACCTCTGAATAACGGACACCAATGGGACATGAATTTTTGTTCGTTATTGAGAAGTGTCCGTTACAGAGAGGTTCAGAAATTTAATTTCTCACAACGGTAACTGGGAGGGAAGAAGGAGAAATTCATTTTTGTTAAATAATATTATTGCTGGGGGATGTGTTAATATATTCGTATACCGGTACTGCAAAAGATAATGCGTGTATGTTAAGTACATGTAATCACTCTGTAAGCATTTCTCATTTATTTCAAATTCTCGGAACCTTCTCAAAAGATGCGTTAGGAACCAACTAATCGGCTAAACTCTTTTGTTTAGCGAGAAAAGGCATAATTTCTCCTCTACAAGGGTAATAAAACTCATTAGCAAGTGTCCTCTGAGAATCCTCGGTACGGTTGCGGAAAAAAAAAAAACATGTGTGTGTGTGTGCGTTTGTGTACTGGAGCGGTATCTTCGTTGGTGGAATGGATGACAAGGCATATGGGAGTGCATATGTTTATTGGCCCAGCCCCAGTCATTAAGAATATTCTCTTAGAGACAGAGAAAAAGGAAGCCGGGAGAACTCCAACCCAGACTTGTTCCAGTATCATCAGTAAAAGAAAAAAGTTGCTTGTCCAAAAAGACGTAATAGAGGAAACATTGCTCGTTGAAAATGTTATTGTAAAACAAACAATGGTTGTTTTGTTACCTATGAAACTGTCGAAAAAGTTGCAAGGCCCAGAGGCAAAAGGACTAAATTTGTTAGGGAAGGGAAGATAGTTCGCATAGAATTCTTGGCCATACGACTGACCCTGCATGCGTGTTATCGCGTTGAAGGTTTTCTAGGATTTCCACCAGAAAGCAGTTTATTGAGGGCAGAAAAAAGAATAATTTCAAGTTCAGTTTGAAGCTGTTCTGTTTGATGGTTCACCAGGTCTACACTTATGATAGATACGCTTGCGAGGAATAATATATCGCAGAAGCGAGAATAATTCCTGTCCGTTATGAAGAGGTTATTGAAAGGTGTGGGAAAAAAAGGACTGTCCGCGTACGTATCTGAGAGGGTCCGTAAAAGAGAGGGTTTTGTTCCATAAGGGAACATATATTTTTGCAGGGATAAAAAATGTGTTCGTATTATAGAGGTGTCCGTTAAGGGAGGTTTCACTGTATTAGTTATGCCTGTACTCATAAACTTCAAGCTCTTCCCAAATAAAATTAGGGCATTTTAGAAAACGAAACAATCAGAGAAACCCGTCCCAAAGTACGTTTCTAAATCCGCTACTGATTATTTGTATAAATTAGTATTCAAGGTTGTATCCGGAAAATTATTGCTAAATTGTTGCACAGCTACAGTATAACAGAAATGTGAAAGTACGGTTAGACGGATATATTGAAAAGCGTACGCTTTGACGGATACATAGAAAAATGTAAGTTTAACTTTTGCGCTAGAAGCTAGAGTACTAAGCTCTTAGAAATGAAACACAAATGACAAATTGAAATGATCATGAGAAGAAAAAATGTCGATAACTCAAAACTTAAAATAAAGTTAAATAGCCTCTATGATTGCCCTCAAATACTACATTCTTCATGTTAGCTTTAATTCGTAAAACATGTGCTCCATTCATCTTGATGGTGAAGTTTAGAGCGAAATATGGCATTTAGGTCATGGAATTCTTATTTAACTATAGAATATACTATAAGAAAGCTATTTAGATAGAAAAATCATGAAAATGAAAAAAGCCAAAATTTCCAAAATTCTCGTTTTCCCCAAAAAAGCCGGCTTTTTATGTGAAAAAAAAATCATCGATTCAAAAAAGCCGGCTTTTTTGCATCTCTAGAAATACTACAAAATCTTCAATTAGCAATAACACTCATGCAGGGTCAGTCGCATGGCCAAGAATTCTATGCGAAAGATCTTCCCTTCCCTAACAAATTTAGTCCTTTTTCGTCTGAGTCTTGCATCTTTCCCGTCAATTTCATAGATAACAAAACAAACGTTGTTTGTTTTACAATAACGGTTTCAACGAGTAGTTTTCTCTCTTACTTTTTTTTTTTTTTTTTTTTTTTTTAGAAAAGCAACATTTTTTTTACTTATGATACTGAAACAAGTTTGGGTTGGAGTTTTCCCGGCTTTCTTTTTTACTTTCTCTAAGAGGATATTCTTTGTGATTGGGGCTGGGTTAATAAACATACGTATGTACTCCCAGTAACTTGCCTTTTTACCCTTTCCGCCAACGAAGATACCGCGCCAGTACACACACACACGAACACACACACATGTTTCTTCCGCAACCGTACTGAGATTCTCAGAGGACACTTGCTAGTGAGTTTCGTTATCCTTGTAGAGAAAAAAGCATGCCTTTTTCGCTAAACAAAAGAGTTTAACCGGTTAGTTGGTTCCTAACGCATCTTTTGAGAAGGTTCTGAGAATTTGAAATAAATGAAAAACGCTTAATATCATTATTTAACAGAAATAAATTTCTCCTTCATCCCTCCCGCTAGTAATTCAAATACGCACTAAATAGAGTATTTTCATATTGAACTTTAAGTATTTACGCTCATACATAATGTATTTACTGTATATTACTGCATACAATTACTGTTGCGAGAAATTAAATTTCTGTAACCTCCCTTTAACGGACACCTCTCAGTAACGGACAAAAATGCATGTCCCATTGGTGTCCGTTATTCAGAGGTTTCACTGTAGAAACAATCCTTACACTTCCCATTTTTTGATATATGAAATGTTTTATAAATAGTTTTTCCCCATAAAACATTAGAGTGTTGGTGTTGGAGTGTTGGTGTCTGATGAAGAGGACGTTAGATCCTTGAAACTGTAACACATTGTAAGTATAGTTTTTAATATATTTCATTCTGCTCTGGTCAGAACTGTGTTTTATTTGTTAAAACATTAGAATTTTCCCTGAAATGTGGGGATTTTTGTTAGATACATATAAAAAGAATATATTAGGAAATATCAATTTTTTTAAGAAAAGAGAGTTCTTTAGTGGCTAAGCGGTTAGTATAGGCGCCTTTGGTTTGATTCCCGGCGGGAGCTCATGTGATTCGGATTTCACGTTAATCAGTAGGTACACATCTCATAGAGCCTCGCTGCTGAACGGGACATTAAACCCAAAATCAACTCAACTCTTTAGAAATGACATTGAAATAAGCACAATGGATAACTATCAAAAGCCTAATACGTTAGTATTATTTATAATAATAAGTAAAAATAGACGATCGTACCAGATCCTTCTATCTTTGAGCACCGTGTCATTATATTAGTTTGTACTGAGTTCAACATTACTTTATAAAATCCGGGCTTTTTAATACGTGGATCTACATCTGAATGTGGGAACACATGAGCACCCAGCGGTGATTGAACTCAAGTTTCTTGCGCCCAAGTCTAGCACGCTAACAATTTATCCACAAGCGTGGTGTTCACTTTTACCCTACTATAGGTGATGTGTGGTCAGCACATAAGTTTCTATCGGCTTTTTAGACCAAAATATACTATCTCCTTATTTCCCTTATAATACCGAGTCAATCTCTATTCGAACTTATATCGAAAAGTACATGGACTGACCACTGGACCACATGGGATCATTTATGTGTAATGTATATACAATACGCATCATCATGACATTTACATTCGATATTTTGTCATCTTTAAAAAAAATATACTTGTATGTAGTTATTGAACATATGGTTGGTTTTACAGTAATTATTTGTGACTATATTACGAGATTTTTCTCAGATCACCCTGTATAACGAGTTGCAAACTGTCCACAGAACTAACTATCTATACATTATTTGCATATGTAAGCATTTTCTGTTAATTGCACAGTTACTTCGTAATGAAGCTAAATTTTCAACACCACCCAATGTCCAATCAAATATTTGCGTATTTACGACCAGTTTCACCACAGAGCTATGGTGGTCTCTCCATTTGCCCAAAATGATGAAGCAAGTTCAAAAAAATCCTTTAAAAAATCCCACTATCTCCCACTTCTGGTGCTGAAGTGACGCAATCAAAAAAGAGCTTGTGATTGGCGAAATCTGGATCCGAAATGAATTAATTGCAACATTTGTGTGCTATGTTCAATGAGGGAATTCAAAATACTAGTGGTTGTGCTGTTTCTGCTTACCCACCTTCCCACCTTTTCCCTTTGCTACTCTTTTCCACATATTTGAACCATGCATTTCTTCTCTCTTTCTCTACGTTAGTAACCGTTCAGTTTTACGTATGTGCGCATTTTGTATTCCTTTTGCCTCAAAATGATACCATTTTCGTTTCTCTCGATTTCTTAAAAACAAAACAAAACCAATAAATATAAAATTATTTTCCATACGAGAGAATATCAGCAATCAAGTTAACGAAAGCAGATGATGTGTAAATACTTTATACTGATTTATACGTACATGTTGAATATTGAATATACAAAAGATGACCATATCATAATTACAATTATCTGTCAAGCGAAAAAGTTTATACAAATGTTTTATTTCCAGCAGAAACGAAGCTTTTCCCATTACTGTGACCTAAAGAGTATGTTGAATATCCCTCAATAGGTGGGCTTGCGCAAGGATTATCCTCAACATTCATCAGAATTTACACCAGTCACTCCCAGTTAGGCCCTCTGTGACGTTTACGTCTTCCATTCTCAGTAACACGATAGGCCAAACAGGGTTATCAAACTCTTAGTAGTAGGGAAACGAAAAGCAGTGAGAAGAGTAGTGGAATTTTGTGGTGTTACTATGGTATGCTGAATGATACATCGTATTATTTCGCCTCTCAAACATTTTTTCAGTACAAAAAGCTAATTCACTGTTACCATAAACCACTATACTGAGACAAAATCAAGTTAAAGTATGTTTGCATGTCAGTATGTTTTTATGTGTGTACCATTCATAGTACAACATATGTCCAGGTGGTATTACTCCATTTATTAAACGAACCAATATTAAGAATCAATCATGCAATTGACAGTTATGCCAGACGTGCTCGACAAGTGATTCACCCAAAACTTGCACCACGAATATATCGGAATCGGAAGATACAATCGCGTTACACTGTTTTCACAGACGTCAAGGATATAGGAGGGCTTATATAGTTGTAGTCAATTAAACAAATAAAAACACAGTCAAATGGGATTTTGAAAACAGCAATGTAATTTTTCTTAAAATGAAACAGATTTGGAATATCATGTAAAGGAAAGTACAAGTGATGAGATTGTCAATGGTGTTTATTGCAGGCGTCTAATTTAAATATGCTTGGGGTCCAGGGTTCGATCCCACCCCCGCCAAGTGAACTTTGAGGTGGACAAACACCGTGTGCTGGGTTTTCTCGGGGTTCTGCCGTTTCCTCCCACTTTCTTCATTCCACCATTTCATTCATTTCTCATAATCACCGTCTCCTTTAGCCTAACCGGCATAACTGTGGGACGTAAAACTCAAAGATTTCATTTAATTTTTTTTTCTAATTTAAATATATCAAGATATATCGTTGCAAGAAATCAATGTTGGTCAACAGCACAAGTACGAGACAAATACCATGCGCCAAATGCTGCTCTAATGATCCGAACAGAACACACACATTCACAGGTTATGTTCGAAATAATGTTCATTAACTGCACGATATTTTACAGTCTTTTTGGTGTTTGTAAGCTTTGGACAAGGTATTAATACTAACCGGACAAAGTGCTAAGAGTTTAAATAACATGTGAATAGCGTTACTATGTTATGTCGATTATATGTATTAAGTTGTTGATAGTGAAACCATTGTTTAAGTTAGGATTTGAGCCATTAGTGGCTAATGTGATTTAAAAGAATAAGAGCCAAAAGTGTCTGAGTTAAGTTCGGGGGACTGGCTAGTCCATTGGCAGGCCCCTGCTTCAAATCCCACGATGAGAAAATATGTTGTTAAGACAAACCACGACACTGCTATCTGGGCAGACATCGCCCAATCGCTGGAATCATGTTCCTTCTGGTATCCAGTGTAATGCATTCTAATATTGGTGGAAGGTTGTTCCTTAGTAAGTCGATATACGTTAGGGAATCTAATACGCCTTCAAGAAAAAACGATCCTATGATAGTATGTTGACTCACTACTTTATACCACACATTTCAACTCCACAGATGTTGTTACTCTACTTGACATAATGGAGATGCTTTTTAAACCATTCTCTTTTTGTTTATTATTTTTGCTGTATTTCACAAATGTGAAATAAGATATGTATATCAAACTATGAAAATAATCTTTAAATTTAAATTTTGCTGTTACTAGATCCTAGTTACATTTATCTTTTTCATCTCCCTTCGCGACTCCCATGTATTTCTGTCGTGATCCGCTTGGAGTCGCGAACGGAGCCGCTTGGAGTCCTATCGTGAGAAACCCCGGTTTACATAATATTTTCTTTCTTTCTCTTTCTTTTTTCTTTTTTTAACAAAGAGAACATAAAACTTTATTAGCTAAATATTCTAAGGTACCTTCATAGAACGTTTGTGGATATTAGTAATGTCCGATAATCTTCATTTCGATACAACCGACAACACAAATCTATGACGCATTGTTATTGTATTTCAGTGCTAAAGTCCACAAAACAAATCTCTGCTGATATCGCAAAAGCCAATTAACAAATGACTCTATTGATTTGAAATTTACGCACGCATTAGTTAAAATTAACGTATAAAAAACACGTTACATACGTCATTATCACCACACTGGCGACATTACGTGCTTATTACAAGAATTAAACTGTCATACTTATTAGAATTGGCGTAACAGATATTTTTCATGCAGGGACGGGGGGCAGATACCTTCTGAAATGCAAGAATCTTTTAGATCACCTTGTTATAATAAAGTCTGTAGTACCTTCTGAGCTCCCTTCCCCTTCCTTATTGTTATATCTTAAATTCTTTATTTCTCTCTCTCTCTCTCTCTCTCTTTCTCCTTTATTTCTATGTTTTTTCCCGGGATTTCCTTCTAGACTAATCTCGTTCATTGATTCTTTTATTTCCATTTTTACTTTAGCGGATGAAGGGAGAGAAGAAAATATTGTGATCGTGAAAAAATCGAGTTCGAGATTTCAATGAATTTACACGTTTCATGGCCCTTAGGTACCAAAAAAGTGACTTTTCGACATCTGTCCGTCTGATCGTCCTGATGTACACTCTCCAAAGGGCTATATCTTCCACCGTATATCAACTAAATTTTAAGCTTAAAGTTTTAATGAGATTTTCGAGAGGATTTATTCGAATTTTCTTTCTACCCCTAAAACTAAGGGTAGTTTGCTGAAGAGTGAAAATAAAAGAATATGAAATTTTTTGAAAAAAAAAAAAAAAAATACGGCTGTAATGATTTTTTTATATTTCATGGATCAACCCATACTGCGCACAGTGGTTCAGAACGAGCAAAAACCTGGTCAAAACCTATAACCGTTTATAACAATGTACAAAATGCTTTTAATGCCTCAAATATGTGAAAATTGTATATTTATAGTACTAAGAATTAACGAACACGTTCATCGTTCGGTGGCGCTAGCCTGTGTGCTGGAGAGAGTTTGTAGGAAATGTTTGTAAAT
This sequence comes from Thermobia domestica, assembly GCF_964235325.1. NCBI lineage: Eukaryota > Metazoa > Arthropoda > Insecta > Zygentoma > Lepismatidae > Thermobia > Thermobia domestica. The sequence continues at coordinate 150,129,168 of NC_137454.1, read as the reverse complement.
ACTGATTAAGTACTACGTATTGGTATGCATTACGTCAGTACACACACACATAAAAATCTGCACTACATTCATGCATACAAGTCTTCATTACACTCACACACATAAATGAAAATCGAGAATTCATTTTGTAAATCACATTTGTAAGTCAATCATTACTGTCACTATCAATATCGCTGAATAAAAATGGAATGCCTTCATTCTTTTGTTTGCTGGACGCCGCGTTGGCTCCTTATGCTCCACGCTCCGACGTCTTTAACAGCAGTCGTCCTTCGTGTCACAAGCAACGTCTTCTCTTCCCGGTAGCCATGTGCCTAATACTCGAAAGAAAGGGATCAAAAGTAATAAGGAGCATATGCAGCATATCTTGATTCGTAATAGTGCGAGAGAATTTGCATGAGTGATCTTTCCGAAATGTTCGTAAGTCCCTCTTGTGCCTCTTCAGAAAGCTGACCTATTGGTAAAATGGCATTCTGTACCCGATCCATGAACAAGAATTTTATAGACACTAGCAGACACATAGAACCAACTGTAAAGATGAACAGAGAGTCAGTCTGTCTCCAGTGCATAACTGTCAAAAACATTGGGATCAATATCAAGTCCAGAATTGATTACGTATAATATCACCGAAAAACGTGTAATCAGTTGTTCAGAAATCCCCATTATTTGCAAAGATCGGTGTGAGTCCGCAAAACATCTAGTAGTGTTCACATCCTTGTTTGTTCCACTGTCTTCTACTTTGGGCCTATCGCATTAAGGCCTATTTTTGCTCTAAACTGCTTCCGAATCTCATGTTTTCGTGATTTCAATAGTTCCTTGTGCTTCTTTCGAACTTGCCATATCTTGAAATCGAGTCTATATGCAATATAAAGGAGGCACTCAAAAAATCGTATGTACGCGTGTAACACTGACAATCCAAAGAGAAATGAGGATGCGTCTATGTCTTTCAAAGAAACCCTCTCTAAATCTTTCATTTCATTGGGAGATGCTTTGCAAATATAACACTTTCGAAGAGATTTGTTGTTCAGGAGTGCATTACAACTTTTCCATCTACCATAGTGAGAATGAGCTCGTGATGCACAGTAAATTGGAAACCAATGACATTCACAGTTGATAGGTGATCTTGAATCTGCTGTTCGATGCACTGGACTCGTTCAACTTTTTTTTTGCAATAAAGCTTGAGATTTAATTTCTGCACTGACATCTGAAACAGTAATACTCTCATCTGACGGGTAACAACTTTCTTAGCCTCGAGTAATTGGTGATAACTTGGACAAATGTCTGCCCTGCGTGTTTTAGCACCAAGACGTAGACAGTTGTATTGGTTTTTGGTTAACTTACGACCGAGAAGCAATGCACGCGCCTCTTCTTTGGTGCACGGTTTAAGTAAAATGCTCTGGCCCTTTGCGCTCATAAACGCTTATCTCATCTTACGAACTCTAGTCGAAGTTGTTTCTGTCACCTCACGAAGTACTTTTTCTGCATCTTGTTGTTCTGATACCCGAAGCCTCATTTTGGCAGCAAAAGCCAGTTCCGACGTACTTGCAGATGTACGTAAATCTTCCACTTTCCTCCGTTTAGTTATGTCAATAGGTTCTCTGAAATCTTTCGATGGACAACCGCCAGGATTTGATCGACGTTCCATCTGTCTCCAGAATTTAAATGTCAGTTCTTCATCAAGCCATTCTCTATGTGTCTTTAGGAAATGTCATGATTTCTGCCACTCTTATACAGTTTTTGGTACACTTGGCTGCAAAACCTGGAAACAATTATTCGAATGTCTTCACTAACGTGGGCTGGGTTTTCACCAAGGTCCAATTACGTCAAAACCCAGGTCTGGACATGCTGTGTTTGTTCCCTTTGACAACGTCCTTACATTTCTCTCATTTTCGCATTGACCTGGATGCGTCTCAGCATCATTATGAACTATAGATGTCCTGCACGTAAAAAGTAGGAATAATTAATTTCAGTGTCCTGTCACCACACTCAATCACAAAGGAACACGTATTTCACGAATTCGCACATATTCGCACCTAAACTTTCTGAAAAACATTTCATCATGGATTATTCTTTCAGGCCATTTCAATAACTCTGCTGGGGAACGCTGGGCACTATACTAAATATCTGTAGTTTTGTGGACTTTTTGCTAAAGCAAATTAGATTTTGTCACATTAACATATTTTGTTCGAGGAAACGTAGATATGGAATATACTGCATAGCCACTTTGGATAGTTGCAGTGCTTGAGAGATATGTTGGTACCATATACAACAAATGTTTCTTGTAACCACATATTCTCAGATACCAAGCCATGAACTTGAATGACAAATACTCTATTTGGCAGCTATTTCACAGATATGTCCACAATGGTTAGCTTTCACCCTTTCTAACTCACACGTTACATGTTACTCGTGTTCATTATTTGTATATAATAAACTATGGATATTTCGTAATCCATACACTAAACCAGTATCCTTCTAACGCAATTTTCAAAAATTGGGTTTTGGCCAGCTTTTTGCTCGTCCTGAACCACTGTGCTGCGGTATAAATCATTTCTCTGGGAAAAAATCCAGAAGGAAAAGTTTACTCTTGGGATGAGTTTTTCGGAGGATTTTTTGAGAAACGACTCAGATAATTTTGTTCATTATTCATAAATAAATATATCATTAATAACGTCATAATATGGCATAACTTATTTGTCCTAGAAAGATTTACGAGGAATACTTTATTCTTGAGGGTGAGTTTTTTCACATTACTTTCTCAAAAAAAGACTCAGGTGAGATAAGGTGATTTTGAGTTTAGTGCCCTTTTCTGCAGCGGGGATATAGGAGACGTGGATCTACTGATTAACGTGAAATTTGAACCACATGAGCTTCCGCTGGGAATTGAACTCAGGTTTCCCATGGCAAAGGCGTGTATTCTAACCACTTAGCCACGAATGAGCTTTCAAAAAATGACCCCGACAATTTTGTTCATTTCTCGTAAATAAACATTTCATTACTAACCTGAAAACATGGCATAACCCATTTGTTCTGAAATATCTACGAGGGTTAGTTTATTCTTGGGATAAGATTTTCTGACGATTTTCTCAAAAACGATTCAGGCTATTTTGTTCATATTTCACAAATAAATATTTCACTATTATTTCTATCATGTTGCCTAAATCCCTTCCATGAGAATATCTCCAACGGGTTGTTTACTCTTGGGATGAGTTTTTTGGACAATGTTTTAAAAATACCACTCGTGAAATTTTGTGGTTCTTTTATAAACAAATATCTAAATAGTAATCCTATCGTACGGCATATGTTATTTCTTATGGAAAAATCCTACAAGGGATAATTTATTTTTGGAGATTAATTTTCTTTGGGTAAAGTTTTCCACAAACGCTTTGTAATTTTGTTCGTATTTCAGGAGAAAATATTTCATTAATAATTGCAGCACTACATAATTTAGTTTAAGAAATTAGAGCGAGGAAGTTGAGTGTGGTGGCCCGTACAAATTATTTCCTCTTTATTTTCAAAGCACCTAGTTTTATGTTTTAACCTAACACTATTATGTAATAGATCAGTGAAAATTTATTACATAAGAAATCTGTTTTAAATTATACAGGGTGTTTCAAAACAACACCGACAACATTTCGGAGGTGATTCCTGACACCAAGATAAGACAAAAAGTATAGACCAATCTGGGTGTACAAATGCTTCATTTCGGACTTATAGGCTGCCGAAAACATGAAAAAATGAACTTTAAAGGTCCATAGCTCCAAAACTATGGGACCTACTGTAGTCGGATCAAGGCTTCACTTAGGAACTAATGTGTGCTTTATCCAAAAATATATGTTTCAGAATCCTAAGATATCACGAAGCAATTTTATAGAGGCAGTTTGGCTACGATCATATAATTTAAAGTACTCTCCTACTGCCTCTATAAAACTTGTTGAGGAAGTACCGCAAGATTCCGAAACATGGATATTTGGATAGGGCACACACTAGTTTCTAAGTGAAGTCTTGACCCGATTACGGTAATTCCCATAGTTTTAGGGCTATGGACATTTAAAGTTCATTTTTTCATGTTTTCGGCACCTTATATCTCCGAAAGGAAGCATTTGTGCACGCAGGATAGTGTATACTTTTCGTCTTATCTTGGTGTCAGGACTCACCTCCCAAACGTTGTCGATGTTGTTTTGAGACACTCTGTATATTTCGTATAACTATCTACAAATCTATTCTAGTTATGAAAAATGAAGATTTTCTATTACAGTTTTACACACGATTTACTCGTGGACCTCGGTGGGAGCGGTCCCAAGTTCGATTCCCGGGGGGAGGGAGTACTCGGTCGAAAAAGTGTAAAAAGTTTTCTTCAGGCCAGCCATCCAGAATGAGGTTTACCTGGATTTTCCTCATTCATACCAGGTAAACGCTGGGATGGTACCTAACTTACAAGTCCCAGGCCGCTTCCTTCCTTCTCCGATTCTTTCTTCCTTCTCTTTCCCCGGATAGTGTGCTCGCCGAGGGACGTCATCCCTGAAATCGTGAAGGGCTAAATGGCCTTAGATGCCGAAAGCCTAGAAATCTAATTCCTTCATCCTACAATTTACTCGTGCAATTTTGAGCGGAAACGAGCATATTACATGACTGTAACTAGCATGATTCCAGTTGACTTCTACATATTACAAAAAAAAAAAAAAAAAAGTACAAATAAATGTACGTGTAATACTATTTAAAATTAAACACTGTTGGATGTTAAAAACCAATCATGGGTTAATATTTATTTATTTTTATTTTTAAAGCAAGTTGTAAACTCGATTCATTTTATATTAAGTCGCTGTTGTTCACTGAGAAAAAAAATGTAGGTGGCATACTTAAAAACGTAGGTTACATTCGTAATTCCTGTAGTTTCTGGACTTAACGTACAACCGTATATAACATCCTGCAGCAAACGTATAGCTGAAAAAGTATGTATTATACGTACTGTCTGCATAAGTGCAATGACGTCATTCGTGTGACGTCATCTGCAGTAACAAGTATATACGGAGGTAATATCTAGCTTTGTGACGTCAGGGTCGTATATAGCATGTGGGTTAATAATGACGACATACACTGACTATCAGGACGGAGCATGATTTCAAGAAGTATGCAATATACGTTCTGTACGTATGTTTCTTGCGTTCAACCCCGAGACAGCATCTATATTGTACTTGTGCCCCATACGTACGACTAGATACAGTATACGTATTGTACGTATGTATTATACAGATTTTCCTTATGTCGCACACAGCTTGTCCAGATACAGCATACAGAATATCCGTATGCACCATACAGAGTGCATATATGTAGCTTACAGACTGTCTGCATGCAGCATATAGATTATACGTATGTCGCGTACAGGTTGGCCATATGTAATGTATAGATCGGATGTATATAGCTAATAGGTTGTCCATATGAAATATACAGATTTTACCTGTATCGAATACGTATTGCCTTCTTGTAATGTATGGATCGGACATATGCAGGATCTAGAGTGTACGTATAGTGCACCATTATTAAAGTGCTGCAACATACTGCAAAGTGCATGATACATTCTTACTGTAATGTTGTCAAATATTGTTTTACTCTGTATGAAAACAAAAATAGCTTAAAATATGGTTGATCTCCTTTGTGCCAATAATAATAAAATTAACAATACTACACTTTTCAAATCTTAGTTTGGAGCAGTGAAACTGTCCAAAGAAATGTATTTACCTGCAGGGTGTCCTATAAGTTTGGGCTTCCTGCTAATTCGTTGGAAAGCTACTGCAAAGCCAAGTGTTGAAAAGTGACACAAGCGTTAATTTTAAAATTATGGGCACAAAGGAGGTTAACCATATATTAAACTATTTTCGTTTCCATACAGAGTAAATCAATATTACTGTAAGAATTTATCATATGGTTTGCAGTTAGTTAGTTGCAGCACTTCAATAATAATGCAAAATGCACAGCCTTATACAATCCTATATTCAAACTCAAACAAGATTTACGTACAATCATTTATTAAGCTGTTATCATCCATTGCTTGTACGATATAAAGATTAGTTTACCTCATTCCTTTCCTTAATAGTATCTTCTTCTAAAGTGCAGTTGTTACCACAAGAGGCCTGAATAGAATTTTCCAGAAATAACTTCTCTGTACATTTTAATTAACAGGTAAGTTATGTATATTTTTTTTTTTTTTTTTTTATGTCGCAATAATTAAAAGTGTAGTGTCAGCCGAAAACGTATTCGCTTACAAGATGATTCCTACTCAGTACTCGCTATTAAAAATGCAACACCAAGAAGGAGACTGGGTAGATGCGCCAAAGTTCCCAGGCCGATACCTAATAGTAAGTGCAGAATACTCTTAAACGTTCGCTGTATTCGCTGTGTGACAACGTGGTGACAGCGGAGGCGTTGTGCAGCCATCGACTAAACATATTTATTCTTCCCTGCTATAGACGTTCTACAAATTTGGACTTTCCTGGATGCATCCTTCTTAGTGCAACATTTTAAGCAACGAGCAATTTAACAGTCTCATACATTGCTTACAGAAAGAGCAATGATTCTCAGAATTACTCGGAAGATATATATACACAATTTAAAACGGTTATTTCAAACTTTGCAATTCAAAGCACGAAAAGAACTATAGATAAAGGAACACTGATTTTAGCCAAATAGTAATTAGTAAACTCAATCACACTCAGTACCATTAGTTGCTTGGTGTTATCCGTAAGTCAGAGATCACGGTATCTCATTTCGTGTAGATTTTTGCATTTGTTTAACGCTAAAAATGTATTTTATCGCTAATTGAACCCAGTACCATATATATACCGACAGGACGTACCTTAGTCACAAGGTGACATGAGTGAAACACTAAACTATTCGATTGACACCTGCGGTCTTGTCAACACTAGAGAAAGTTACAAAGTGATTAAGTAAATACGGAACATAGTTCATAGAAAGTATAGCGATGTATGAAGTCTCCGTTTCATACGACTTGGATAAAGGATACATCTGAAATAGCAACAAAGAAATATATAATGATTTCTCTGGATAATTTGGATTAGTCCAGAATTCGAACACACACAAGTCCAACTTTTTTTTTTTAAACTTCTTTCTTCGGATTCCCAATAAAGTTGACTACTGAAAAGCTGAGTTATAGATTCTGTATTAAAACAACACCTTCGCTAGACATGTTCAGTATACACATTGTCTTACATACAGAACAATACATTAGTTATTAATGCATGTCTGAAATAATAGTGCTTCGTATAGAATTTTACTTCATTCAATCGCAATAGCACAAAGATAAAAAATATTGCGAGGGATAATGTTCTTATTACAGAGAAAAAGAATTAAAATGACTTAACATTAACAATCATTTTCTTTAAACAGAGATAATATTTTATTATAATTTATGGAAGAAAGAAATAATTTGTAGTACAGTATCTTTATTAGGGTTATATATTCGTACAAAATAATGTAAGTACAACTGGGTCTGTCTTCAGAAAGGACGTACTTTTAGCCACAACCTACACTGCTTCTTTTGACTGTCTTTCAAGCAGAATCCTGGTTTGAAGCACGAAATACCTGCAACAAAAATCAGAAAATATTTAAAATGTTATATTCAGTGTGTTTAATTTGGTTGTACTTAACAATACAAAATATCTTAACCTTTTTGAGATTAAATGGAAAAAATCTGTTCGGTCAGGTATGGACTTTTGGGTTGCACGTAGAAAAAATATGAGGTGTTTATTGATGCTGAACAACAACTCAAAATGTATTACCATTCAAAAGTAAGTGGGTACCCCAATGGTGTTCGGGGTACCATGGGGTACCTAATGTCTGTATTTTTTTAGATATGTGGAAATGTATGTCTCTAAAATGTAAGGAACTGATATCTGTTTACCGAAAACCTCAACTCGGTAAGCCTTATGGATATCGAGATATGGGAAAATAAAGAACGACACCATAGAAATGTGGGGTTTGCGTACTAGATGGGCAGTTTCGGAAACGTAATTACGAGAGCTTACAACCACCTCAAAAGTAGTTTCAATTAAATACACTACACACACGCCCTGATGGGGGTTTTCGGGTACCATAATATTCGCAGAACTCTCATTTCTAAACATTCTAAAATATGTTTTAATAACGTTTTAAAGAACCTTAGAGGTGTGTGTTTACCGAAACCGCAAGTCGGTACGCCTAACAGTTACCGAAATATGATGAAATAAAAAGTGACACCATAGGTACGTGGAGCTTGCATATTAGACAGTACAATTTAGAAAATTAATTAAAATATGACTATCAAGATATTGTCAAATAAAGGGTGGATCCATACAGTTATGGGGTTTTCGTGTTAGGTGGTAAAATTTCCGAAACCGGCCATGGAAAGTTAATAAGCATCAGTAGCAATTTCATCTTAAAGTAATTAGGTATTTCCATGGAGTTTAAGAACATCATGGGATCTACCAAGATTACATTTTAAAAGCTTTGGAAAATATATTTTGACATTTATAAAGAGTATTAGAAATATATATTTACCTAAAACTTCCAGCTAGTACATCTAGCAGCTAGAGAGGCACCATACAATAAAAGCGTATTAGATCTTGAAATTTCAGAAAACAATTATTGATCCTAACAAAAGTTAAATAAGATGGTACGTCTATGGGTTATGTGAGTACCGCAGATTCGTCAGTACAATTTCCATCGAAAGATTAATTCAGCTCTAAATTTTCTTTGGACAATTCCAAGCGTTCATCGGGCTCTGAAATAAAGTGAACATTTTTTGTCAATATCTAATATAGCAAACGAGATATAAGGAATTGTGTATTTTATGACGTCGTAAAAATAGAGACCCACATGGATTTGTACTTTTGAGTCTTTGCTGTAAGAAGAAGAAATTTTAGAAAACAACCGTATATACCTTAATAGACAATTAAATTGGCGGGGGCACAGTGGCTTAGTGGTAGAGTGCTTACCTCTGGTGTATTGGGTTCTTGGTTCTATCCGCGGCCAAGTCAGTTTGTAGTGGACATCGTATTCGTGGGTTTTCTCGGGGTTCTCTCATTCCTCCCACCTTTGCATTCCATCAATTCTGCCAACGACATTCACTTGCTTTAATCAAAATCTCCCTGAGACTGAAATGCATAATCGTGGGTCGCTACACTGAAATATTTCCTTTTATTTAATTTAAAATTAAATAGGGAGTTAAGTATGATCGTATCTCTACGGGTTAAGTGAATACTCCAATAGTTTCTGCAAAAAAAAAGATTAGTTAAACACCCTACCACTAAGCTACTGTGTCCCCGCCCATTGAATTGTCTATTAAGGTATATACAGTAGTTTTCTGATTTTTTTTTCTTATAGGAAAGACCCAAAAGTACAAATATATAAAGATCTCTATTTTTACGCCATAAAATATATAATTCCTTTTATCTTGGTTACTATCTTAGATATTGACAGCGAATTTTCATTCTTTTGTACAGCTCGATGAACCATTGGAATTGCCTGAAGAAAACCTAGGACTGAACTAATCTTTCGATCGAAATTGTACTGAGGTACTCATTTAACCCATAGAAGTACCATCTTATTTAATTTTGTTGCGACCAATAATTGTTTCCGAAATTTCAAGATCTCATACACTTTTATTTCACAGTGTTTCTCCAGATGTTAGATGTACTAGCTGGAAGTTTTGGGTAAACACATATTTCAAATACTGTTTACAAATGTCACATTATATTTTCAAAAGTTTTTAAAATTTAATATTGGTAGACTCCATGATGTTCTAACACCCCATGAATATATCTAATTACTTTAAGATGAAATTGCTACTGGTGTTTATTAACTGTCCATGAACGATTTCGAAAATTTTAGCGAAATCTAACACGAAAACCCCTTAACTGTGTTGGTCCCCCTTTATTTGACATCATCTTGATGGCCGTTAGTCATATTTTAATTCATTTTCCGAATTGTAGCGTCAAGTATGCAAGACCCACATACCTATAGTATCTCTCTTTATTTTCCCATATCTCGGTATCCATAAGGCTTACCGAATTGCAGTTTTCAGTTAAAAAAAAATCAGTTCTTTACATTTTAGAGACATGTATTTCCATATATCTAAAATGCAGAAATTAGGGACCGCATTGGAACCCCATTGGAGTACTCACTTACTTTTGCATAGCAGGGTAAAAACGCCAGTGGTTCTCACTTTAAGGTTGAAAACATACTATTTTGTCTTTTCTCTGAGCATTGTGAATCTGTCGGAGCTATACCGTAGTTGGAAAGACTCATTGATCCTTCCTATAATGACCATGTAGTCAGAATTCAAAAAGGAGTAGAAGGAAAAACAATATTTTAAAATCCTTGCACCAGTAGTCCTCACCTTAAAATCAAAATGTTCCAGTAATAGTCAGGATTTTCTATCAGTGTTCGTCACTCAAATAACTTGACATAATTTATTCAAAAACGCACTGTGTATCAGTTTAGGGTTAAGAATACAATATAAAGTAGTAAGCTTAATAACTTTTCATCACTTTTAGCACTCAAGAAAGAAAAGAAAAAAAAAACGTTTTTACATACTTTTTAAAGCAATTTCAGAAAGAAAAATGTTAACTGAATTCTAAAGTTAACTGTATATCACTTTCACGTTAAGAGTACAATATTAAATACTATGTTTAATAACTATACGTCACTTTAAACACTCAAAAATGAAAATAAACGTTTGTACATACATTTTGAAAACAATCTAAGAAACAAAATATGTTAACTGAATTCAAAATTTAATTATACATCACCTTAAGCTTAAGAATACACTATAAAATACTGAGATTAATAACAATGCATTACTGAAGAATGAAAACAAAAATGTTTTAGCTACCGATATTGTATTTAGATGTTATTTCTCAGTAACAATTTTTTTTTTGAGAACTCGTGATCAAGTCTAGGGATGCGCAAGAGAAAAGATTTGAGATTGTCTCCTCTCGAAAAGGTGCCGCGAAAGTTATGTATCGTCTCGAAAACTGGATCCGTTTCTATTGGAAGAGCTCTGTCTCGTCTCGAATTTCGTAACAAAAATTATGTCTCGTCTTGTCTCGTGTGCATCCCTAATCAAGTCCATAGCCAAAAACTTCATTTCCGAAGGGTTCGATAGGGCTTTGCGATATCCGAATTTAAATATAGATAATCGATATCGACAAACTATCGAAACTTGTTCGAAATATTGAAAAATACAGCAATATCGAAATATAAACAATATCAAAAATCGAAAATATAGAAATACGAAAGAGAGAAAAGAATATGGATATATCGATCAAACATTTCGATATCGATGTTTTGATATTTGAAAATATCAACCGTTCGATTTAAATATCACACAGCCCTAGGCTCCAACTGTTGTCACCTGTAAAATTAATGTGAAAATTACTGACTAATATTCTGTAAGTACCATAAGACGGGATTATTTTGCACTTCAGGATTAACTTTGCACAAAATACGGCAAAAGTTTCACAGTCCTCTGTCGGTAAAATGATGGACTGTAAAGAGAAAGTTTCAACTGTCACCGTAAGATAGAACATTGACTATTTGGTTGGCGGTTAACATCAGTTCTAATTACCTGAAGGGTTTGTTGTTGTAGAGGTATGGAAAGCAGTCACTGTAAAGGCTGACAAAATTTGAAAGATATCACCTACAAGAATTTTCGTCAAAGTCAAGTCAGTTTCGTAGAATACTCTGTGTATAATGGGACTTTGAGACAATAGTTGAAATTGAAGTGTGAAACGTTTTAAAGTCATAGAAAAATAAAACTGGGAGAAGGTTGTTTCAGCCTCTAATCGGGGCTACTTTGCACCGATCAAACGTAACCCCTCAGATAGGAAATTATTACTACGGGTACCTCCTGCCATCTAACTTTAGGAAAATTTCCTATTCAGGTAAATGTCGGGATGGATTTCTTGTTGGAAAATAAATTACGAAAAGCGGCGGATTCAGAAAAATAGTTTGAGAGTGACTTCACACAGAAAGACTTCCTTTATTTAGAAACGACTAGACTTTTTGAAGGGCTTGAAGCGTAGACGCATAGGAATGACTAACATCAGAATTTTGTAAAAAAAGAAATCCTGTAATTTGGGTGAGCTTCAGCCTGAAAGCCTCAAATCCCGTAAATCTTCCACTGATTACGGTTGGGATGATATTCTTGGATATAAAGAGCAACCAAGGCAAATCAGATCTCGAAGATTTTTGCTGTTCTTGAGTTGCCATTTTTGTGGGACATACTAAACTATCAGAACGTGGTTCCTATGACGGTACCAGAAAATACATAATTTTCTTTACAAATATCAATAATTCGTACTAAGTACTGACACCGGTACCGTAAGTCCAACCTCAATATTTGTAGACTGCATGCAGTTTTGTGTAGGAAGTGAAATGTATCAATAGAAGAGAGAAAACACTGCACAGAAACATTATGTTCGTATGCTGAAAATACTTTTTTGTATGTGTTGCAAAGTATCTTCAGCTATCAGGTTACTTTGCAACAAAGTTTATATGAAATGTTGCATATCCAAATAAGCTGGGTTATTTGGATACCTTTGATTGCCAGAGAGAGAGGATCGATCTCAAGACCAGCTGCCTGGGACACCTACGGTTATTACCCTTACCGAGGACATTGTGCAGAATCTCGTCATCATCAGAAAGACATTATTCTTTATAAAAATTGTAGTCTCAAGCATCAGTTGATGCATAATTGTAAAATTCTTTAGAAAACAATAAACGTAGAGCGTCAGCGACTTCTTCCTTTGCCTTTAGTTTCTTGTACTGTCTCATCACTTTTCTGTTTACCTTCCGTCTTGATTTCTTGCTATTTATTTCTGCTATGTTAAGTGGTCCTGTATTTACTTCATGTCATCAAGTTCAATATTCTTGGTTTTCTGCGACATTGTCACAGCGTCGAGGACAGCGTCCTGCCAGTCGATGACCAACTTGGAAGAAGCCGTCGTTAGTGCACTTGCACTAAGCCCACTTTGTGCCGTCATCGAGCTGAATTTGGATTTTCATTAGGAAAATACCACGGAGTGAGGGCAACAACCAGTTGCACTCAAAAGCAATAAAAACTTGTCATTTTGAAAAATCTTGATCAGATCCAGTCAGACGGAGGAGAAGAGAGCGTCGCAGCTCACGTCGAACTTCATTCTGTCGTGAGGATAAGCCTTGACTTATCACTCACAAACAGGACAACTTAACGTTAATATCTTACTTATCTAAACTCATAACTAGCTCTACTTTCATCCCCATGTTTTATTAGTCGCTCATGTCTCTTAAATTAAAATTGTGTTTGTTTTATTCCAGTTAACCTGATTGGTGGTGAACACATTGGTGTGTTAGATGCTCACAGTGAGCATGAGTAAGGTACAAGTACGGCATTCATCCCGTACTTCAGTATAAAAAGCATTCATGCTATTTCGGACTAGAACCAATGTTCTGTACTGTTTCATGGATGTTCTGTACTGTTACATGGTGGTAGATGACTTTGGTGAGATCTCTGTAGTACCTATTTGTTTATTTTATGTGTAGCGACACCACCCACCGAAATTCCCCCACCCAACCACCCTCTTGGTTGTGTATATTATGTACTTTAGTGTATAAGTACAAATTGGTTTATATATATATTTTTTGGTTTTATTTTGCTTTCTTGTGTGTGTTACAATGACCGAAGTTTCTCATTTCCCTGTGGTACGACGTAATGGTCATCCTGCTTTCTCTAGGTCCACCGTAAGATATTTTCGTTTGGATAATTCGATACATCCACGTTTTATTGAGCACAATGCCCACTATAACGATGTTGTTGACGATTATTTGATGGATACATATTTATTTAATAGTCGCTATAACAAATGGTTTATGGTAGAATTTGTTAAGAAAGACTTTGACTCGGAAAGTTTATCACAGGTGGACATTAAAGCAGATTTTTTGTCTTTGGTTTCACGTATAACTGCACACAGTTCTCTTTTTCAAACAGCTACCTTTTTTGCCATGAGAACTAAGAGTAATCGTTACACCGTCACAGCTTTTTTTCGGTATGGAGGAACACAGGACAGGTTGGATGAGCTACTACAGTTTTGGTATCATGGGTTCAAATTCAGGCCAAGTATCCAGATAGCAGATTTACTTGGTTGTTTTACCCGATGTGGTAAAAATGGACTCTTTGCGGTGTCTCCGGATACCTATCTGTTGGATCTCGCAGTCTTTGGAGACATGGTGAGAAAGAATAACAAATGGTTTTTCCCACAATAAAGCTGAAAGTTCTTTGTACATAAGTTATACAGATGCTAATATCATTCTTGGGGTAGGTTATTGTATAATCATGATATATTTTATTTTTGCAACGTTTTAGTTTTTGAAGGTGAAGGTTACTCGTTGAGAGTTTGTTTCCTGGCCACGGATGTGAGTCAGCTTTTCTTATCTTCATATTACATTACATATTACACTTGGTTTCGCTCTTGTGATGCTTACTTATGTCTATATACTCAGTCGTTAATAAAGGAATGTTTTTATAACTAAATTAATTAAATGATGTTGGAATAAAATATTTGGAGAATATAATGATATCAGGTCTCGATTGCTACGGTTTAAAAAAAAAAAAAAAAGAGAGAGAGAAAAAGATGATGAAAGATTGGTTTCCATATTGGTATTCATGACGATATTATTTTTTTTGAATTATTATACTTAAGACATGTTGTTTGGTATGTTTTGATTTTCCAGATTGTTTCTTGTGGGCCGTAAGGAAGCGAAATTGCCTTACCTTTTTAGTTTTAAGAAATTTGTTAAATCTCTGAAACATGATTCAAACAATATAGTCGCCAATTTTATTATTTATCTAAATTTTATACTCATGACCTAAATATTTTTTTTTTTTTTTGAATTATCTAAGTCTTTTATTTTTGATCTAATCAAGTTATTTATGAGGATAACTCCTTCAGTATGTTTTGTCATTGTGAATGTGTGTTTGTGTTTATTATTTTTTGTAGGGACAGGCTAGAGAGATGCCTTTGTCTCGGGAGATAGTTATGGCAGTAGGGTAGCCAATGCCAGTCGGAGTACTGTTTAAGCTTTTGGGCCCGTTAAGTTTGCCGCTCCTTGTTTTGTTTTGCTTTAGAGGAAAGCATAAGATATTGAAGATATTTTAAGGTACCAAGTCAGACGATATATATGAATACTTGTAAGTGAAGTGATATTTTGAAGTAAGAATAAACGTACACAGCTCTGGGAGCTTTTTTTTGTAATTGTGTCAATTTGTCCAAGGAAAGTCCTCATATTAACTGTTTTTTTTTTTAATTTATTATTTAGTCAGTTGAGTATTTAAAAAAGAAAAGGTCATGTGTAGTAGTAATCTCTTGTGACCTCGATTGTTCTGATATTGTCAAAATTTTCTATATTATTTTCTTTTTCATTACTTATTTTTTTAAGACACCTACATAACTTATTTTTTTTAAGACACCTACATAAAGTTAATTTCCTTCACTAGATTTTGAAGCAAAGGAGTAGTTTTTTCTTAATTTTGAGTTAGATATTTTTGAATGATTCTCTACGAGTACAACGTTTTTATATGCATACATTTGTGTGGTAACTTTTGAAAGAAGTAAAAGATATAGTTATCGAATTGTTTAGCATGTTACTGCTTCGTTTTATTGTTGTTATTGTTGTTTTGGTGATTTCAGGTAGGATTAGAAACCTGTATGCCACTTTTGAGTTATTAGGTAACTCGGTACTTATTGTTTCGTGTTAGGGAACATAGGATTAAGTACATGCTATTTCAGTTGTTGAGGAAGTTACTAGGTTATCATTCTTTTTTTTAAAAAATCCGTTTTATTACTCCCCCAATCCCTTTAGTTTGAAGCACTTATAATGAGTAGGAATGGTCATATCCGCGAGCGGGTTGCGCGGATCCAAGCAGTTTAACAACCCATCCAGAAGAGATGCAGAGGGCAAATGACTGCATCTTTATAAATGCTTCAAAGATCCTCCAATATTACCCTTTAGTTTTAATTATTTTTTTTTTTTGTTATTTTTTTCCAAGTGTAGTATGCGTAGTTCATTGTTTTGATAGTCAAATATTTAATTTCTTTGATTAAGATAAAAGTATATAAAAATACTTATCGTTATCGAACGTTAATTATTTTAGTAATTTTTATAATATGTACTTACGGTTTTTCGTTTCTTTCAAAGTTGAGATTTATCCATGCACTTCCACTAATTTCACAAGTAAAAGATGACTGACAGCTGATGCATTCGTTGTCTCCTGTTGCCGGATGATCTGCCTCTTTGCTCCAGTACGCAGTTTCTGCCATCTGTTGGACGTCTTGAAGGACTATTTGTTACTTTTATAAGATCCTCGGTTGGATGCCAATGGACCACCACGAATTTTTTTTTTTTCCCATCAAGATTTTTTTCAGATTACCTAAATGTGTCATCGGGATCCTCCTGACGGATGCTCGCCTCAGGACACATTTTTGTGGAGCTCCGGGATGTTGCATATCCAAATAAGCTGGGTTATTTGGATACCTTTGATTGCCAGAGAGAGAGGATCGATCTCAAGACCAGCTGCCTGGGACACCTACGGTTATTACCCTTACCGAGGACATTGTGCAGAATCTCGTCATCATCAGAAAGACATTATTCTTTATAAAAATTGTAGTCTCAAGCATCAGTTGATGCATAATTGTAAAATTCTTTAGAAAACAATAAACGTAGAGCGTCAGCGACTTCTTCCTTTGCCTTTAGTTTCTTGTACTGTCTCATCACTTTTCTGTTTACCTTCCGTCTTGATTTCTTGCTATTTATTTCTGCTATGTTAAGTGGTCCTGTATTTACTTCATGTCATCAAGTTCAATATTCTTGGTTTTCTGCGACATTGTCACAGCGTCGAGGACAGCGTCCTGCCAGTCGATGACCAACTTGGAAGAAGCCGTCGTTAGTGCACTTGCACTAAGCCCACTTTGTGCCGTCATCGAGCTGAATTTGGATTTTCATTAGGAAAATACCACGGAGTGAGGGCAACAACCAGTTGCACTCAAAAGCAATAAAAACTTGTCATTTTGAAAAATCTTGATCAGATCCAGTCAGACGGAGGAGAAGAGAGCGTCGCAGCTCACGTCGAACTTCATTCTGTCGTGAGGATAAGCCTTGACTTATCACTCACAAACAGGACAACTTAACGTTAATATCTTACTTATCTAAACTCATAACTAGCTCTACTTTCATCCCCATGTTTTATTAGTCGCTCATGTCTCTTAAATTAAAATTGTGTTTGTTTTATTCCAGTTAACCTGATTGGTGGTGAACACATTGGTGTGTTAGATGCTCACAGTGAGCATGAGTAAGGTACAAGTACGGCATTCATCCCGTACTTCAGTATAAAAAGCATTCATGCTATTTCGGACTAGAACCAATGTTCTGTACTGTTTCATGGATGTTCTGTACTGTTACAGAAATGAAATGAAATGAAATTTTTGAGTTTTACGTTCCACGATTATGCCGGATATGCTCAAGGAGACGATGATGATGAGAATGAATGGAATAGTAGAATGAAAATGTGTGAGAAAACGGGAAAACCCCGAGAAAAATCACACACAGTGTTTCTCCAACACAAAGCCCATTCAGCACGTGCTGGGATCGATCCAGGAACTTCACGCAGGAGAGGTGAACGCTCCACAACTGAGCTACCACGTCCCCCAAAACACAACCTCAGAATATATTTCATATAGAGTAGAAATAACAATATGTTGTAAAAAAAAAAAAATGGCCGGTCTGAAAGGCATGTAAGCTAAAAAATTACAATTGCTACTCGATTTGTTTACTAGCATTGTTTAATTATCTACGGTACTGAACATCGCAACACCAACATCATTATGTTATGTCACATCCTTTCAAAACTATGAAAACTGCAAAGTACCTGCTTTGCTTCGTGATGTCCGAAGAGTAAGACGACTGAAGGCGAAAGCAGGCAAGTGGCATACAAATTTATGATGTTGAAGGCATTATTTTTCACAGCTATGGAGAAAAGAGATAGAAACAATAATAACGAAATCTTTGTTTTACGTCCTACGAATATGTTATGTAGGCTGACGGTCACAAATGAGTAATGAAAATTTATGATCTTGGAATACGATTTGGTGGAATAATGAGGGAGAAAAATAATCATTGATTAAATATTAAATTGAAAAGAAATAAGAGCCTGACGCTCAAATACTTATCTATCCGGCACCCATCTTGATCCCTCTAAAATATCATGAAATGCTTGATTGATTCTAAACCCAATAATAGTAATAATAAACACAGAATATATAATTTACGCACCTTGAAATGTAGAAATTAATGGTTGTAATTCCCAGTTTTCCAATAGACCTTTGATTTCTCCAAATGAAGATTCGGATATCTTGTTTCTTCTCAAGCAATAATCAGTTGCAGTCCAAAGCCAAGTCACTAAGTTAAGTATGAATATAAAAGAATTCATTAGTTAGATGCATACAAAATCCTACGCATGTAAATCCGAATCTACTTATTAAATTGTAAATTTAAACAAACTAAATTATACTACAGATATAGTGACATCAAACATATATTAAATAAGATATACAGGGTGTCTCAAAAGTCCCCTGACATAGGGTAACTCTGTTATTATCCGAGTTATAACAAAATGTCGGAGGGGAAAGCATCTCCAAATATGATGTGTCCAATCTAAAGTGAAGGAATTTTTAAAATCGGATGACCCCTTTGCGCTGTACACTCTTTATGCGCCCAATGTGAAATGAAAATGCAACGTTGCCATTTACCTGGACCCACAGCATAAGTGAGTGAAGTTACTGTCTTTTACGCTAACATGTTGATGGCCAGCCTCCGTTTCAAACAGTAACTTCATTCACTTATGTTGTGGGTTCAGGTAAATGGCAACGTTGCATTTTCATTTAAAATTGGGTGCATAAAGAGTATACATCACAAACATCTCGTCCGATTTTTTTAAAGTGTTCACTTTAGATTGAAAACGTCATATTTCGAGATTTTTTTTCCTCTTACATTTTGTTGTAACTCTGATAACAGAGTTACCCTATGTTAGGGAACTTTTGAGACATCCTGTATACATCATAAGAAGTTCCTTTCTAAATTCTACACGGATGTGGTTAAATTGAATGTGAGGTGGGTGATACACATTAGGCCTTTTGGGAGTACGTCACACGGACGACCGTAATTTTGTGTTCAAAATTTTTATGAACTGGTGGGATATGTGATACATATGGCCACGGGCTAGAATTTTCTCAGTATGTCAAATATGCAATCAGATTTCATGCAGCTTAATTTGGTGGAAAGCTATTGCCAATTGAACGTTACATTTACCTCTTTCTTGCAGATGTTGAACCATGCCGTTAGCACGTGAGGAATGGATCGAAATAAACTGTGGGGCGGGAGGAGTATATGTGCAGTGGTTGCCGATTGCAGAGTCATCCACAATGTGACTCTGTGTCACATGTTTCAGTGTCACAGTAATTAACTAAATTTGAGAAGACGGGCACATTCGTGAACATACATCGTAGCGGTTCAAACTCGCGGGACCTTGTTCCTTCCCCATTTTGAACCGGTACATGAAAATGCCATTTACTCCATGTTTGCCTGCGCCGATTTTGAAAATTCCTTCACTAATCGATTTCTCCCGTTGAGTACTACAAGAACCAGTTAAAATCTCGCGGGCCCTTCATTCTTCCCCATTTTGAACCGGTACATGAAAGTGCGATTTTTTTTCATGCTTGCCTGCGCCGATTTTGAAAATTCCTTCACTAGTCGATTTCTCTCGACGAGTACTACAAGAATCAGTTAAAATCTCGCGGTCCTTTTTTCTTCCCATTTTGAACCGGTACCGAAAATGCGATTTTCTTCATGTTTGCCTGTGCCGATATTGAAAATTCTTTCAGTAATCTATTTCTGTCGTCGAGTACTACAAGAATCAGTTAAAATCTCGCGGTCCTTTTTTCTTCCCATTTTGAACCGGTACATGAAAATGCAATTTTCTTCAGGCTTGCCTGCGCCGATTTTGAAAATTCCTTCACTGGTCGATTTCTCTCGACGAGTACTACAAGAATCAGTTAAAATCTCGCGGGCCCTTTTTTCTTCCCATTTTGAACCGGTACCTGAAAATGCGATTTTCTTCATGTTTGCCTGTGCCGATTTTGAAAATTCTTTCAGTAATCTATTTCTGTCGTCGAGTACTACAAGAATCAGTTAAAATCTCGCGGGCCCTTTTTTCTTCCCCATTTTGAACCGGTACATGAAAGTGGGATTTTTTTTCATGCTTGCCTGTGCCGATTTTGAACATTCCTTCACTAATCGATTTCTCTCGTCGAGTACTACAAGAATCAGTTAAAATCTCGCGGTCCTTTTTTCTTCTCATTTTGAACCGGTACCTGAAAATGCGATTTTCTTCATGTTTACCTGTGCCGATTTTGAAAATTCTTTCAGTAATCTATTTCTGTCGTCGAGTACCACAAGAATCAGTTAAAATCTCGCGGGCCCTTTTTTCTTCCCCAAGCCAATATTTTTTTGTCTGTTTTGAATGTATTCAAGTATGGAACAAAAGTATTATATAATTCCCTTAGTAGGCTTCT
Organism: Thermobia domestica; assembly: GCF_964235325.1. Lineage (NCBI taxonomy): Eukaryota > Metazoa > Arthropoda > Insecta > Zygentoma > Lepismatidae > Thermobia > Thermobia domestica. The sequence goes on along the minus strand of NC_137454.1, from coordinate 150,108,514 downwards.
CAACTTAATATTTTTCAACTTAAATTTTATTTATTTTAATTATTTATTTTCTTGTGACTCAATATTTAATTGCAATCGTTCATTGGGGAGAAGGGTGGCCATTCTCAAATATATAAATATAGTATTCTTAAAATTTATGTGTTCTCGTACTATTAGTTTCTTCCACTAGACCTGGAAATTGCAAAATTAATACCTGGAAAACCTGCAAAATTCAGGGAAATTGAGTTCCATATTTATGTATGAACACTGTTATTTACAATTTTTTTTTTTCGAATAGGGAGAACTGTACGAAAGGGTGGTTTGAGAATAGTATAACAGTAGGTTTCTGGGAGTGTTGTTCGAAATGAAATCTTTAAGTTTTACGTCCCACTATTATGCTGGCTAGGCTCAAGATGACGGGGTGTTGTTCGGTGGGGGTCAATGTTGCCAATTTTGGGTAAAGTCGCTAAATAAGGGGAATTCGACCTCAACGATAGCGTAGGGTGACCATAAAATTTTCAGTTAAAAACGGGACAGGTTCTTGCAACACTAGACTTTTAGATCTACCTTTGTTCTTATCAGTGCCTTGATATCAGAGTTCCCCCTCTCTCTCTTCGTTACAGAGCGGGTACTTATGAAAAAGGAAAGACACGTTGAAGTTTGTTTAACACACAACCAACTGCTAAAACCTCTGCTGCCTTTCGAGCAGTACTGCGAACTATAGAGTATGTTTAATATAGGGATTTTCAGTTCAATTTTTGCCGCTTTGTTATTATTAATACTTTTAAAAGGAGTAAAGGTACTGGGTTTGTTATTTACTTCTTTCATTTACATAAAACGGGACGAATACTACTTTTTTCCATCTACTGACGGGACGGCCGCGACACGCCCCTAAAACGGGACTGTCCCGGTCAAAACGGGACGTATGGTCGCCCTACGATAACGACAAAAAAAAAAAAATCCGATTGGAGACTTTTTTGGGTGATTTTTAAATGACGATTTACCTACTTACACATTTAGCGACTTTTTGCTGCAAACAAAATGTTCATCTGTAGAGAAGCATTATTAGTTCAAAAAAGTTTTTACGTTATTTTTTTCTGTTTGTTTGTTTTAATCAGCGCAAGTGATGAAGCGTTTGGAAATACAGCGTACTCACTACTCCACAATCCTGCATTGTTATGTTACCCTTGCCCTCTAACGAAGAATAACTACAAACTTGATGTCCTTTAGTTCGCAGAGTTTCCGTTGAGAGACACACGTAATACATCATTACCGATAGCAACAAGATTAGCTATAGATGCGTGAAAAAAGGCGAAGAAGGTGTTTGTTATATTTGTCCTCTGGGGTCTTTTAATTATTCTGCACTTTTTCTTTTACAAAAAATTGCTTAACGTAAGTACTGTAGTGTTAATTATTTCGGAACTATTTTGACCACAACATGAACAAAAGTACCCGAAACAACCTGAAATGATCCCTGAGTTAAAGGATTGGTTGCGCCCTGTTTACAAAGATGTGAATAGAACCAGCGGCGCAAATCTGTCTTCAACATTGGGGGGGGGGGGGTAAGACCGTTACCATACTTTTTTTTGGCGATGTCCAAAATACTTATGAAGTTGAAAAACAATGTTGTGGAGGATCAGAGTTGTCTTTAGCGTTAGGAGGCTGCAGATTTGAGGCTTATTCTGGGGGACATCTCACGTTCCTTTGTAGCAATCGGACAAAAATCATCAAATTTCTCCCAAAAAACACATTTCAAATCGGATTATTTGGGAGAAGTCCCCCTCAGTTCCAAGATTGGAGGGGACATGTATCCGTCATCCCCCCCCCCGGGATTTGCGCCAGTGAGTAGAACATATTGTTTAGTTTACATCTACAACTTTTACAATGCTTATAGACAATGAATTTCTCGATTATTTCTTATAGCGACTTTTCACCCAAAATTGGAGTCGTCACCTCTCGTTTCGCAAACTTATTGCCAACATTTTAGAAACTGGCTGCGGGGAGAGCTACAATGGATGATTCAAGTTATTTCGTCGCTTCCGCTGTGAACCTAAGTACAAGATTCCAAAAGTCACATTTTTTTGGTTCCAAACAATATGTCTGCTGGGTGAAAGCACAGACTGGAATGTGTTGCCTTTCCTACCTTATCTTTAATCACATAGTAGCTCCTTTCCCAAAGTTAAAAAAATGCAATTCTTCCTTTCTTAATAGTACTTATGACCCAAAGTATTACGTAAGCATTGTATGTTACTTATGTAGCTCACAGAGCCGCAGCTATGGGCGAGCAAGCAAAGCACGTGTCCCGGGCGCGTGGTTGGAGGGGCGCCTAAAAGAGAGGTTATATATTAGTACTTTTCCTGGCGGTATTTAATACTTTTCATCAGAGTGCGAAATCATGAAATCAAAGTGAGAGGAAAAAATGAAATGAAATCTTTGAGTTTTACGTCCCACGGTTATGCCGGTTAGGCTAAAGGAGACGGTGATTATGAGAAATGAATGAAATGGTGGAATGAAGTAAGTGGGAGGAAATGGGAGAACCCCGAGAAAACCCACGCACACGGTGTTTGTCCACCACAAGGTTCACTTGGCGGGGCTAGGATCGAATCCGTGACCCCAAGCACCAGAGGTGAACGCTCTACCACTGAGCCACCGCGGCCCTAAAAGTGAGAGGAGACTGGAGAAGTGAAGAGAGAGAGAGAGAGACAGAGCGAGAGAGAGAGAGAGAGAGAGAGAGAGAGAAGAAAACGCTCGCACTTTTACACTTCAAAGTAAATTAAGTCATTTATTTTTTCTGTCCCCCTCCTCCCCCTCCCCTAAGTTCTACTGTCAAAGTAAATAGCTAAAAACACTCCCAGGCCAGAACCGCATCTACGTTGGAAATTTGATCGAGATCGGTCGGTCGGTGCAAGAGATTAAGAAAAAATGAAATGAAACCTTTGAGTTTTACGTCCCACAGTTATGCCGGTTAGGCTAAGGGAGACGCTGATGATGAGCAATGAATTAAATGGTGGAATGAAGTAAGTGGGAGGAAATGGGAGAACCCCGAGAAAACCCACGCACACGGTGTTTGTCCACCACAAGGTTCACTTGGCGGGGCTAGGATCGAATCCGGGACCCCAAGCACCAGAGGTGAACGCTCTACCACTGAGCCACCGCGGCCCCCGGCCGGGAATCGAACCCGGGTGTCCAACGCCAAAGGAGTGTTCACTAACCACTTAGCCACGAGGGAGCTCATCTGTGAGGCAGTGTAAACCCCCCCAAAAAGAAAGAAAATAAACGCACACTGGATGTTTGCGCAACTGAGGATCAAAACATTCTCAATGGAGTATGAGAAATAGTAAACGTCAATCAGTGTGTGCTTTTGCTTATTCATTACTTCGTTAATACTTAATTCCTTCTAGAAATAGTGAAACAATACTATGAAGAAACACTAATTAAACTAATAACAATTACGTTGTATTTCTTACCATACCGTTTTTACCACCCATAGAATTTCAACCTAGCACTATACTGCATTAGTCACGCCGTAACGAAAGCTGAAATTCAAAGACCTGGCACTCGTAACTGTTGAAGTTGTGTTGTAGCTACCTGTATATCACGCGGCCTGCGTTGGTACTCCTCAACATAAATACGTCACAGCCCAAAGCCAGGAAACATCACAAACAGAAGACAGGGGCACAAGCAGTGCCTGACACTTCACGAACTCAAACCCACCAAGACTCAACTCAACATGACCTTCAATTACGTTCTAGAAACCAAACCAGTGCTAAGGCACAAACTCACCAACTTCCTGTATGAAAACAAGAAAAAAATCTAACGTTTTGGTTCCAAAGTGATGACATAACAATAATACTAAAAAGGTTTTAATTTTCAGTAACCAAAACATTAATTAACTAGGGAACATAACAAAGCAAAAATAAATAAATAAAAATAAATTAAATTAAAAAATAAAAACCTGACAAGTAAGCTCTCTCTGACTACTTTTTTTTTTAAATTTCAGTAAGGCTGTAAAATATGTCAATATCTTCGTAATATATATATATATATATATATATATATATATATATATATATATATATATATATATATATATATATATATATATATATATATATATATATATATTTCATTGTAAACAAGTTCTTTAAACAAAAGAAAGCTCTGAGAGCGCTTACCTCTGACGTGGTAGGTCCCTGGTTCGATTCCTGCTCCCGACAAATAGGCTTTTGGTGAACACTGTAGGTGTGGTTATTCTTAAGACTTTCCAGTTTCCTTACATTTTCTTGATTCCACCATTATCATGTATCTCATCGTCACCTTCTCTCTTACATTGATGTACAATCATGGGGCGTTAAACTAAAAGAAAAAAAATCTTGCAAATATCCTAGTAAAAATGAGTTTTCTAAACTACACTAGTGGCCCCGCGTAGCGTATTCGCTAACGCTCTCGCCTTCGGTGCGAACGGTCCCGGGTTCGATCCCGGTGGGGGAACTCGGTCGAAAAAGTATCAAAAGATTTTAAGTCCAGCCATCCTGCATGAGGTTTCCTTGGCTTTTCCTCATTCACAGCAGGCAAATGCCGGAGTGGTACCTAACATATAGGTCCCAGGCCGTTTTCTTCCTTCCCAAATCCAAAAATGAAAATGAAACCTTTGAGTTTTACGTCCCACGGTTATGCCGGTTAGGCTAAAGGAGACGGTGATGATGAGTAATGTATGAAATGGTGGAATGAAGAAAGTGGGAGGAAACGGGAGAACCCCGAGAAAACCCACGCACACGGTGTTTGTCCACCACAAAGTTCACTTGGCGGGAGCTGGGATCGAACCCGGGACCCCAAGCACCAGAGGTGAACGCTCTACCACTGAGCCACCGCGGCCCCATTTTTCCCCAATCCATTCTTCCCTTCCTTTCCCCGGATAGTGTGATCACCGAGGGAAGTCATCCCTCATATGCGACGGGCTAACAAGGCCATTGATGCCGAAAGCCCAGAAATCTAAATCCTAAATCTTCACTACACAAGGGAATTTTCGCGCTGAAAACGGTTTATTAGCAATTATGTTAAGCAGCCCTGTAGTAAATCTGCACCAAGTAATAAATCGTCACATATAAAACGGAATGAATAAACACATAACATTCATTTTGCTACCTTGAAATGTAAAATGTTTCAAAACATTAATATTCAAAGATTTCTCAAAATTCAGATTCACCCATTCCATTGTCCTCAATCATTAACGAGTTTTACAATAGTAAGAATTGTATTCATAAACTACATTACTTACTTAGTACTATATTAAAGCAAGTTACACTAAAAGAATATATAATTAATGGAATATTTAACTAAAGTAATAGTTAACTAGTGTACTTATCCAAGCATTTGTTTCCTTCCTTTCTTCTTTTCCGTTTGTAAACAACCTCGTTTCGCAAGCAAAAGACGGTAGTTCAATGACGTCAGCCATGGCGAAAGAAAGAGGTGTCTATAGGCGGCCTGGATCTCACACACAGATGGACGTATTTAACATATAGCTGAAGTATTTAACATACGTATACGTATGTAAAATACGGAAGATTGTTAGATGTCAGACATCCTGCAGCGACATGATGTAATATCTAAGCGGGTAAAAGGCAGTACCTATGTAGTATATGGATAAAGTACGCTCCGTACAGATTTCCTTAGTAAACATAACGAATCCTTGTATTTGTACAATATACCGCTGTCCGGATAATGGATTTTTCTCAGTGTTTACTGGTGTCGCAGCTTAAATTACAAAAGCCTTTGCTAAGAAACAAACACAAACCACATATTTTTATACACAAGATTTTTTAGAAACTAAAAAACAAACAGTGGTATGTGAAATGGCCGAGTCAGCAACTCGTAACTTTTCATAAGGTTCAAAATAATAAAAGGTATGGGCTATCCTACTAAATTTTTTTCTCGAATTTCTTAAAGTATATTAATGAAACCTTTTTTTTATGAAATATTAACAAAACTATAAAGCGTTTGCGGAAAATTTCGCCCAAAGAAAACTCACCCCAAAAGCAAACTATCCCTTGTAGATTTTTCATAATAAAGTAACTTATGCAATATACGTCGTATTAAGATTATTAATGTATGATTTTATTTGTATACAAAATATCGAAGTTGCAGAAGTATTATTTTATAAAACTGTCAAAACTCTTACTCCAAGAGTAAAACTATCCGTTATGAATTTACTTGTAAGGAGTAATTTACGCAGTTACATGAACAAAATCGCCTGAGCTGTTTTTGAGAAAATCGTTCGAAAAGAATTCACCCTCAAAAAGAATAAACTAACTCTCGTAGATATTTACAGGAGAAATGGGTTATGCCATATTATGAGGTTATTAACGAAATATTCATTTATGAAATATTAATCAAATAACCTGAGTCGTTTTTGAGAAAGTCGTCTGAGAAAACTCACCCCCAAGAATAAACTATCCTTTGTGGATTTTTCAGAACAAATTAATTATACTATATTGTAAAGTCGTTAATGAAATATTTAGTTATTTATGAAATACGAATAAAATCGTCTGAATCGTTTTTGAAGAAAATTGTCCGAAAAGAAAACCACACTGAGAAAAAAAAATGTAGGTGACATACTTAAAAACGTAGGTTACATTCGTAATTCCTGTAGTTTCCGGACTTAACGTACAACCGTATATAACATCCTGCAGCAAACGTATAGCTGAAAAAGTATGTATTATACGTACTGTCTGCATAAGTGCAATGACGTCATTCGTGTGACGTCATCTGCAGTAACAAGTATATACGGAGGTAATATCTAGCTTTGTGACGTCAGGATTGTATGTAGCATGTGGGTTAATAATGACGACACTCACTGACTATCAGAACGGAGCATAATTTCAAGAAGTATGCAATATACGTTCTGTACGTGTGTTTCTTGCGTTCAACCCCGAGACAGCATCTATATTGTACTTGTGCCCCGTACGTACGACTAGATACAGTATGCGTCATGTACGTATGTATTATACAGATTTTCCTTATGTCGCACACAGCTTGTCCCGATACAGCATACAGAATATCCGTATGCACCATACAGAGTGCACATATGCAGCTTACAGACTGTCTGCATGCAGCATATAGATTATACGTATGTCGCGTACAGGCTGGCCATATGTAATGTATGGATTGGATGTATGTAGCTTATAGATTGTCCATATGAAATATACGGATTTTACCTGTATCGCATACGTATTGCCTTGTTGTAATATATGGATTGGACATATTCAGGATCTACATTGTACGTATAGTGCACCATTATTGAAGTGCTGCAACATACTGAGAAATGCATGATACATTCTTACTGTAATGTTGTCACATATTGTTTTTTTTCTGTATGGAAACAAAAATAGCTTAAAATATGGGTGATCTCCTTTGTGCCAATAATAATAAAATTAAAAATACTACACTTTTCAATCTTAGTTTGGAGCAGTGAAACTGTCCAGAGAAATGTATTTACCTGCAGGGTGTAAGTTTGAACTTCCTGCTAATTCTTTGGAAAGCTACTGCAAAGCCAAGGTTGAAAAGTGGCACAAGCGTTAATTTTAAAATTATTGGCACAAAGGAGGTTAACCATATGTTAAACTATTTTAGTTTTCATACAGAGTAAATCAATATGTGACAATATTACTGTAAGAATTTATCATACCTTTTGCAATAACTTAGTTGCAGCACTTCAATAATAATGCAAAACGCACAGCCATGTACAATCCTATGTTCAAACTCAAACAAGACTTACGTACAGTCATTTATTAAGCCGTTATCATCCATTGCTTGTACAGTCACGAAATTAAATATTCTTCAGTTGACAAAATTTTTTTTCCTAAAAACTCAACAATAAATTAACCTATTAGAGTACCGACTTTGGCAGGTTGTCAAGTTATAACTATTCGAAGAATAACAACAAAAAGATCCAAATTAATTCATTTGTTCCCGAGCTATTGGCAAAAGAGAATTTGTCAACTGTCAAATACTTTCTTTTCCGTGTGTACTATATAAAGTCGAATTTACCTCATTCTTTTCCTTAATAATATCCTCTTCCAAAATGCAGAAGTTGTTACCACAAGAGGCGTGAATAGGATTTTCCAGAAATAACTTCTCTGCACATTTTAATTAACAGATAAGTTATTTTTTAAATGACGCTATAATTAAAAACATGGTGTCAGCTGAAAACGTGTTCCCTCACAAGATGATTCCTACACAGTACTCGCCATTAAAAATGCAACTTCAAGGAGACAGGGTAGCTACGCCAAAGTTCCCAAGCCGATATCTAATAGTAAGTGTCGAATATGCTTAACCCTTAACATACTCTAGGGACCCTAGAGAGTGATATTTAGTGATACTGCCGCAATCATAAGAATCAATTTATTCTCAATTTTTATATGTATCCTGCAACCCTTTGAGATATTAATTACATGATTAGATCAACGACTCGTTTCTTTAAAAAATAAAAACACACTTGAAAATGTAAAAACTCCATTGTTAAACCTGTGTTTCAGATTTACGAACACAAAAGTATAAAATTGTATGAAGAACTGAATAGTGCTCAAATATATATAATATCTGATGTCAACAATGTTCATTTAACTTAAGTATGCTTCTAGACATCCAAAAAATTATAGTTGGAGTAACCCTCTGCAATAATGTTGAGAAATTAAAATAATACTTGGGGTCTCCAGAAGACTCCAGCTTGGTAAACAACTTTGACGACTTAGGCTTGGTACCTTAAGGGTTAAACTTACCGCTGTATTCGCTGTGTGACAACGTGGTGACAAAGGAGCAGAACTGACCCAACATTGACAACCAGAACGACTGTAACACTGCGAGACATCGAGAGGATGTTCTCTTCTGGTATGGTAAGCCATGCGTCTTACGATCCAACGAAACAGCTCATCAACTGTAGCTGGCGGAGTTCACAGGTATGAGAAGCTGTGCAGCCATCGACCAAACATATTTATCCTTCCCTGCTCTACACATTCTGCAAATTTGGACTTTCCTGGATGTATCCTCCTTAGTTCAACATTTTAAGTAACGAGCAGTGTAATAGTCTCATACATTATTTAAAGAAAGAGCAATGAGAACTCGGAAGTTTCTAGTTTACAATTTTATAACTATCTATCTATCTATCTATCTATATCTATCTATCTATATCTATATATATCTATATATATCTATATCTATATCTATATCTATATATATATATATATATATATATATATATATATATATATATATATATATATATATATATATATATATATAGATATACAATAATTTGAAACGGTTATATCAAAGTTTGCAATTAAGAGCACAAAAAGAAGTATAGCTCTCGGAACACTGATTATAGCCAGATAATACCACTAGCAAACTCAACCACACTCAGTACCGTTAGTTGCTTGGTATTGTCTATGAGGCAAAGATCATCGTATCTCATTGCGTGTAGATTTTTGTATTTGTTTAACGCTAAAAATTGTTTGTCGCTAATCGAACCCAGTAACATATATATACCGACAGGACGTACGTTAGTCACAAGGTGACATGAGTGAAATACTAAATTATTCGATTGACACTTGCGGCCTTGTCAACACTAGAGAAAGGTACAAAGTGATTAAATAAATACGAAACATAGTTCATACAAAATATAGCGATGTATGAAGTCTCCTTTTCATACGATTTGGATAAAGGATACATCTATAGAGAGCAACATAAATGATTTCTCTGGATAATTTGGATTAGTCCAGAATTCGAACAAAAATAATTTTGAAATTCGTTGTTAAGTCCAACATTTTTTCTTTCTTTCTTCGGATTCTCAATAAAGTTGACTACTGAAAAGCTGAGTTACAGATTTTATGTTAAAACATGTTCACTATACCATTGCCTTATTCACAGAACAATACATTAGTTATTAATGTATGTCTGAAATAATAGTGCTTCGTGCAGATTTACTTTATCCAATCGGAATTGTACAATGATAAAAAAAAATGTTGCAAGGTATAATGTTCTTATTTACAGAGAAAAAGAGTTGAAAGGACTTAACGCTAACAAACATTTTCTTTAAACAGACATACATTTATTCTAATTTATGGAAGAAAGAAATAATTTGTGGAGCAGTATATTTATTAAGGTTACATATTCGTACAAAAGAATGTAAATATAATCGGGTCTGTCTTCAGAAAGGACGTGCTTTTAGCCACAAATTACACTGCTTCTTTTCGCTGTCTTTCATGCAGAATCCTGGTTTTGTTTTGATGCATGAAATACCTGAAACAAAAATCCAAAAAAATATTTAAAATGTTACATTTTAAAATATTTAACATTTTTTTAATTAAATGGACAAAATCTGTTCGGTCAGGTATGTACTTTTGGGTTTCTGGTAGAAAAACGATTAATTAAAAAAAAGAGTTTATTGATGCTGAACAACTCGAAATGTATTACTATGCAAAAGTAAGTGGGTACCCAATGGCGTTCGAGGTACCATGGGGTACCTAATGTCTGCATTTTTAGATATGTGGAAATATATGTCTCTAAAATGTAAAGAACTGATATCTGTTTAGTACAGAAAACCGCAACTCGGTAAGCCTTATGGATACCGAGGTATGGGAAAATAAACAACACCACCATAGAAGTGTGAGGTTTGCGTACTAGATTGTGCAGTTTCGAAAACGTAATTACTGAGGGCTAACAACAACCTTAAAAGTAATTTCAATTCAATACACTACACACACGTCCTTATGGGGGTTTTCGGGTACTATGGCATTCACAGACCTCCCATTTCTAAACATTCTAAAATATATCTTAATAAACTTATAAAGAACGTTACAGGTGTGTGTTTACCGAAACCGCAAGTCGGTACGTTTAGCAGTTACCGAAATATGGTGAAATAAATAGGAACACCATAGGTATGTGGGGCTTCCATACTTGACAGTACAGTTTAGAAAATTAATGAAAATATGACTAATGGCTATCAAGATATTGTCAAATAAAGGGAGGACCCACACAGTTATGGGGTTTTGGTGTTAGGTGGTAAAATTTCCGAAACCGGTCATGAAATCTGAATAAGCACCAGTAGCAATTTCATCCTAAAGTAACTGAGTATTTCCATGGGGTTTTAGAACATCATGGGTCTAAAAAGATTAAGTTTTAAAAGCTTTGGAAAATATAATTTGACATTTGTAAAGAGTGTTAGAAAAGAGAATAGAGTTAGCCAAAACTTCCAGCCAGTACATCTTACAGCTAGAGAGACACCGTGAAATAAAAGAGTATTAGATCTTGAAATTTCATAAAACAACTTTTGATCTTAAATAAAGTTAAATAAGATGGTACTTATATGGGTGAAGTGAGTACCTCACACTCGTCAGGGCAATTCCGATCGAAAGATTAATTCAGCTCGAAGTTTGCTTCGGGTAAATCCAAGCGTGATAATTCCTAGCGTACAAAAAGGATGAAAATTCTTTGTCAATATCTAATATAGCAACCGAGATATAAGTAATTATGTATTTTATGACGTCGTAAAAATGGAGACCCACATGGAGTTGTACTGTTGAGTCTTTGCTGTAAGAAGAAGAAATTTCAGAAAACTACCGTATATACCTTAATAGACAATTAAATGGATGCAGGCACGGTGGCTTAGTGGTAGAGTGCGTACCTTTGGTGTATTGGGTCCCTGGTTCGATCCGCGGCCAAGTCAGTTTGTAGTCGACATCGTATTCGTGGGTATTCTCGGGGTACTCCCGTTTCCTCCCACCTTTGCACTCCATCAATTCTATTATCAACATTCATTTGCCTTAATTTCATTTTAAAATTAAATGGGCAGTTAAGTGTGATCGTATCTCTGTGGATTAAGAGAATACTCCAGTGTAGTTTCTGCAAAACATACTAGGTAAACACCCCACCACGAAGTTACTGTGTCCTCACTGATTTAATTGTCTATTAAGGTATATACAGTAAGTTTTTGAATTTCTTTCTTATAGCAAAGACCCAGAAGTACAAATCCTTAAAGATATCTATTTTTACGTCATAGAACATATGACTCGTTATATTTTGGTTACTATATTAGATATTCACAGGGAATTTTCACTCTTTTACACAGCTCGATGAACCTTTGGAACTGACTGAAGAAAACCTAGAACTAATCTTTCCATCGAAATTGTACTAAGGTACTCACTTAACCCATAGAAGTACCATCTTATTTAATTTTGTTGGGACCAATAATTTTTCTGAAGTTTCAACATCTCATACTCTTTCATTTCACGGTGTTTCTCTATATGTTAGATGTACTGGCTGGAAGTTTTAGGTAAACATATTTATACTTACATATTTCTAATCCTCTTTACAAATCTCAAGTTATATTTTCAAAAGCTTTTAAAATTTAATCTTAGTAGACTGTAAGATGTTCTAACACCCCATGGAAATATCTAATTACTTGAAGATGGAATTTCTACTGGTGCTTATTAACTTTCCATGACCGGTTTCGGAAATTTTATCATCTAACACGAAAATCCCATACCTGTATTGGTCCTCCCTTTATTTGACAATATCTTGATAGCCGTTAGTTATATTTTAATTCATTTTCCAAATTGTACCTTCAAGTATGCAAGCCCCAGGCCCGTAGCCAGCCCAAAAATGTACGGGGGCTCGGCTGAAGTTAGGGGGGGCCCATCCAACCATATGATAGTTCATCACCATATTATAGTTCTTTTGCAAGCCTACTCTAAAACTTTTAGGGGGCCAGCAAAAATTTAGGGGGGGCGTCCCCCCTAGACCCCCCTGGATACGGGCCTGGCAAGCCCCACATACATATCGTGTCGCTCTTTATTTTCCCATATCTCGGTATCCGTAAGGCTTACCGAGTTGCAGTTTTCAGTAAACAAATATCAGTTCTTTACATTTTAGACATGCATTTCCATATATCTAAAATGCAGAAATTAGGTACCGCATTGGAACCCCATTAGAGTACCCACTTACTTTTGCATAGCAGGGTAAAAATGCCAGTGGTTCTCACTTTAAGGTTGAAAACATACTATTTTGTCTCTTCTCTCAGCATCGTGAATCTGTCGGAGCTGTACCATAGTTGGAAAGACTCACTGATTCTTCCTATAATGACCATGTAGTCAGAATTCAAAAAGGAGTAGCCGTTGAAGGAAAAACAATATTTTAAAATCCTTGCACCAGTAGTCGTCACCTTAAAATCAAAATGTTCCAGTAGTAGTCAGAATTTTCTACCAGTGTTCGTCACTCAAATAACTTGACATAATTTATTCAGAAACGCACTGTTTATCAGTTTAAAATTAAGAATAGAGTATAAAGTACTAATGTTAATAACTGTGCATCACTTTTGGCACTCAAGAAAGAAAATAAAAACGTTTTTACATACTTTTTAAAGCAATTTCAGTAAGAAAAATGTTAACTGAATTCAAAAGTTAACTGTATATTATTTTAACGTTAAGAGTACAATATTAAATACGTTTAATAACTATAGTGACTTTAAGCACTCAAGAATGAAAATAAACATGTTTGTACATACATTTTTAAAACAATTTGAGAAACAAAATAAGTTAACCGAATTCAAAACTTAATTATACATCACCTTAAGATTAAGAATGGACTATAAAATACTGAGGTTAATAATGATGCATTACTGAAGAATGAAAACAAAAATGTTTTTAACTACCTATATTGTATTTACATGTTGTTATTTCTCATTAACATGCTTTTTGATAACGCACGATATGGGCTAGGGGTGCGCACGAGAAATGATTTGAGACTGTCACCTCTCGCAAAGATGTCGCGAAAGTTGTCTCCTCTCGAAAACTGTATCTGTTTCTATTGGAAGAGCTATGTCTCGTCTCGAATTTCGTAACAAAAATTCTGTCTAGTCTCGTGCCGTGCGCAACCCTAATCAGGCCATAGACAAAAACTTCATTTCGGAGGGGTTTCGATAGGGCTTTGTGATATCCAAATTTTGAAATAGATAATCGATATTGACATACTATTGAAACTTGTTCGAAATATCAAAAAATACAGCAATATCAAAATATAAGCAATATCAAAAATCGAAAATATAGAAATATGATAAAGATCATAAACATCGATATATCGGTCAAAAATTTCGATATCGATAGTTTGATATTTGAAAATATTAATCGTTCGATCGAAATATCGCACATCCCTTGGCTCCAACTGTTACCATCTTAAAAAAGAATGTGAAAATTGCTAACTACCTAGGTAATCTGTAAGTACCTTAAGACGGGGTTACTTTGCACTTCAGGGTTAACTTCGCACAAAATACGAAAAAAGTTACACAGTCTTCCGTCGGTAAACCCATGAACTGTAAAGAGAAAGTTTCAACTGCCACCGTAAGATAGAACATCTAACTGGATTTTGGCTATAATGTTGGCGGTTAACATCAGTTCTAATTACCTGAAGGGTTTGTTGTTGTAGAGGTATGGAAAGCACTCACTGTAAATGCAGACAAAATTTGGAAGATATCACCTACAAGAATTTCCGTCAAAGTTAAGTCGGTTTCGTAGAATCCTACTGTGTATGATGGGACTTGCAAGCAATAGTTGAAACTGAAGTGTGAAACATTGTAAAGTCATAGAAAAAATAACACTGGGAGAAGGCTGTTTTAAGCCTCAAATCGTGGTTACTTTGCACCGGGTCAACGTAACCCCTTAAATGGGAAATTCTTACTACTGGCACCTCGTGCCGTCTAACTTTAGGAAAATTTCCTCTTTAGGTAGATGTCGGAATGGATTTCTTGTTGGAAAATAAATTACGAACAGCGGCGGATTCAGAAAAATAGTTTGCGAGGGACTTTACACAGAACTACTTCGTTTATTTAGAAATCACTAGACTTTTTGAAGGGCTTGACGGGCATACGCATAGGAATGACTAAATTAGATTTATTTAAAAAAGAAATCCTGCAATTTGGGTGGGCTTCAGCCTGAAAGCCCAAAATCCCGTAAATCTTCCACTGATTACGGTTGAGATGATATTCTTGGACATAAAGAGCAACCAAGGCAAATCAGTTCACGGAGATTTTTTCTGTTTTTCAGTTGCCATTTTTGTGGGTCATGCTAAACTATCAGAATGTGGCTCCTATTTCTGTACCAGAAAATACATAATTTTCTTTACAAATATCGATAATTCATACTAAGTACTGATACCGGTACCATAATTCCAACATCAATATTTGTAGACTGCATGCAGTTTTGTGTAAAAAGTGAAATGTATAAATACAGGAGAGAAAACATTGCAGACAAACATTATGTTAGTATGTTGAACATACTTTTTTGTATGTGGTGCAAAATATCTTCATCTATGGGGTTACTTTGCACCAAAGTTTATATGAAATGAAATCTTTGAGTTTTACGTTCCACGCTTTTGCCGGGTATACTAAAGGAGACGGTGGTGATGAGTAATGAATGAAATGGTGGAATGAAGAAAGTGGGAGGAAACGGGACAACCCCGAGAAAACCCACGCACACGGTGTTTGTCCACCACAAAGTTCACTTGCCAAAGACTGGGATCGAACCCGGGACCCCAAGCACCAGAGGTGAACGCTCTACCACTGAGCCACCGCGGTCCCTCATATAGAGTACAAGTAACTACGTTGTAAAAAAAAAAATGGCCCGTCTGGAGGTCATGTAAGCTAAACACCAATATAATTGTTACAGATTTATTTACTAGCACTGTTTAATTATCTACGGTGCTGAACATCGCAACACCAATATCATTGTGTCACATCCTTTCAAAACTATGCTAACTGCAAAGTAGACCTGCTTTGCTTCGTAATGTACAAATAGTTGATTACTGTGCTCGAATGCAGGCAAGTATCATACAAATTTATGATGTTGAAGGCGTTATTTTTCACATCTATGGAAAAAAGACATGAAAACGAAAAATAAAAAGAAATCTTTGTTTTACGTCCTACGGTTATGCTATGTATGCTGACAGTTACAAATGAGTATTGAAAATTGATGATCTTGGAATACGATTTGGTGGAATAATGAGGGGGAAAAATAGACATTGATTAAATATAAAATTGAAAAGAAATAAGGGCCTGACGCTCAAATATTTATCTATCTGGCAGCCATCTTGATCCCTCTAAAATATCATGAAGTACTTGATTGATTCTAAACCCAATAATAGTAATAGTAATTATAACAATAAACACAGAATATACCTAGATATAATTTACGCACCTTGAAGTCTAGAAATTAATAATTGCAATCCTCAGCATTCCAATAGAACTTTGGTTTCTCCAAATGAAGATTCGGACATCGGTTTTCTTCTCAAGCAATAATGGGGTACAATAATCAGTTGCAGTCCAAAGCCAAGTCACTAAACATGAATATAAAAGATTTTGTGTTAAATATTTTAATGTAAATTTCATGAAATAGAATTCATTAGTTAGTTACATACAAACTCTTACGCATGTAAGTCAGAATCTACTTGTAATAACTTGTAAATTTAAACAAAATTATACTACAGTTATAGGGACATCAAACATATATTCCATAAGATATATAGGGTGTCTCAAAAGTCCCCTGACATAAAGTAACTCGGTTATTATCAGAGTTACAACAAAATGTAATTGGGAAACCGTCTCCAAATATGATGTTTCCAATGTAAGTTGAAGGAATTTTCGAAATCGGATGAGTCGTTTGGCTGTACTCTCTTTATGCGTCCAATGTTAAATGAAAATGCAACGTTGCCATTTACCTGGACCCACAACATAAGTGAATGAAGTTATTGTCTTTTACGCTAACATGTCGATGGCCCATTTCAAACAGTAACTTCATTCACATATGTTGTGGGTCCAGGTAAATGGTAACATTGTATTTTCATTCCACATTGGGCGCATAAAGAGTACAGCCCAAACGGCTCCTCCGATTTAAAAAGTGTTCACTTTAGATTGAAAACAACATATTTAGAAATGGTTTTTCCTCTTACATTTTGTTGTAACTCTGATAACAGAGTTACCCTGTGTCAGGGGACTTTCGAAACACCCTGTATACATCATACGAAGTTCCTTTCTAAATTCT